>NC_047055.1:112635078-112938745 GCF_011762595.2 Tursiops truncatus | reverse complement strand
TCGGGTTACCATCGACCCTCACTATATTCATTCCCTGAGGAAGATGTTGGCCATGGAAGGTTGATAAGAAGGTGCCGGAACTCTTTGGTTCTCAAGCCGTGTTTGAATATCCTCCCAGAGTTTTTTGCCATGTGATTCAAATATGACCAATTCCTAGCCCCAGCAGAGGACAGGCCCAGTGGGAAGTGTATTTGGGCGTGGTTCTCACCATGTTCCCCTAATGCCACCCCTCCTCCTGTATCTTACTGGGGAGGAAGAGTGACTGTAGGACTAAGACATTTAGGCAGCTCAGATTTTGTGAAATTGGATGTGTCAGACTCCTAGTTATCCTCCAAGTCCATAGTAGCCGAGTTTGAACGGGCACATGGCCACCCAGCTAGCGACTACATTTCCCAGCTTCCCTTACAGCTAGATAGGGATCATGTGACTATGTTCTCACCAATACAATGTCAGTGGAAGTGGCATGTGCCAATTCTACTTGCTTTAAAGGAAACTGCTTGCCCTGGGCTTCTACTCCTTACTCCTTTCATTAGGCTGGAACACAGAGTAGCAGTGACCTAGCTTCAACTGGAAGAGGACAACACTCCTGGGAATGAAAGAGCTACAAAATGGTCAGAAGCTAGGTCCCTGAACAACTCCTGGGGCAGTACTATGCCACTAGCCTGGCCCACTCACCTCTAGACTGCTATGTAAAAGAGAAATTTCAATCTGATTTACATCACTGCATCTGGGGGCTCTTTACTACAGCATCTTAGCTGACACCCCTAGCAATAAGCTTTTGAGGTTCATGGTCTCCAGGCAGGAATTTCCAAGTCTCACATACCCTACCTGGCCCAGTAATTTGTACTCCAAAGTTCAGATTATACTAGTACATAAAGACAGCACCCTCTTTCCCCATCACACAACGTTAATCCTATTGTTAAACCTGCCCCCACCCACCCAGCCTACAAGACACTCTCAGCTCCTTACTTGTGTACACAAGGTCCTTTCAAGACACGGTCCCACCCTCCACACTCTGCTCACTGCAGACATTTACTTCACCTACATCTCATGTTCTGGATGTTCCCAGAAGGCAAAATGCACATGAAGAACTATCTGCTTACACTTCTGGCCAAGTGGAACGGCCTTTGCACCACTCCCATCCCACATTCTATCCCGCCCATGAGGCAATTTTTTACTAAATCATAAAAACCCAGCCCCAGGGCTCCCCTGGTGGCACAGTGGTTAAGAGTCCTCCTGCCTATGCAGGGGACACGGGTTCGATCCCTGGCCCGGGAAGATCCCACATGCCATGGAGCAACTAAGCTCGTGCGCCACAACTACTGAGCCTGTGCGCCTAGAGCCCGCAAGCCACAACTACTGAAGCCCGTGTGCCCAGAGCCTGTGCTCTGCAACAGGAGAAGCCACTGCAATAAGAAGCCCATGCACCACAATGAAGAGTGGCCCCCGTTCACCACAACGAGAGAAGGCCCACACACAGCAACGAAGAGCCAGTACAGCCAAAAATTTTAAAAACCAAATAAATTAATTAATTAAAAAAAAACCAAGCCAGCCCCACCCAGGTGTCCGCTCCTCTGATGAGATGGGGCTGGGAGATGCTCTCCTCAGCTCCTTGCCTGGGTGGGCAAGTCAGGCTCTAGGGCCAACAGAAATCCTCGTTTAAGGGTCCCACCGAGTCCCCCGGTCAGAGTGCGGCAGCTGAGCAGAGCGGCTGCTTGGGACTACTGCTCGGGCGCTGCAGAAAGCCTTCTTGGAATGTGACATGTTATCACTTTGGGACCGTTAGCTAGCTGCTCCTGACGTGGCCACATGAAGGCTCAGACTGTCCTAGTCTCTGAACTGAAGAGAACCAACACTGTTAGCATATCTCTCATCACCATGAATGCAAGGTATTTCAATGAAGAGTATCAGGAGGACATCTACAAATCCCAGACCAGCATGTGCAAGCTCTGAGGAATGCTGGAATAACCCAATGTATGTGGGTGACCGTTGGAGACAGCTGAGACAGAGCTACAAAAGGGCAGTGGCTGACACCCAACTCACAGCCCACGTTCTCCAGCCGTGTGGCTGACAGGGTCTTGGTGCTTCGGCCGGCTGTCAGGCCTGAGCTTCTGAGGTGGGAGAGCCGAATTCAGGACATTGGTCCACCAGAGACCTCCCGGCCCCATCTAATATCAATCAGAAAGAGCTCTCACCAACTTCCCCATCTCAACCCTAAGACCCAGCTCCACTCAATGACCAGGGAGCTACAGTGCTGGACACCCCATGCCAAACAACTAGCAAGATAGGAACACAACCCCACTGATTAGCAGAGAGGCTGCCTAAAATCACAGTAAGTTCACAGACACCCCAAAACACACCACCAGACGTGGTCCTGCCCACCAGAAAGACAAGATCCAACCTCATCCACCAGAACACAGGCACCAGTCCCCTCCACCAGGAAGCCTACACAACCCACTGAACCTACCTTACGCACTGGGGGCAGACATCAAAAACAAGGGTAACTACGAACCTGCAGCCTGCAAAACGGAGACCCCAAACACAGTAAGTTAAGCAAAACGAGAAGACAGAGAAATACACAGCAGATGAAGGAGCAAGGCAAAAACCCACCAGACCTAACAAATGAAGAGGAAATAGGCAGTCTACCTGAAAAAGAATTCAGAATAATGATAGTAAAGATGATCCAAAATCTTGGAAATAGAATGGAGAAAATACAAGAAACGTTTAACAAGGATCTAGAAGAACTAAAGAGCACACAGTGATGAACAACACAATAAATGAAATTAAAAATTCTCTAGAAGGGATCAACAGCAGAATAACTGAGGCAGAAGAATGGATAAGTGACCTGGAAGATAAAATAGTGGAAAAAACTACTGCAGAGCAGAATAAAGAGAAAAGAATGAAAAGAATTGAGGACAGTCTCAGAGACCTCTGGGACAACATGAAACTCACCAACATTTGAATTACAGGGGTCCCAGAAGAAGAAAAGAAAAAGAAAGGGTCTGAGAAAATATTTGAGGAGATTATACTTGAATACTTCCCTAATACGGGAAAGGAAACAGTCAATCAAGTCCAGGAAGCACAGAGTCCCATACAGTATAAATCCAAGGAGAAACTCGCCAAGACACATTAATCAACTATAAAAAATTAAATACAGGACTTCCCTGGTGGTGCAGTGGTTAAGAATCTGCCTGCCAATGCAGGGGACACGGGTTCGAGCCCTGGTCCGGGAAGATCCCACATGCCGCAGAGCAACTAACCCCCATGTGCCACAACTACTGAGCCTGTGCTCTAGACCCTGCAAGCCAAAACTACTGAGCCAGTGTGCTGCAACTACTGAAGCCCGCGTGCCTAGAGCCCGTGCTCCACAACAAGAGAAGCCACAACAATGAGAAGCCCGCGCACAGCAACGAAGTGTAGCCCCTGCTTGGCGCAACTAGAGAAAGCCTGCATGCAGCAATGAAGACCCAACGCAGCCAAAAATAAATTTTAAATAATAATAATTAAATAAAAAGAAAAAATATTAAAAGCAGCAACAAAAAGCAACAAATAACATACAGGGGAATCCCCATAATGTTAACAGCTGATCTTTCAACAGAAACTCTGCAAGCCAGAAGGGAGTGACAGAACATTCTTAAAGTGATGAAAGGGAAAAACCTACAACCAAGATAACTCTACCCAGCAAGGATCTCATTCAGATTTGACAGAGAAATTAAAACCTTTACAGACAAGCGAAAGTTTAGAGAATTCATCCCCACTAAACCAGCTTTACAACAAATGCTAAAGGAAGTTCTCTAGGCAGGAAACACAAGAGAAGGAAAAGACCTACAATAACAAACCCAAAACAATTAAGAAAATGGTCATAGGAACATATCGACAATTACCTTAAATGTAAAAGGATTAAATGCTCTAACCAAAAGACACAGACTGGCTGAATGGATACAAAAACAAGACCCATATATGTGCTGTCTACAAGAGACCCACTTCAGACCTAGGGACACATACAGACTGAAAGTGAGGGGATGGAAAAAGATATTCCATGCAAATGAAAATCAAAAGAAAGCTGGAGTAGCAATTCTCATATCAGACAAAACAGACTTTAAAGACTACTACAAGAGACAAAGAAGGACACTACATAATGATCAAGGGATCAATCCAAGAAGAAGATATAACAATTGTAAATATTGATGCACCCAACATAGGAGCACCTCAATACTTAAGGCAAATGCTAACAGCCATAAAAGTGGAAATCGACAGGAACACAGTAATAGTAGGGGACTCTAACACCCCACTTCCACCAATGGACAGATCATCCAAAATGAAAATAAATAAGGAAACACAAGCTTTAAATGATACATTAAACAAGATGGACTTAATTGATATTTATAGGACATTCCATCCAAAAACAACAGAATACACTTTCTTCTCAACTACTCATGGAACATTCTCCAGGACAGACCATATCCTGGGTCACAAATCAAGCCTTGGTAAATTTAAGAAAATTGAAATCATATCAAGTATCTTTTCCAACCACAATGCTGTAAGACTAGATATCAACTACAGGAAAAAAAGTGTAAAAAAACACAAACATATGGAGGCTAAAAACTACGCTACTAAATGAACAAGAGATCACTGAAGAAATCAAAAAGGAAATCAAAAAATGCCTAGAAACAAATGACAATGAAAACACGATGACCCAAAACCTATGGGAGGCAGCAAAAGCAATTCTAAGAGGGAAGTTTATAGCAATACAATCCTACCTTAAGAAACAAGAAACATCTCAAATAAACAAGTAACCTTACACCTAAAAAAAACAGAGAAAGAAGAACAAAAGAAACACAAAGTTAGCAGAAGGAAAGAAATCATAAAGATTAGATCAGAAATAAATGAAAAACAAATGAAGGAAACGATGGCAAAGATCAATAAAATTAAAAGCTGGTTCTTTGAGAAAATAAACAAAATTAATAAACCATTAGCCAGACTCATCAAGAAAAAAAGGGAGAAAACTCAAATCAATAGAATTAGAAATGAAAAAGGAGAAGTAACAACTGACACTGCAAAAATACAAAGGATCATGAGAGATTACTACAAGCAACTATATGCCAATAAAATGGACTACCTGGAAAAAATGGACAAACTCTTAGAAAAGCACAACCTTCCGAGACTGAACCAGGAAGAATCAGAAAATACGAACAGACCAATCAGAAGCATTGAAATTGAAACTGTGATTAAAAACCTTCCAACAAACAAAACCCCAGGATCCGATGGCTTCAAAGGCGAATTCTATGAAACATTTAGAGAAGAGCTAACACCTATCCTTCTCAAAGTCTTCCAAAATATAGCAGAGGGAGGAACACTGCCAAACTCATTCTACGAGGCCACCATCACCCTCATACCAAAACCAGACAATGATGTCACAAAAAATGAAAACTACAGGCCAATATCACTGAGGAACATAGATGCAAATATCCTCAACAAAATACTAGCGAACAGAATCCAACAGCACATTAAAAGGATCATACACCATGATTAAGTGGGTTTTACCCCAGGAATGCAAGGATTCTTCAATAAACGCAAATCCATCAATGTGATAAACCATGTTAACAAACTGAAGGAGAAAAACCGTATGATCATCTCAATAGATGCAGAGAAAGCTTTTGACAAAATTCAACACCCACATATGATAAAACCCTCCAGAAAGCAGGCATAGAGGGAACTTACCTCAACATAATAAAGGCCATATATGACAAACCCACAGCCAACATCGTTCTCAATGGTGAAAAACTGAAACCATTTCCACTGAGATCAGGAACAAGACAAGGTTGCCCACTCTCACCACTATTATTCAACATAGTTTTGGAAGTTTTGGCCACAGCAATCAGAGAAGAAAAAGAAATAAAAGGAATCCAAATTGGAAAAGAAGAAGTAAAACTGTCACTGTTTGCAGATGACCTGATATGATACACAGAGAATCCTAAAGATGCTACCAGAAAACGACTAGAGCTAATCAATGAATTTGGTAGACTAGCAGGATAAAAAATTAATGCACAGAAATCTCTTGCATTCTATACACTAATGATGAAAAATCTGAAAGAGAAATTAAGGCAACACTCCCATTTACCATTGCAAAAAATAAAATACCTAGGAATAAACGTACCTAAGGAGACAAAAGACCTGTGGGGAGAAAATTATAAGAAACTGATGAAAGAAATTAAAGATGATACAAATAGATGGAGAGATATACCATGTTCTTGGATTGGAATTACCAACATTGTGAAAATGACTTCACTACCCAAAGCAATCTACAGATTCAATGCAATCCCTATCAAACTACCAATGGCATTTTTCACAGAACTAGAACAAAAAATTTCACAATTTGTATGGAAACACAAAAGACCCCGAATAGTCAAAGCAATCTTGAGAAGGAAAAATGGAGCTGGAGGAACCAGGCTCCTGGACTTCAGACTATACTACAAAGCTACAGTAATCAAGACAGTATGATACTGGCACAGAAACAGAAATACAGATCCACGGAACAGGACAGAAAGCCCAGAGATAAACCCACGCACATATGGTCACCTTATCTTTGACAAAGGAGGCAAGAATATACAAAGGAGAAAAGACAGCCTCTTCAATAAGTGGTGTTGGGAAAACTGGACAGCTACATGTAAAAGACTGAAATTAGAACACTTACTAACACCATCCACAAAAATAAATTCAAAACGGATTAAAGGCCTAAATGTAAGACCGGACACTATAAAACTCTTAGAGGAAAACATAGGCAGAACACTCTATGACATAAATCACAGCTAGATCCTTTTCGACCCACCTCCTAGAGAAAGGGAAATAAAAACAAAAATAAACACATGGGACCTAATGAAACTTCAAAGCTTTCTGCACAGCAAAGGGAACCATAAACAAGACGAAAAGACAACCCTCAGAATGGGAGAAAATATTTGCAAATGAAGCAACTGACAAAGGATTAATCTCCAAAATATACAAGCAGCACATGCAGCTCAATATCAAAAAAATAAACCACCCAATCCCCAAATGGGCAGAAGACCTAAATAGACATTTCTCCAGAGAAGATATACAGATTGCCAACAAACACATGAAAGGATGTTCAACATCACTAATCATTAGAGAAATGCTAATCAAAACTACAATGAGGTATCACCTCACACCAGTCAGAATGGCCATTATCAAAACGTCTACAAACAATAAATGCTGGAGAGAGTGTGGAGAAAAGGCAACCCTCTTGCACTGTTGGTGGGATGTAAACTGATACAGCCACTATGGAGAACAGTATGGAGGTTCGTTAAAAAACAAAAAATAGAACTACCATATGACCCAGCAATCCCACTACTGGGCCTTTACCCTGAGAAAACCATAATTCAAAAAGAGTCATGTACCACTATGTTCATTGCAGCACTATTTACAATAGGCAGGACATGGAAGCAACCTAAGTGTCCACTGACTGATGAATGGATAAAGAAGATGTGGCACATATATACAATGGAATATTACTCAGCCATAAAAGGAAACGAAATTGAGTTATTTGTAGTGAGGTGGATGGACCTAGAATCTGTCCTACAGAGTGAAGTAAGTCAGAAAGAGAAAAACAAATACCGTATGCTAACACATATATATGGAATCTAAAAAAAATGGTTCTGAAGAACCTAGGAGCAGGACACGAATAAAGACGCAGACGTGGAGACTGGACTTGAGGACACGGGGAGGGGGAAGGGTAAGCTGGGACAAGGTGAGAGAGTGGCATGAAGTTATATACACTACCAAATGTAGAATGCATGGCTGGTGGGAAGCAGCTGCATAGCACAGGGAGATCAGCTAGGTGCTTTGTGACCACCTAGAGGGATGGGATAGGGTGGGTGGGAGGGAGACGCAAGAGGGAGGAGATATGGGGATATGTGTGTAACTATGGCTGATTCACTTTGTTATACAGCAGAAGCTCACGCACCACTGTAGAGCAATTATACTCCAATAAAGATGTTGGGGGAAAAAAACCCAGCCCCAAAGACCCCAGAGAAGCTTCTTTAAAACCCCAAAGCAAAATGCCTTCCTCCCTCTATTATGCTTTGATATTCATTAAGATATTTATCATTCTGAGCTGTATGGATTTAGTTACATGTCTGATCTCAGAGCTAGAATATATGTTCCAAAGAGAAAGTCCCTGAAGGTTAAGATCATGCCTTGTCCATTTTCTTAACTTTAGCACTCAGCTCATGATCTGGCTCATACTCAATGAGGGCTGAATGAAAGAAGGAGACAATTTAACAGCTGGCATATTTCAAAACTCTATACGCACATTATCACTCTTACCTATTCAGTGCAAATGCATAGTGGAACTTAATGTTATGCTGGTCAGCCAAATCACACGTCGGCAGCATTTCCAGTGTTTCTACCAGCTTCACCATTGCATCATAGTCCTGTTGGCAAGAGGTCTCAAGGTGAGAAAGGCAGGAAACACAGCTCTTTGCAGGTTTTTCTGAACAGTTACGAACATGAGACCGCCTCAGCATTTAAATACAAGCCTTTCCCTACAGGCAACATTTAGTGACGTTAAAGCCCTTAAAAGAATAGCAGTGAGATTAAAAACAACAAGGTGGATGAGAGAGAAGACAGAGAAAGAATCCCTGCTATCAGAGGTCACAAAAGGACCGAGGAAAGGAAGTTAGATTCAAAGACGATAAAACAAAACAAATGAGCCCAGCAGCCAGGAAAAGCTACCACGTTTTGAGTGGAGGAGAGTTAACACCAGCAGGGCTGTGGGTTAAAATGAACGGGACATAAACATGTACGAAATCTTACAGTTATTTGCCATGCAAAGGGGGGGAACACCCCAATCCTTCCTATTTTGTCAGAAACAATCACATTCATCTAAACCAGAATTTCTCAACCTTGGCACTACTGACATTTGGGGGCTGGATCATTCTTTATGGTGGGGGCTCTGCTGTGTATCGTGGGATGTTAAGTGGCATCTATGGCCTTGACCCACTAGATGCCAGGAGCACTTCCCCCTCCCTCCTCGAGTTGTGACAACCAAGTATGTCTCCAGATACTGCCACATGTCCCCCGCTTGAGAACCACAGCTCTAAACTGCGATAATTACCCAGGGAGAAATTGCTACTGTGTTTGTCTGAGCTGTGTCCCCTCTGAGCAGTGCCATCTGCTACCATTTCAGTCGGGCTTACAATCGTTCCGGGCCAACTCGCTGACAGCCAGCCACAGTTAGCAGATGAGGACTTCCCACTGAAATCTCACGTCTGTTTTGTGGCTTTACACCTCAGCGCTGCTACCCAGGGATAGGGAAGGCAGAGTATTGCAAGAAGCTTCTAGCTCACCCTTGAGCCCAAGAGTCCCACCAACGGAAGGTTATAAAGAGGAGAGATGCGTGAAAGCAAGGGCAGAAGGAAGCCAGCAACTCAACAGAAGAAAAACTTCAAAAAAGGTCATTCCCATTCTCTTGTTCCATGGGGCATAATTTAACCATCATAATTCCTAATAGCATCTGCTATTAAAATCAATTAGATGCATCTGTTTATCACCAGGGGCACGAGTTCCTTAAGTGGTTGACTCTGTTCTTGGTTCAGGTTGTAAATGGAAGCCTCTCTCGTTCAGATTTGAAGACCCGTGGCCAACAACCTCCAATATGGCTTTGTAGAGTTCTGCAGATTACGTACATCGCCCTGTGTTCCTCCAAAGGAAAGGAAGGCAAGACATCCTTAGAAATGGCTCCACAGCATTAAACTTGGAGGGAGGAAACGACTGATTTCCTCCATGGTACCATATTCTACAAACCCTGTCTCAAGAACTCTCCAGAAGCCTCTGTCACCTGTCTTAGAAAAAACCCCGGCATTCCCTGGGTCCTGGACTTGCCTCTCCTACTCCTGCTGTCCCTTCCACTAATAGGTAGTGGTAAACAAAGAATGAAGTGACAAAGGCCTAAAGGAAGTAGCAGAGGAGTTAAGAGCAAAGAGGACAGAGCCGGTTGCCTCAGTTTGAACCTTGACTTTGCCAACTGCTGTGTGACCTTAGGCAAGTTACTTAACTTCTCTGTACTTCATGTTCCTCATTTGTAAAATGGAGATAATCCAAGTGTATACCCCATAGGCTTATGAAGAGAATTAAGTGAATTAGGACTTGCAAAGGGCTTGGAACAACGCCTAACACAAAGTGCATATAAACTGTTCAGTTCTAATTCCTTTTATTAAGCAGTACTGTTTCTGAGATCTTGCTGGAGTGGCCTTCTTCAATATTTCCACCACAACAGATATGCGAGGTGACCTATGACCTAGCCACATCCCTATTTTGTCTGTAAAACAGTTACCTAACCATACACCTAGTGTAAGAGTACTTCATATGAGAAATTCCTCATGTCAAGGAAGAAGTGTGATAGCCTCAGACAAGCGTATTTCATACCTGGATATCACGATAGGACAGCAGTAAATTAATGACGATGTCTGAGGTCAGAACCTCGGTATTGTCCCTGCGGAGCTTGATGCGAGCCAGCTCCTTAGCCAGTGCGTCACCCCGGTATTTCTCTCTGGCTCTCCGGATGTCATTTAACAAGGTTTCTTTGTAATAAGCACTGGAGAGGAAAACAAGAAAACCTCCAGTCGCATCGATGTGCATCCAGGACTGTGCTGCCCTTAGCAGCTCAAACAAACTTGGTTCTCGTTGACAGGACTTAGGCTAACACATGGGGGTCTCGCCCAGACCTCAGACTCCCTGCATCCCCAAACAGGAGACACGTCCTACTTGTGAGTGACATTCTGCAAAAACTCACCACTAAACAGTAACAAAGAAATATCAGTTCATTATGACCTTGAAAATATTTTCAAACTTGACCCCATATGTATCTGGATGACCCACAGGACTTGCTACCCACCCCAGCCCATCCCCCTCTCTCTGGTATTTTCAAACACAAAAAAGACAAGAAAGTACCTTACTTGAATAGTAATTTCCCCCACGATTAAGAGATTTTTCACAAAGCTGAACAAAACTCCAAAGCCACGAAACAGAGTAAAATGAGAACTTCTTTAAAATGTATCTATCAGGTGTCCCCAGCTAGTAATCACAAAGCTTTTTGCAGCTGGTCGAGAGCCAGAACCTGGATGTGTCCACGAGCAATCCAAGAAGCCGTGCCTGGACGCTTACGAGCAACCTCGGCCTTTTACCCCCTACTCCCCTTGTCATTTTTGACAGCCAGAGTCTTTTCTGTAAGCAAATATAAGATGTAAAACTTCCTTCATGTGGGTGTCTAGATAATAATAGGGATGTATGACAACATTTCGAGCAGTTTAATTCCACACTGGAATGTCTCACCATAGCCCCTCAAAGAACCAATGCTAGTATCTGGTATTTGGTTTAAAATCTTTAAAAATGACCGAATTTGGTATACAGAGGCCAACTTACAATGACCATAGATTGACTTAAATATGTTGTCTACACTCCAAGTAATTTTTTTTTATGGAGACTGGGCATTGCCAAGCTGTAATACTGTCAACCCATTAAGCAGCTGAAATGTTTTAACTGGAGACAGTAAAATTAGGCTGTTTATTAAAAAGAATAGGTTCAGTAAGTAACACTCTTCAGAGAATGAAAAACAACACCTAACAAATGTCACTTTTAATAGTTATAAAACTATGTCAAAAAAAGTGTTTACCGTACACAGCCTGGTCCAATGCTTATAATAAGATCTCAATGAACATTTCAGGAATTAAGTGATGTCCCACAGAAAGTGCTCTGATAAAATTATCAGTGCATTGCTTTAATTTTTATTTCCTTATTTGTCTATTGCTTGTTACCCCAATGATAAGCAAATTAGCAGATTCTACTAATGTTTAAAATTCTATGATTAATCAAATGAGTCAGTAAGTTGGGTGACAGCCATTGTCCATTTGCTGGACTATAAAGCCATCAAAGCTGTTAAAGTATTATTAGTTCAGCCTGACAAGTAAAAATTTATACTTTAGTTTAGACTTGTTTTCAAGGGTAATTCTGAAAAATAGTTTTAATAAACTAAGAAACCTAATAAGAATGGTAACTTGTAAGTAAATGAACAAAACACTGAATTAAGTATGGCTTGGAGACATCATATATGTAATAAATTTGCAGCCATTTCTGCCTCTGGTAACCAGGGAAGATGCTGCTCATCAATGTGGACTTAGAAATGGCTTCAGGGACTTCCCTGGTGGTGCAGTGGTTAATAATCTGCCTGCCAATGCAGGGGACACGGGTTCGAGCCCTGGTCTTGGAAGATCCCACATGCCACGGATCAACTAAGCCTGCCCACCACAACTACTGAGCCCTCACACCACAACTACTGAAGCCCGCGTGCCTAGAGCCCATGCTCCACAACAAGAGAAGCCACTGCAATGAGAAGCCCGCACACTGCAATGAAAAGTAGCCCCCGCTCGCCGCGACAAGAGAAAGCCCGTGCACAGCAACAAAGACCCAATGCAGCCAAAAATAAATAACTAAATTAATTAATTTTTAAAAAGATTAAAAAAAAAAGAAATAGTTTCAAACCCCTTTTCCTCACAGGGCTCTGGGTAGCCTTCATCAATCTATCAAAGTTGGCATTTGAGCTGAAAATTTATCTGCCATCCCTGTTACAGATGTTTTAAACCATAAGCACCATTTACCCTCTCACTAACCCTTGCCAGGTATCTGGTAGTTCAAGGAGTGGAATCAACTAAAAGGTATTTCAAGTTCTCTGAAATTAAACCAAATCAAAAGAGTTGTTTTCCTCCTGAAACATACACGAAGTGAATGAGAAACAAACTTGAATAGCCTTCTTGCAAAGACCTTGCTCACCTAGGAGACTCAAGCTAGCCTACTTCCTTGTCAGACCTGAAAAGATGATACTGAGAGAGTTCTCTCCCTGAGCTTCACTAAAATGTTCACTGTGCAATAAGACAATAGTTACCAATAGTTACCAAGGGGGGACTGAAAGAGGCTTTCCAGGGATGTGCTGCAAAAGGTCTCCCATTTGCTTTCTATGTTGGCATGTGGTCACATATGTCTGGGTTTCCAGTCTTCTTTTCCCGTTACAATCTGTAGCAGAAACTCTGTGTCCAGAGGAGAGGTGACAGGATAGAAAAAGAGAACAGACTGTTAACAAGTGTGCACCTCACACCAACCCTACAGCAGTAACGTTCCACAGTTTGGGGAGCCACAATGCAAGCCACAGGGACGTGTGGTCCCTTACATTTCAAGTCAGTCCTGCCAGTGCTTCGGATTTTCATTTGTTTTGGAAGGACAAATCCTTCTTGAGATGTAACTTTCAGGAATAAATCCTTTAAATTGGCCACAGGCAAGAAAAAAAACCCCAAAACTGGATCCTTTGGTTAAGTAGAATAATTTTTCTGCCTTCACGTTTTAGAACAGGGATGTTTTAAGGACTGGTTTCTTGAGCACTGAGGCTCAAAGAGGTGAGCTAACTGTTCCAAGGCTACACTGTGAAGAATCGCCTGGGCTAGGATTCAAACCCAAACCTGTCAACTCTTGAATCACTACTCCACACTTTCTCCGACATAAATCTACCAAGAACACGTCACAGGACACGCTGAGGTCAGGATGGCTTCAGCTTGACTCAGTACATCCCTCCCCACTTTTACAGCACAAGGACTTATGGTTGGAATGACTTTGCTGACGCATTTTAACAACCTTAACAGCTGATGGGTAGTAGGGAGGAAATCACGTTCAGAAATGACCTTGAAACACAGAATCTCAGAGCTGAAAGAGCATGAAAGAAAATCAGTGACTTAAGTTCCTTATTTTCTAGATGAGAAAACAGCTACAGAAAAGTTATTTGTCAAGGTCACACTGGGAGTTGGAGCCAAACACAAGCTCAACCCTGACCTCATCTCCAGTTTTATTCTCTTTCGGTTACACCTCAACGGCCCAACTTAGTGAGACAGTAAGGAACACTGGATTCAGGGATGACTTCAAAATAATTGGTCGGGGTTCCCCACTCTCTGGGCACTAAGGTCTCTTGAAGTTACATCACCTCCATGGACGTGAAAGGAAAATTTTGGCAAAGCTCCCAGCGTTTTGACGGTTGATGGGAATTACCATGAGGTCACATGGATGTCCTTGAGGAGGCTAGTAAACCTGTCCACCAGGGGCACACACAGCGGACCCAGGATGGTGTCCCAGTTGGGCTGCATGTACTCCGAGGCACGTCTCTGGGCGTCACTCTCGCAGCAAAAATAATCAGCGCATGGTGTCATGATGTACGGGATGAAATAATAATTTCCACTAGATGCCTGGGAAAAAGAAACAAAAATGTTTCACGAAATAATTGATGCAGAAGCACAGCTGTGGACTTGGGCAGGTGGAACCTTGGTGGGACAGGAAAGGAGAAAATGTCTGACGATGAACGACTTGCACAATATGACTACGAATCTATCATATGCAAAACAGGAAACCACTCAATTTCACAAGCTCTAACACGTGGACATACGACAAAAATTTGGTTTCAAATGCTGAACTGATCTGTATATGTTTCTGAACTTCATCAGCAAAGATTTTAGGGTTTTAAGTCTCAGAAATTACATCATTTCATTACATCTCCCCCCAAATCAGAGGGAACTTCAGCCCAATGATAACCAAGGATTACAATGTAAAGGCTTATTTTCTTTCTTTCAGCATAGGTGGAAAAGCCTTGTTATTTGATAATTTAACCACAGGTGAACTATTTATAAACTTCGTTGAGTAAAAACTGTTTTGCTGGAAGCAGATATTACTAAATATGATTAGTCTCAGAGATGTTTTGAAAAAAGAGGATCTGTTTAAAAATTTTTATATTGTCAAACAATACTCAAGTAAAACAGTATGTTTTTTCTATGGAATAATCATGCTTCATAGTCAAATTGTAATCCTTTGTAAAGCATAAACACCACCTTTAAATAGCATTAAGCCCATGCTCAGTTTTTAGCAGATTTGGTGGACTAAAATATGTTTTTATATGACATTCTTCTATCATAGTCAATATTTTGTCTATACTGTCATAAAAAGCAACTAGGTTAAAATTTCAGACTCTCTAATTCCTTTATCTTCACTAAGTTTTAAAGAACTTACACAGTGCCAGAAATAATTCATCTGACTTCTTCCCTTTAATTTTTTCAACTAAGGGAGTTACCTAGGAATTTTGGCATAATGCAGACATAACCTTGGGAAGTACACTTTCACCAAGAATGAGAAGTCAAAGAAGCAACACAGTTTCATCTAAATTAAAAAGAAATTCGTTCATCACAGAGACAACTGTCAGAATGCTACAACCTCAGATCAAACAGAAGTCTTGGGAAAACTTTCCACATTGGGGAACTAGCTTGGAACAAATATGTGACAGACATTTTAAAGTTTTCCTTTTGAATAAGATTTGCTTACACAAGGACAGGTGGCATTCTTATTTCTATCTAAATTCAAAATACAAATAATTGTCCTGCAATTATCTCCCTCTTTTGTACCTTCTAGAGCATCTGTAGTCCTGTCACGACATGTCTTTAGGCCCTAAAATAATTCGTTAAGCAAAAATGACTAGTGATGCCCCACTCAACCATATTTGAGACGGTCAGCAAACTTTTTCTGTTAAAGGCCAGATGGTAAATATTTCTGGTTTTGTGGGCCATATAATTTCTACTGCAACTACTCGACTCTGCTGTTACAGCATGAAAGCAGCTGCAGACAACATGTAAACACGAGCATGGCTGTGTCCCAATAAAACTTTTATTTATGGGCACAAATTTGAATTTCATATTTTCATATGTCCTGAAGTATTCATCTTCTGATTTTTTCCAAGCACTTAAAACTGTAAAAGCCAATGTGAGCTCACAGGTCATCCCAAAACAGGTGGTGGGCCAACCCTTGTCTAACACTAAGCTTCCTGATGTTTCATGATTCCTGATAATAGGTTTGATGAGAGTACTTACCCTGCTACAAAACAGCAGCTGGATGCTGTCCCCGTGGACACTAAATATTGGGGTTAAACACCTCAAACTACAAATGTCAGTCTGTTACAAAGAGAAGTAGCAAAATTTTTGGTGTGTTGGTGATAAGTGGGGAATGGGAGGAACAAAGACCCTTCCCCCTCTAGTAATATCTTCAAATTCTCAAAGACAGGTTCAAATTGCCCAGCAAAGTAAGGTTTTGGTAGGTTAGAGACGAATTTCTCCATCATCTATAACAAGAAAGCCATGTTGCTAAAGTTAATTAAATTAAATGCCATTTATACACTCAGAAGTTAAATTGCTTGTTCTTCTACCTGAAATTGGTCGAGTTACGGTAAAAGATTTCCTAGTTCAGACTAAGAGGGAGAAAAGAGCTGTGTGAATCAGTGAAGTCCAGAAGGTAAAAAAAAAAAAAAAAAAATCCTTGAAGAAATAGAGTTTGCTATTTTCAAAAAGTTAGAGCTAGGGGGCTTCCCTGGTGGCGCAGTGGTTGGGAGTCCGCCTGCTGATGCAGGGGACACGGGTTCGTGCCCCAGTCCGGGAGGATCCCACATGCCGCGGAGCAGCTGGGCCCGTGGGCCATGGCCGCTGGGCCTGCGCGTCCGGAGCCTGTGCTCCGTGATGGGAGAGGCCACAGCAGTGAGAGGCCCGCGTACCGCAAAAAAAAAAAAAAAAAAAAAAAAAAAAAGATAAAAAAAGTTAGAGCTAGCCTCAGGTGTGTTGAGCTCCTCAGATCCCCTCCCCAGAAAAACAAACATAACTGGTAACACATATTTTTTAAAAACCATTTAAAGTCTCTATAAGTTGCCTTAAGAACATACAGCAAATGGAGAAACGTTTACTCGAGAAAATCGAGTAAATCTTGATAAGAAGACTGAGACTCTAGTATTTGAGCTATAACCTGCTCTTCCCCTACCCTCGAGCCCAGAGTAACAATTCTACTCTGGATGGGTATAGCCAAGAAGATGGGACCCCCTCCCACCCTCAGCTTCAAGTCTCGGGTGGCAGTTTCCCCCTGGGAAGGCTAGGCCACCAGCATCCTCATTCACCACAGCCCTGTCCTGTAGAAGCTCTATCCCAGGCAAGCATGGCCAAGAGGACCAGGGCTCCATTTCTCCACCGCGTTCCCACTTGTATGGCAGAAGCTCTGTCTTAGGTGAAACAGGCCAAGAATACTGGGCCCTGATCATCTATGTCCCAGCTCACATAGGGTAAAGGTTCCATGCCAAGAGAGGCAAGCTGAGAAGATCAGGGACTGCTACCCTTGCCCAGCACCCCACTCATAGCAGGGTATCACTCTGAGAGGGGCAGGCTGCTACTCCCCGCTCCCCAGCTCTGGAGCAGTGGTGCAGAGGCTCTGCCTAGGGTAGAGGCATGCTGTAAGAACAGAGAGCTTTGCAGCTCTCCCTAAGGGGACTGACTTTATGTGAAACATAGCATGGAGAAGTTCAAACCTACAGGCACTGTCAAAGACAATGGAGATTTTTATGGCAAGAAATTAAGAGGAGGCTGGTAGCTCCATGATAGCAATGGGTGAAAGGTAGACAAGCTAGAAGTTTAACAAAGAGAAACAGGGGAAGAGAGAGTTATGAAAGGCTTCCTGCGGTCAGAGTGAATCTTAAAGACCAGCTTTAAAAACTACCCCTGCAAAGAAGCCCAATGTTAATGATATTAGACTGTGGAACATTTATGTCTCCGGTGATTGGCAAAAACAATAAAGCAGTCAGCTAACAATTAGGGGAGACTAACAACTGGATGTAATATCAATAGAGGAAGATCAGTCAGAAACTTAACAGGGAAACTGGGGAAAGATATAGTCAAAGAGAGCCCAGCTATAACCACTGTCATCCCCAGGTGGGGATAGGAGGGTGAGGGTAGCTGTGTGCATGTTCAAGGCTGCACCTTCTGAAGAGTGACATCAGAGGCTGCACACTGGAGGAAATAGGCTTCACTGAACTAGTCCAGCAAAGTCACTGAACAAATAAACCAGCAAACAGGAACAAGTTCCAGAGGCAGGAGGGAGAAAAGTCAGTATCCAGAGTTGCTACATTATCTAAAATGTCTAGTTTTCAGCAACAAAAAATACAAAACATGCAAAGAAACAGGACAGTGTGATCTGTATACAGGAGAAACAGCAGGCACCAAGTAACTGCCTTTGAAAGGACCCCCTGGGTCCTTTTGGACTTTGGAGACAAAGACTTGAAAACTGCTATCATAGATATGTTCAAAGAACTAAGGGAAACCACACTTAACAAATTAAAGGTATAACTACCATGCATCATCAAATACAGAATATCAATGAAGAATCAGGAATTACCAAAGAAGAAGCAAATGGAAATTCTGGACTTAAAAAGCATAATAACCAAAATTAAAAATCCACTGAAGGGGCCCCCAACAGGAAATTTAAGTGGAAGAAACAATCAGTAAACTTGTAGACAGATCAATAGGGATTATGCAAACTGAAGAACAGAGAGAAAAAAGAATGAAGAAAAGTGAACAGAGCCTCAAAGAAATGTGGGACACCATCAAGTGCACCAACAAACACAACTCACAATGGGAGTCCTGAAAGGAGAGGAAAGCAGCAGAAAAATACTGAAAGAAATCATTGCTGAAAACTTCACAAATTTGATTAAATGAATCTACATATCCAAGAAGTTAAATAAATTCCAAGTAGGATAAACTCAAAGAGATCCACACCCAGATACACTGTAGTCAAAATTGTGAAAGACAAAGTCTTGAAAACAGCAAGAGAAACAAGTGTCTTACCGTGTACAAGGGCAATCCAATAAAAAACATCTGACTTTTCATCAGAAACAGTGAACGCTAGAAGGCAGTAGGACGACATATTCAAAGTGATGAGAGAAAAAAAAGTGAACTAAAAATCTTATATCTAGCAAAACTATCTTTTAAAAATGAAGACGAGGGACTTCCCTGGCGGTCCAGTGGTTAAGACTCCGCACTCCCACTGCAAGGGGCACGGGTTTGATCCCTGGTTGGGGAAATAAGATCCTGCACGCCGTGCGGCGCACCCTTAAAAAAAAATCAATCTAAAAATAAAGGTGACTCTAACGTCACTCAAAGTATACAAAGTCTCTAGAGAAAATTTCAACACCCTAATAAAGGATCTGAAAGAAAATCTGAGGGGAAATAAAGACATTTTCAGGTAAACAAAAACTGAGATAATTTGTTCCTAGCAGACCTGTCTTACAAAAAATATTAAAGGAAGCTATTCAGGCTGAAAGCAAGTGACACCAGACAGTAATTTTAATTCACATGATAAAAACAAAGTATGCAGTATAGTTAGTTATACAGGTAATTGTAAGAGACAACATAGTTGCTAATTTCTTCTTTCTTAACTGGTTTGAAAGACAATTGCATAAGATGATGTATATAATCATATGTTGGGGCCTGTAACATATAGATATGTAATATATTTGACACTTAGAAGTACAAAAGATGTAGGTGGAAACAAAGCTGTATTGGAATAAGGAAATAGCACCATTTGGTAACTTGAATCCACAGAAACAAATGAAAAGAATCAGAAATGGTAAACAAACAGGTTAGTGTAACTATAAGTACTTATTTTCCTTTCTTCTCTCAGCTTTGTTAAAAGATATTATACAGAGTAATAATTCTAACAAAAATACATACAAAGACTACAGCTAAATAAACCTGAGTATCCATAAGAAGTAGGTAAGTTGAAGGTGCAGGAATCCAACCTATTTGGATAGAATTGTTACAGGTTTTAAAACTATTTCCAAAACAAATATTTCTGCTGAAATCTTGACAGTCTTCCTTTAGCAAACCTATTCTACCCAAATAGCACAAAAGTTACCTTTGCCCCAGTCCTGCTCTAATCCTCAATAATGAGGTGTGAAAAAATAAGATTTTGACAAATATATGCTCTGTGCTGTCACAGGTTATGGCTCAAGTGGGCAGAGCAGCAGTGGTGGAGGCTGGTGAAAGCCTGCCCACAGCTGGAGCGGATCTGATCCTCTGAGCAAACATTTAGTCTCAGTTTGAGAAAATAAGGAGAAAGAAAGGGAACGCATGAACTCTAAAAACAACTGAACAAGTTTAACGAACAGGACTGAGGAGACAGCAGGTATCTGGAGCCTTGGGAAAGTAAAAATACTTCCTTTGAGAAAATCTTTCATAAAGTGTATATAGAAGTTTAAGAAATTTTACAGAAGGAAATTGGGGCTCATGATTACATTTTAAAAAGCAATTCATAAACTTCCAAATGAAAGCACAGGCTCTTGAGTGCAGTACTTTTGTTCTTACAAAGAATAGGCCCAGACACCTTCAAATGATGGAACACATTCAGACTTTTGTTGGTGGGGGAGACGCAATATTAAAAAGAAAAACATTGATTAGCATAACACATGCTCAATAGCAAACCAGGCTTGGATATTTGTAATTGTTACATTTATAAATGGAAACATCTAAGAATCCAGCTCATTAAAACAAATTTAACAAAGGCAGCTCAGTTTCCTACATAAAGGGGCATTAGAACCAGTATGCTAGGCACATAACTATGTAAACCCTTATTCCAAACACCCTTCAAGTATTTCCAAAAGGATGATTCTGATACAGTAAGCGAAGTCAGAGAGCAGAGTAAAAGCCACTGGTCTCTGACACTATGAGGGTAGGGAGTAGAGGAACCTGTCCTCTGAAGTTTTTAGTTCTAAACTTAGCAACTGAGATTTCCCAAACTACTACCATCTACAAATATCACCACAATGAACAGTTCATCCCGTAGCAGCACTAGGTTAAATAATAGGTATCTTTAAAAAAGCTCTCATTACAAAAGTATGGTTATAAAAATGCCTAATAGACCAACTGGTGAATAATGTACTTCATCATTCTATCATTTAACTTTGTTTTGAAATTTTTCTTACTATACACTGAGATGAACACCTTTGCATATGGTATAGGTGCATATTTACACTGTGGTCTTTTCCTAAGAATAGCTTCCCAGGAGTGAGACGACTAGAGCAAGTTTAAGGTTCCTGATATGTGTGGCCAAGTTGCTGCCAAAAAGGATGGAGCAGCTTATACTCCCACTGGTAGTACACGAAGGCACTTCAATTTCACCACTGTCTCAGGAGAGCTGGGTAGTGGGGTTTTTTTTTTCACATTTGCTAAGTTAGGTAAAAAAGAAGTAACTTATGATTATTGAAATAGGAAGTCAGTATCATATCAGCTCAAGCGTAGCAAGATAGTGGACAATTTGTATAGCCAAAGATTGAATCCCAACTCTGCTCCATACTAGATGATGACCTTGGAAAATGTACTTATCCACCTAAACTTCAGTTTTCTCATGTTTAAAATGAAGACAATAATACTGTCAATTTCTTTAAGTGATAGAGGCTTAAAGACGGTCATGGCACATAGTGGACATCCAATAAAAGTACTAGCTATGTTAGATAGTTCTAGACCAGACCAGACCGGGAATTCTGAACCCGGAGCCCATTAATTCTTGGGGGTCTGTGAACTTGAATGAGAAAAAAAAATTCCACCTCTGTCATCATTTGCCTTTAATTAAAATGCAACACAGTCTTCGATCAGGAATGTAGGTAACCCATTCTTGTTTTAGCAGGACATGGGACTTTGTTACTAATAGAAGTCACAGAATTTTTCATGTCATATTACAGTTCCTACAGAGATCTCAAAATAACTTTTATACTTATCACTACTCCAAAATTATGACAGTTTTTAGACTTGCTGCTTCATTTTATTATTTGAGACATCAGTAAAGGAGGACATAGATTACAATATACAACTTTAAAAATATTTTTGATAACCATATTTCAGTATAAATATAGTCATACTGAAATATAGTTGGTCTCCTTTGTATTTATTTAAGCACTTTAAGATACATTCTGAGAAGGGGTCCATAGGCTCCTCCAGACTGACAAAGGAGTCCCAGGCCCCCAAAATTTAAAAAACCCTGTTCTGGACTCCAAGCAGATGTTTCACATAGAACAGCCTACCTGTAGCCCTAAAACATCAGAGATTCTTCAGTGGGCTTCATATACGAACATTTCCATGATAATAGTGTGAGACCCATCCATAAACAACTGTCTGGATTCTCCAGGACAGCCCAGGAGAGCAGAGCATGTTGGGGTCCCAACCTAATTGCCCATCAGGTTCAACCATGGCCACTAAACAAGAACACATGGGACGCACCCCCCAGCAGGCTCCTCTGCAGGCACCCTGTGCAGGAAGGCCAGCGGCCCAGGAAGGCCAGCACAGAAACACAAGTGAAGGGGCCTCATTACACCAGCACTTAGTTTTGTTTATGGCTAGCAGCAGCTCACATAGTTGGTCAAAAACAGCACAAGTTTTATAAATTAATTCTTTGGAGCAAATAAAATGTGTACGAATTTATCCCAACCAACTCATGATGAGACTTTCAGCTTGACCTTCCAGGGAACATTTTAAAAGTAATGATACAAACATTTAATCAGTCAACAAATGGCTTACTCAAAAGAAGGGGGAAAAATCTAAGGCAGATGGAAGGTGGTTTAATACTACCCATGAGGTAAGCTGATTTCTGAGCACTTATGGAAGAATGCATACCTTGATTGCTGGCAGATTCAAGCTTTGGAGCTTAAATCTTGTAATACAAATGGACTGCAAATCCTTAGTGAAAACTAGAATTTAAACAGCATAGAAAATTGTTCCCAAGAAAACTTAGGGAGCAAATGCGCAAACCTAAGACAATTAAAAAATTATTTAACGTAACCATGTCTGACAAAGTCAATTTATTAAGGAAGAAAATCTAGGTCAGGTATCACTCTAAAACAAAATGATTACAAGGTACAATTCTTTGTCTAGTCAGTTAAAGGAGAATTTTTAAAAATCAGCATGCTTGCATATCAGGGAAATGCATTTTTTTTAAGATCAATGCAAATAGCATTCTACATTGTTATCTTTCTATACTGGCCTGGTCATAAGAGGAACAAATGCATATACAGAAGCTGAGTAACAATTTCAGTTGGATAATCAGACTACTGTGCCACTGAAAGGTGAATGAAGATACCCCTGCTGGAAACATACCATGTAGCACCAACTGAGCTATTCCAAGAGTCCACCTGCTTTGTTCAAATAACAGAATAGCTATCATAAAGTCAGAGAATTATTTCAGAGCTGGCACAAATCACAGTAATCACCTTATTAATAACCATCTCATTTTATAAGGGAGGAAACCGATTCCCAGCAAGGTTAACCAACTGGCCCACAGATGACCACAGAGCCAGGCAAATCTCATGTCCTCCCCCTCCCTTCCTAGACTTCTTGTCACTGTCATTCCAGCTTAATTCTGAAATATCCTTAAATAGACACGGACATGACATACAAAACAAAATGCCCAACACCAACAGATGAGTGAATGGAGAAGTTTATGGTATGTGAATTACGTCTTAAAGAAAATAAATGGGTATCATGGGACACTAAAGACTTATTCAGTTAGTAGGCAGAATTAAATATTTCTATCTCAGTTCTGACATTGGCCCTGTGAAATGTGACATTACTCCTGTGATATTCAAGAGGTACAGAGAAAGTTTTATGGTTCACACCTCCAGAGTACTCCAACTTATTTATTTATTCAGAGTACTCCAATTTAAAAGAGAACACAGACCACAGGCATGAAGGGGAAAAAAAGACAAAAGACTTGAACAGAGAACTTAAGATGAGGTAGAAATAAAAAACAGCTATACAAATGAAATAAATATTCAAAGGGCAGAAATTTTTACATAAATCACATTCAGTGCGTAAAATAAAATTCTCCATCTACTATGAGAGCTAGCCTTCTTGTTTGAAATTGAGTCTTCATAATAAAAGTGGTAGAAATTCTGATTCTGAATTCAGAAAACCCAAAGGATATGGAAAGTAGAAAAGAAATTTAATTGCCTTTTTACCAAAGTGTCCCTAAGCAATCGACATCATCCTTGGTAATTCTGGATCCCAAGCCAAAAAAACCTGAAGAACTGAGGAAGGCAAGAGGGAAGGACCAGGAGAAATTCTGTTATTCTAAACTTGAGGCCTCAGTGTGCTTGTAAGCCAGGTAAAAGACTTCCAGTATTGTAGACAATACCCCCAATACTGCCAATGTCTGTTTCTCAAAGAATTTTCACTTCACTGGGATCATAGAGGTAACTATTTTGATGGGAACAATGAGCTTCTTTCAAATCTCACTGGCTTTCCAGAGGAAAAAATAATCACCTAGTCCAGAGGTCAAGAACCAGATTAGTTTTTTAATAAGGTGTTTTTTAGTAACATGATCCTAGCTTGGAAATTTAACTCTGCTTTTAAAAAACCATCTCTGATCTCTAGCTTTAGGACATGACAAATGAAAGTAAGGTCTAGTTTACTTTGAACAATTTCTTCTAGAAGTATTGGGTGGAAAACCTCGTCTTCTGCTAGTAATTTTCCTGGGGAACAAGAAAGGTTTATGTTCCCATGCTTCCTCTCTGGTGAGGCTACGCACAGCTTCCAAATAATTTCCCACCAATTCAAAGGAAAAAATTATTTCTGTGCATCTCAGCTTTCGAGGTACATGCTTAGTCTTGGGGTATATATGATTTACATATTTCTCAAGTAAAATGGTTATAAGCTGGTGGACACTCAGGCGTACACCCACATCCCCCCTTCAAGGAAGGACGTGCTGCCCCAGCTACCAGGAGCATTGCAGCTCTCACCCCTGCTGTCAGCCCCTTCTGGAACTGCCTCAGCTGCAGAGAGCACTTCACTCAATGTCACTCTCCTTCCAGTGAGGGATGGATACAGGAGAATAAAAGCTTGGCCATCCCATCCCAACTCAGAACTACTCCAAAAGGTCATTCCAGCTCAGAGCTCCCCAGGGGGGATCAGCCAAGGCTGCCACTGAGCCTGCATCCCAGATGGATTTCTCTCTCTTCCCAGTCCTGCTTCCTGCTCTCCTCTCCCTCAGAGGTGATCCCAAGGGCACTCCTCAATAAATCTGTTCACTAAACTAAGTCTCAGAGTCTACTTCCTGGAGGGAATCAACCTGCAAAATATAACGTAACTTTGAAAGTATGGTTATATTTACAAAGGAAAATTAAAACAAACAAAGAATACCTGTGGACTATGTACAATAATAACAAACTACCAGGAAGTTCCAAGGTTTAATAGATAAAGTAGTCTCTTGGGGTTGGCTACATTTTCACTCGTTTTCATAAAGGCTATATTTTCACTCTTGTTTTTGATTGTTCATCATATAAATATGTTTTCTGAAGTGATAAAATGCTGATAGGGTCTATCTTTGTTATCTCTAAAGCAGTAGAAGATAGCCTAAGAATGAAAATGGATGAAAATAATATACGAAGTCATTTTTATGGATCTCTGATCAAAAACTGAATTACATTTTAACTCAAATACTGAATTACAAAGCAAAATATGATGTGTTAAAGATTTCTGTGAAAGGTATTTCTTTTTAAAGTTTTTTAAAAAATATTTACTTATTAATTTATTTATTTTGGTTGTGCTGGGTCTTAGTTGCAGCAGGTGGGCTCCTTAGTTGCAACACATGGACTCCTTAGTTGCGGTATGTGAACTCTTAGTTGCAGCATGCATGTGGGATCTAGTTCCCTGACCAGGGATCGAACCTGGGCCCCCTGAATTGGGAGCGTGGAATCTTAACCACTGCGCCACGAGGGAAGTCCCGAAAGGTATTTTTTAAAAACAAATCTTGAAAAGGAAATTAAGAAAACAGTTTCATTTACAAGAATATCCAAAAGAATAAAATATCCAGGAATAAATTTAACTGAGAAGGTAAAAGACTTGTACACAGAAAGCTATAAAACACTGCTGAAAGAAATTAAAGGGGACCTAAATAAATGGAAAGACACCCTGTGTTTTTGGATTGGAAGACTTAATATTGTTAAGTCTTAAAGTGATAAACAGATACAACGCAATCCCTATCAAAATTCCAATGGCCTGTTTTGTAGAAATGGAAAAGTTGATTCTCAAATTCATATGGAACTGCAAGTGGCCCCAGATGGCCAAAACTGTGTTGAAAAAGAAGAACAAAGTTGGGGGAATCAGATTTCCTAATTTCAAAATGTACTATAAAGGTACAGTAGTCAAAACAGCGTGGTACTGGCATAAAGGTAAACATACAAGTCAATGGAATAGAATTTCAAGTCCAGAAACAAACCCTTACATTTATGATCAGTTGGTTCTGACAAAGGTGCCAAGAAAATTCAATGGGGAAGGAATAGTCTTTTTTTTTTTTTTTGTGGTATGCGGGCCTCTCACTGCTGTGGCCTCTCCCGTTGCAGAGCACAGGCTCTGGACGCGCAGGTTCAGCGGCCATGGCTCACGGGCCCAGCCGCTCCGCAGCATGTGGGATCTTCCCAGGCCGGGGCACCAACCCATGCCCCCTGCATCGGCAGGCAGACTCTCAACCACTGCACCACCAGGGAAGCCCAGGAATAGTCTTTTTAAGAAATGGTGCTGGGACACCTGGATAGCCACATGCAAAAGAAAGAAGCTGGACCCCTACCTCACACCAGACACAAAAATTACCTCAAAATGGGTCAGAGAAATAAATGTAAGAGCCAAAACTATAGAACTTTAAAAGGAAACATAAGAGTAAATTCTTCATGACCTTGGGTTAGGCTAAGAGTTCTTAAATACAACACCAAAAGCATGAGCCATAAAAGAAGTAATTGATAAAGTCTCTGATAAGAGCCTTGCTTCCAGAATACACAAAGAACTCTACAGCTCCACAGTAAGACTAAAAAATCCAACTAAAAATAAGCAAAAGACTTGAATAGACATTTCACCAAAAAAAGACTAAGAATGGCTAATACGCACATGAGAAGATGCTCAACATCATTACCCACTAGGGAAATACAAAACGACAATAGGATACCACTCCATACTCACTAAAATTGATATAATAAAAAGACAGACAATACCAAGTATTGATGATGATGTGAAGAAGCCAGACCTCTCATTGCTGATGGAAATGTAAAACGGTACAGCCACCTTGAACATTATTTTCATAGTTTCTTACAAAGTCAAACATATATTTACTATATGATCCAGCAATTCCATTCCTAGGTATCTACCCAAGAGGAATGAAGACATATTTGCAACACAAAGACTTGTACTTGAATGTTTATAGCAACATTATGAATAATAACCAAAAAGTGGAGACAATCCAAATGTCCATCAACTGGGGAATATATAAATACAACGTGTAATATCCATACACTAGAGTACTTTTCAGCAATAAAAAAGAACTACTGATACTTGCTACATCATGGGTGAACCTCACAAACATCATGCTAAGTGAAAGAAAGTAGATGCAAAAGACCACATTATTGTATCCTTCCATTTCTATGAAAAGTCCTGAAAAGGTAAATCTATAACACATAAAGCAAATTAGTGGTTTCTTGGGGCTGGGATGGGAACAGGCATTGTCTGGAAACAAGTATATTTTGGGGTGATGAAAATGCTCTAAAACTGGGTTGTAGTGATGGCTGCACAACTCTTAAAAATCACTGACTTGTGTGTACACAGGTGCATTTTACGGTATGTCAATTATACCTAAATAAAGAGTTTAAAAAACCCCCCTGGAACACGAGGCTATGAGCATCAGCTGAAAAAGAGGTGAGCACAAAAGGTGATACTGCATTGCCGAAGAAGAGAAGGGCCGAGAAGGGCTGCAGGTCTGGTCCAGCCCAAAGCCTAGAGATTGGCTTCCCATACTTTACATCCCTGCAAAGCAACTGCTCCTAGAAATGGCAGCAAATGTAGCTATCTGTGATGGCTACTTTTGTGTGTCAACTTGACCGGCCACAGGGTGCCCAGATTAAACATTATTTCTGGGTGTGTCTGGGAGGGTGCCTCTGAATGAGATTAGCATCTGGGTCAGTGGGCTCAGTCAAGTAGACCGCCCTCCCCACTGTGGGTGGGCACCACCCAACCCACCGAGGCCTGACCAGGACACAAGCCAGAGGAAGGAGGAATTTGCCCTCTTTCTCTTGCCTAACTGCTTGATCTGGGACACCTCATCTCATCTTCTCTGATCTATCTACACCATTGGCTCCCCTGGTTCTCAGGCCTTTGGACTTAAACCGAATTACACCACTGGCTTTCCTGGGTCTGCAGCCTGTGGATGGTAGACTGTTGGGCTTCTCAGCCTCCATAATTACATGAGGTAATTCCTCATAATAAATATCTCTATCTCCCTCTTTCTATATCTCCAATTGGCTCTGTTTCTCTAGAGCAGGGGTCCCCAACCCCTGGGCCGCGGACCGGTACCAGTCCATGGCCTGTTAGGAACCAGGCAGCCACGCAGGTGAGCGGCAGGCAAGCGAGTGAAGCTTCGTCTGCCGCTCCCCACCGCTCCCCATCGCTCGCATTACTGCCTGAACCATTACTCACATTACCACCTGAACCACCACCCCTGCCCCGGTCTGTGGAAAAACTGTCTTCCACGAAACCGGTCCCTGGTGCCAAAAAGGTTGGGGAACTGCTACTCTATAGAACCCTGGCTAATACACTATCCCTCTACCAAATGAAGCCGAGTTCCATTCATTTTACTGCCGAGGGCACTGAGGACTGGGGTGGGGGATGGAATGACTGCCTGAAGTTACTAAGAGACAGAGCCGGGACTACACCCTGTGCCTCTCAGCCTCAGGCCCAATCTCCTTTGACTGGATTCCTGTCTCCAAGAAGGAGGTAATTTAAGAAATCAAGATCTAGAAAGAACAGGAAAGAGCCCATAAGTGGGCAGTATTAGCATGTAAATGGGACAAAATGAAGTGACAAATCTTCCCATTTCTTTTCCCAAGAAAACCACCTTGATGCCTTATTTTCAGGTCTGCTTATTAAACCCACACTCCAGTGGTAATGACATAAACTGTATTTGTTTTCTTCCTAGAATTTCATCCTCGGGCTTGAGGGAGGAGAGTCAAGGCTTCCACCTCCAACAGGGAGCCCTGCCTGGGTCCTGGAGAAGCCTGGACCCCCGCGGCTGCAGGATGGGACCTTCTGTGGAGGAGGGGCGTCACGCCACGCTCCGGCTCCCCTGCGGAGGGCGCCTTTGGGAGACCTCTACCTCCTGGGCCCTTTTCTCCCTCTCCCTCTGGGAACTCCAACTGGAAAGAGGCAAGAGGCTCTGCCCTTCTAGAAGGGTCAGTGGCTGAGGGCCAAAGGAAAGGGAAGAAAGAACTGTCCTTAGTCTAGGTCACAATTTCTCGGAGGATGGGCAGTTTTTTTTGGGGGGGGGCATTCAAAGGTACAGGATAACCGTGGCACTATTTCCAAGGACATGATCTTATTTGAATGTTTTTAGGGTGGGGGAGGGTTTCATAATACAAGTCAAACCAAAACGGTGTTATCACTATGTCACTGCAGGAACTTTTAAGTCAAATCAGGAGACTCAAGAACATAAATGGAAAGAAGTGGAATTCCATCCGCTTCTTTTCAGCTCGTGGCAGGGAACTCTGGGCTAGGCTCCAAACTTAACTCCGGTATAAGTTCATGTCTCTTTGTTGTGAGGAAAACTTTGGTGGGAAGTATGGAGGCACTGGCTCCAGCAGAAAGAACCCTGGTGGTCCATAGGAACACCGACCCAGCTCAGAAGACAGCCGGGTGGTTGCAGGCTCAAAGTCCTAGTGTGTAACGAAGAAAAAGTACACCTGCCTGACCTTGCCCTCTGCCCTGCACCCTGGGCAGCTGAGTGGGGTTGATCCAGCTGGCAGCTTGAGGGGTAGGGGTTTCTAGGTGCCCCCCTTAGAAACACAACCAACAGGTACAATTAGACATCACTTGGCTATCTGTGGGATTTTCAGGCAAGCATTTTATATGCTTACATTCACAAAGTTAAAGATCTGAAAATACAATACTTACTGTGTTTTTTTGAGTTACTATATCCTGAAAAGAAAAGATAGGATCAATATAGCTTTTTTCCAAAACAGTTAATTTCCATAAGCACTAGTAAGCACTCTGTCCCCATGCCATCAACTGGCACCCATTTTAGAGCAAGAGTTAATCATTGGAAACCTCCCCCTGTAAAAAGCTTCAAAAAGAATGGGTCTCTAAGAAATGTAAAATTCATGTTCTAAGGAAAATTTATCATGATTGGTTAGCTTTGGAATTCCTGGGGGACATATATGGTTATAAGGATTTTCCCATAGCAATGGCAATGCTTCTGTCCAAAGATATTTTGAGATTCAAGTTCAGGGCTCTGAATGCCCTGCACCTCGCCTTCTCAGTGACAGCAGTGAAGCGCATGGGCAGCCCATGGTAACGTTGGGCCTGGAGCCATTTCTTGAGTCATCAGTGTGAAGGCTGCAGGCCACACCCCGCCCAAGTCAGTCTTCCTACAGAAGGGGTGTTGCTGATAGGATTCCTGACACCTCACTATAGGTATTATGTTTATATATATTCACTATAGGAATTTTCAAACTCAAACTCAATGACAACAATTTTAGTCGGTTAACTTAGCATAATGGTTATGCAGCCCTTGACTGTATCATTTATGCGCTGCAAGCCATTTGCTGAAAAAGGAAAACATAATTAAACAGCTGTCCCCGTAAAATGTGTTTTACGTGTTCTGAGATTTCTATTTTCTGACAAGTGCAGATCGCTTCTTCTGGTGTCAGATATAACTGAGTACCCATTTCTGTTTTAGGAAGTATTCTTCCATATCATTAAAAATTAAAACTTATCTAGGTCATGGGACTTTCCAGAGGAGTTCACTAACACACAAATGAGAAAAGAAATTTATTGAATTGGGAAAAAATACATTCTAGTTTCATGTTTCTCATCAAAATACAGCTTAATAATCTACCCTTTCACATCTTCTAATTCTAAATATTTCTAAGCATAACCACTTTAGTGAATATCAGTAAAAGAAAAAAATCTAAATATCTAAAGTAATTTAGATTGGTTTATAGCCTTTTGGGAAACTATTTTACAACGTAAAGTATAATAGCAAAACAGTTTCTTCTTCCACTGTCACACGAATGACTCTTAAAATACAGCACTGTGCTAGGATGAGAGAGGACACACCTATATAAGGTGTATGTGATATATTAACACATAAAGGTTACACATCTGAGATAGGTAGTATTTCTACCAGGAAATAATCCCCAATTGTTACAGAACCCAGAAACATCTGGTTAATATCAGACCTTGAGAAACACAAACAAAAACGTCCAATTTGCCATCACAAAATTGTGTCATCTATATACTAGTGACTTTTAATGCTAAGGCAGCTGAACATTTAGAAATGACGTCCATGAAAGCTAACTCTGAACCACTGGTTCTCACCTCTGGCTGCACATTTGGGAGGTTAAAAAAAATCCCCTAGAGATTGTGACATAATTGATCTTGGTGTGGCCTGGGTACTGGGATATTTACAAACCCCCCAAATGATTCTAAAGTGCAGTCAAGGTTGAGTAACACTGCTGTAAACAAACTAATCTTTTATTCCTGAAATGATTTAACATAGACCAGGATTTCCTGACTAATGTTAAGATATTAAGCAATATTAATATTAGCTAAATTTTGTAACAACTCACATCTGACCTTCACATTTTACAAACATGAGCATTTTAAAAAGTACTGTTATCCAAAAAAGCTCGTATCAAATTTGCAAAATACATTTAAAAATTCTCAATAAGTACTGAGCTGTGTATGAACACACAAGTTTTCAGTTTTGCTTGGCTTTAAACTGGGGAGAAAAAATGACAGATTAAATACTGATTACATTTGTGCTAAACGTTTCTACCCATGTTGGTAACTGTTAAGCATCTTCCTATTATTATCCAAGTTGAGATTTTTTTTTTTAATGTGCAGATTTGGATCAAATTGCCCAATAGAGGATTCAAAGTGCTGTGTTTGCTTCAACAGAAACTAACAGGAGTTTTTGCCTTCACCTCCCCACTGAGCTTAGAAATATTCAAGTTGCCTGCAAACGCACATCTCTAGCACATACGCTCACACAGAAGCCAGGAAGTCACCTGTGTGAGCTAGAACCTGGGGGTGGGAAGGAAGGAACTGCACGAGCAAATCTTTCTTGTTTTTCTCCAACCTCCTCTGCTACAGGTACATTTCAAATGAACACACAATACTGCTTTCCCAAAACAAAGTATTCAGGAGAAGGTGAACAATACTCTTTACCTTCAATGAAAGAGCAGTGTCAGCATCGGTGTGGTGGTACAGGATCACATTATTGGCCATGTCAAAGCTTTCACGGACTCCAAGATGGTAGAAGAGGGAAGGCTGTCCGGAGACATCGCTCATGTCCACCACGGCAACATCTTAGATGAACAAGGAGGGGACAAGGTCGGGGGAGAGAGAGGTCATCTACTTAATCTACTTTGTGATGATCGCCAACGGGGAGCTGCTGCAATTTGTATTTCTATCATCAGCCTTTCAGGTAAAGCAGAAGTAAGGAATGATTTGATTAAAATTACCCCCACGAACTGCAGAAGAAAAGCTGAACAGGAATAAAAACTAAAAACCAAAAAACTCTTCCTTCTTCAAAGTGCTGAGAACCTACTCTCACTTAAAAATTGCTGGTGGATTTGTTTTAAATGTTATTTTTATTAGGAAATTTAACTTATCCAAAGAATGTATTTAGCTTATATATAAAGTATTAAGTATAATGAAATAAAAAACCATGCACCCACCATGCAGCCCAAGACACAAAGCGCTATCTGTACTGTCAGAGCTCCATACGCCTCCTCGTAATCATATCTCTCCCTCCTGCCCAGAGAACACCTCCATCCTGATCTCTGCATTTATCAGTTCCCTGCATATATCTGTATATGCATATTATATATTATTATAATTATGAATTCCTAAACAGCATATTGTTTAGTTTTGTATGTCTCTGAACTTTATATAAATAGTATCATACTATATATATTCTCTGACTTGCTGGGTTTTGGTGTGAAACAACCAACTTGTATGTCTAGCTCTAAGTTCATGCATTTTCACTTCAGCACATGACTTCTTCTTTTCCTATTTCAAACTGTTGTAATGAACATTCCCACACCACGCTCCTGGTTCATATGTCACCATCAACTGGACGGCACAGATCACATGCCCGTGGAGTTGTGTCCTAGAGAGACTTTAATCAAAGAGGGGTGGGATAGGGAGGGTGGGAGGGAGGGAGACGCAAGAGGGAAGAGATATGCGAACATATGGATATGTATAACTGAGTCATTTTGTTATAAAGCAGAAACTAACACACCATTGTAAAGCAATTATACTCCAATGAAGATGTAAAAAACAAAACAAAACAGAGGGGCAACACAGAACATCAATAAAGAACAAACTTAAATTTGCCTAGTAGCATTGGACACCATTTCAAGTCTAGTTATTTTCAAGAGAGTATCAGAGCTCCAAGTTTGACTGGACTTTGTCCACGATGTACAGCAGAAATTTGGGGAAATAGTGCCCAAACTTATGCTTGTGCTGCTCTGACCTCACAGGAAGTTACTGAAAATCCCAATGAAACAGAACAGAGGTGAGGTGAATAGGGACGTGAAGACACAAAAAGGCAGAGAGATGCTACCTCGGCACCAGGCACCACTGGGAGACCTGAGACCGAGCCCTGGCAAGTCCTGGGTGGGCCTTTTTATTCCCTAATTTATGGGTTGTCTGCTCCACGCCAGGCACTGTGCTTGGTGCCAGGGACAGAAGTGTGAACAAGGCATAATCCCTTTCCTCAAAACCATGCTTGATACAATGGAGGCGACGGGAAGGAAGCAGTGCTTAGAATCAGGGTAAGGAAAGCTAAGATGAGGGGAACAGTGACAGAGGCACCCCTGGGGGGGGCACCGAACCCACACTCGGCTGGAGGGCAGTCAGGGAAGGCTGAAAGCATGTGACCTGTCTGGAGCCTGAGCTGAGGGTCCATGTGAGGCAGGAAAACTGGGGAGAGGATGGGCAGATGGAAAGGGAGGGAAAAAGCATTGTAGGAAGAGAAGGCAGCAAGTGCAAGCCAGCGGTCAGGGGCGTGTACATGTTGGGGCCACTGCAAATCATTTCACAGGACCAGGACACCTAAGAAGATGAACCTGGAAGGGTTAGTAGGTGCCAGACAGGTGAAGGCGTCTGAAGGCCATGTTAGGGGGGCTGGACACTAGCTTGAGACAATGGGAAACCTATGGAAGGGTGTGGGGTTTCTTTTGGTTTTTTTATTTTCATTATGGAAAATTACAAACATATATGTAAAAGTAAACAGAATAGTATAATGGAACCCCTGTAGCCTCCACTTCCCTCAACAATTATCAACTCAGCCAGCCTTGTTTCATCTCTACTGCCAACCACACCATCCCCTTCAATATAATTTTGAGACAAATCCCCGGTATCCTATAATTTCATCTCCAAATACTTCAGTATGTTTCGTTAAAAGAACTCAAAGAAAAAAAAAAACAAATAACCATAGCATCAATGTCTCATCATTATTTAAAAAAAAATAATCATGAAGGGCTTAAACAGCAGACTATCATATCCAAATTCACCCTTTAGAGGTTATTGCTCAAGAAAGGACAAATGTATATACTGAGAAAATGCTTTTTACAACCCAGCCTGGTAAATTTATCTCAAATGGATACCTGGTCCCCGGAGACATCTGCTCAGCTTCGAAACCACACTGCAGCTGAATAAATGAGACTTTCTGCCCACATGAGTTTTCCCTGGACTCTATTACCTTCTCAAATGAAAAAGAATGTGTTTCCTACTGATGTTATTAGGAAATGGCAACACAGATGCTAATTCCAAGGCCGTGGGGACTTCTATAATTAGTTAACAAAGGACAGGAAGCAAATGGAGGAAGACAAAGGAGAGTGCTGGGAAGGGGCAGAGCAGGGATGAAGGACCACAGCCCCCAATCATACAGACCATTTTCACAGGAAACCTGCAACTTGGTGGAGTAGCTTGTAGCCAAGTAGATTAAATTTTAATCTGGTGACATGAGTTCCTGCTTTCCTCTGCCCTCGCAATGTTCTGTGCTGAGACCTGTACGCTTGCCTCACCACGTCCGCTAAGGAGCCCCTCCGTGGCTCCACCAAGGGTCGGGATGGAGATTTTTCTTGGTGCCTCATTAAAACAGGACAGACTGAAGCAAGATGGCTACTGAGTGACTCAGGGGGAAATGCTGGACGCGTGCTGGATTCCAGCCCTGAGGAGGACAGCACAGGACTTTATCACGCTACCTCAGAAAGGAAATCCTATTCAAAAGGCATGGGTGGGCAAAGCTTTGGCACAGTGACCTGCTACGGAAAAAAGGGCAGAAACAAAGACATGTTTGCTGGAAAATGGGCAAGATAGTTTCACGTCATCTTACTTAATCTTTGCAACGACACTCTGAGTACTCCCCAATCCCGGAGCGCGCAAGGGCCGCTGTGCCTGCACGCCCAGACCAGGGGGATGATGGCCAGCACACGCTGAGGGAAGAGGCAGCAAGCATCCAAGCTAGTAACAGCCACTCAGTTCCGGAAAGAGGGTGGAGGAGCCCGACTTGAGCTCGTCTTCTCTCACAACAACACCAAAACCACAAGTAACTGCTGAACAACCATTGACAAAAAAGACTGGAAGCTACCAAAAAAGACTTTTTACACTCAAAGACAAAAAAGAAGCCACAGTGAGATGGTAGGAGGGCGCTTTCGGAAAATAATCAAATCCCATACCCACCAGATGGACAACCCACAAACTGGAAGATAATTATATCGCAGAGGTCCTCCCATAAGAGTGAGAGTCCTGAGCCTCTGAGTGAGGTCTCAGAGACCTCTGGGACAACACTAAATGCACCAACATTTGCATCATAGGTGTCCCAGAAGGAATAGAGAGAAAGGGCCTGAGAAAATATATGAAGAGATTATAGCCGAAAACTTCCCTAACATGAGAAAGAAAACATTCAACTTAAGTCCAGGAAGTGGAGAGAGTCCCATACAAGACAAACCAAGGAGGAACACACCGACACACACATTAATCAAACTGACAAAAATTAAAGACAAAGAAAAAATATTAAAAGCAAGAAGGGAAAAGTGGGCTTCCCTGGTGGCGCAGTGGTTGAGAGTCCGCCTGCCGATGCAGGGGACATAGGTTCGTGCCCTGGTCTGGGAAGATCCCACATGCCATGGAGCGGCTGGGCCCATGAGCCATGCCCGCATACAGCAAAAAAAAAAAAAAAAAAAAAAAAAAAAAAAGAAGGAAAAAGTGACAAGTAACATACAAGGGAATCCCCATAAGGGTATCAGCTGATTTTTCAGCAGAAACTCTGCAGGCCAGAAGGGAATGGCACGATATATTTAAAGTGATGAAAGGGAAGAACCTACAACCAAGAATATTCTACCCAGCAAGGCTCTCATTCAGATTCAACGGAGAAATCAAAAGTTTTACAGACAAGCAAAAGCTAAGAGAATTCAGCACCACCAAACTAGCTTTACAACAAATCCTAAAGGAACTTCTCTAGGTGGAAAAAAAAGGCCAAAACGAGAATCAAGAAAATTACAAATGGGGCTTCCCTGGTGGCACAGTGGTTGAGAGTTCACCTGCCGATGCAGGGGACGCGGGTTCGCGCCCCGGTCCGGGAGGATCCCGCGTGCAGTGGAGCGGCTGGGCCTGTGAGCCATGGCTGCTGGGCCTGTGACTCCGGAGCCTGTGCTCTGCAACGGGAGAGGCCACGACAGTGAGAGGCCTGCATACCGCAAAAAAAAAAAAAAAAAAAGAAAATTACAAATGGTAAAGCTCACCAATAAAGGCAAACATAAAGTAAAGGTAGGAAATCATCCCCACACAAATATGATATCAAAACCAGCAATCATAAGAAGAGGAGAGTACAAATGCAGGATATTGGAAGTGCACTTGAAATTAAGAGACCAGCAACTTAAAACGATCTTGTACATATACACACTGCTATATCAAAACCTCATGGGAGGGACTTCCCTGGTGGTCCAGTTGGTAAGACTCCACACTCCCAATGCAGGGGGCCAGGCCTTGATCCCTGGTCGGGGAACTAGATCCCACAGGCATGATGCAACGAAGAGTCCACATACCGCAACTAAAGACCCTGCATGCCACAAATAAGACCTGGTGCGGCCTAAATAAATAAATATTAAAAAAAATAAACCTCGTGGGAACCACAAACCAAAAATCTACAATAGGTACACGTACAAAAAAAAAGCAATCAAAACACAACACTAAAGACAGACATCAAATCACAAGAGAACAAAAGATGAAGGGAAGAAAAAAAAGACCTTGAAAAACAAATCCAAAACAATGAACAAAATGGCAGTAAGAACATTCCTATTGATAATTACCTTAACCATAAATGGATTAAATGCTCCAACCAAAAGACACAGACTGGCTGAATGGATACAAAAACAAGACCCGTATATATGCTGTCTACAAGAGATCCACTTCAGATCTAGGGACACATACAGACTGAAACTGAGGGGACGGAAAAAGGTATTCCATGCAAATGGAAATCAAAAGAAAGCTGGAGTAGCAATACTCATATCAGATGAAATAGACTTTAAAATAAAGAATGCTACAAGAGACAAAGAAAGATGCTAAACAATGATCAAGGGATCAATCCAGGAAGATAACAACTGTAAATATATATGCACCCAACACAGGAGTACCTCAGTATGTAAGGCAAATGCTAACAGCCATAAAGGAGAAACCAACAGTAACACAATGGTGGGGGACTTTAACACCTCACTTTCATCAATGGACAGATCATCCAGACAGAAAATCAACAAGGAAGCACAGGCCTTAAATGATATGTTAGACCAGATGGATTTAATTGATATTTATAGAGCATTCCATCCAAAAGCAGGAGTATACACTTTTTTCTCAAGTACACATGGAATATTCTCCAGGACAGATCACATGCTGGGCCACAAATCAAGCCTCAGTAAATTTAAGGAAACAGAAATCATATCAAGTATCTTTTCCGAGCACAATGCTTTGAAATTAGAAATCAATTACAGGACAAAAACTGTAAAAATACAACACATGGAGCCTAAACAATAAGCCACTAAACAACCAATGGATCACTGAACAAAGAGGAATTCGAAAACTACCTAGAGACAAATGACAACGAGAACACAACAGTCCAAAACCTATGGGATGCAGCAAAAGCAGTTCTAAGAGGGAAGTTTACAGCGATACAAGCCTACCTTAGGAAACAAGAAAAATCTCAAATAAACGACCTAACCTTACACATAAAGCAACTAAAGAAAGAAGAAAAAACAAAACCCAAAGTTAGTAGAAGGAAAGAAATCATAAAGATCAGAGCAGAAGTAAATGAAATAGAGATGAAGAATACAATAGAAAAGATCAATGAAACTAAAATCTGGTTCTTTGAGAAGACAAACAAAATTGACAAACCTTTAGCCAGACTCATCAAGAAAAAAAGAGAACTCAAATCAATAAAATTAGAAATGAAAAAGGAGAAGTTACAACTGACACCACAGAAATACAAAGGATCATAAGAGACTACTACAAACAACTATATGCCAATAAAATGGGTAACCTAGAAGAAACTGACAAATTCCTAGAAAGATACAACCTTCCAAGACTGAACCAGGAAGAAATAGAAAATATGAACAGACCAATCACAAGTACTGAAATTTAAACAGTGATTTAAAAGCTTCCAAAAGGGACTTCCCTGGTGGTCCAGTGGTATAGAATCCTCCTTCCAATGCAGGGCACGGGGATTTGATCCCTGGTCGGGGAACTAAGATCCCACATGCCGCAGGGCTACTAAGCCTGGGCACCACAACTACTGAGCTAGCGCGCCTCAACAACACACCCCACGTGCTGCAAACTACAACAGCCCACGCGCCCTGCAGCCGGCGTGCCGCAACGAGAGAGAAAACCTGCACTCCACAACTAGAGAGAAGCCCGCACGCCACAATGAAGAGCACACGCCACAACGAAAGATCCCGTATGCCTCAACTAAGACCCGATGCAGCCAAAAATAATAAGAAAATAAAACAAACAAAAAAAATAAAAGCTTCCAACAAACAAAAGTCCAAGACCAGATGGCATCACAGGTGAATTCTATCAAACATTTAGAGAAGAGTTAACAGCTATCCTTGCGAAACTCTTCCAAAAAACTGCAGAGAAAGAAACTCTGCTCATTCTATGAGGCAAACATCACCTGGATACCAAAACCAGACAAAGATACCACAAGAAAAAAAAAATTACAGGCCAATATCACTGATGAACACAGATGCAGAAATACTCAACAAAATACTACCAAACCAAATCCAACAATACATTAAAAGGATCATACACTATGACCAAGTGGGATTAATCCCAGGGATGCAAGGATTCCTCAATATCCTCAAATCAATCAGTGTGATACACCACATTAACAAACTGAAGAATATACGGCTTCAAGATGGCAGAAGAGTAAGACGCGGAGATCACTGTCCTCCCCACAAATACATCAGAAATACATCTATGTGTGGAACAACTCCTACAGAACACCTACTGAACACTGGCAGAAGACCTCAGACCTCCCAAAAGGCAAGAAACTCCCCACGTACCTGGGTAGGGCAAAAGAAAAAAGAAAAAACAGAGAAAAAAGAATAGGGATGGGACCTGCACCAGTGGGAGGGAGCTGTGAAGGGGGAAAGGTTTCCACACACTAGGAAGGCCCTTCGTGGGTGGTAACTGTGGGTGGCGGAGGGGTAAGCTTTGGAGCCACGGAGGAGAGCACAGCAACAGGGGTGCGGAGGGCAAAACAGGGAGATTCCCGCACAGAGGATCGGTGCCGACCGGCACTCACCAGCCCTGCTCACCCGCTGGGGCGGGCAGGGAGCTGAGCCTCGGGCTTCGGAGGTCGGATCCCAGGGAGAGGACTGGGGTTGGCGGCGTGAACACATCCTGAAGGGGGCTAGTGCGCCACAGCTAGCCGGGAGGGAGTCCGGGAAAAAGTCTGGAGCTGCCAAAGAGGCAAGAGACTTTTTCTTGCCTCTTTGTTTCCTGGTGCGCGAGGAGAGGGGATTCAGAGCGCAGCTTAAAGGAGCGCCAGAGACGGGCGCGAGCCGCAGCTATGAGCACCGACCCCAGAGACGGGCATGAGACGCTAAGGCTGCTGCTGCCGCCACCAAGAAGCCTGTGTGCGAGCACAGGTCGCTCTCCACACCTCCCCTCCCGGGAGCCTGTGCAGCCCGCCACTGCCAGGGTCCCGTGATCCAGGGACAACTCCCCCGGGAGAACGCACAGCACACCTCAGGCTGGTGCAACATCACGCCGGCCTCTGCCGCCACAGGCTCGCCCCGCACTACGAGCCCCTCCCTCCCACCGGCCTGAGTGAGCCAGAGCCCCCAAAGCAGCTGCCCCGTTAACCCCATCCTGTCGGAACAAAGAACAGATGCCCTCAGGTGACCTACATGCAGAGGCGGGGCCAAACCCAAAGCTGAACCCCAGGCGCTGTGCAAACAAAGGAGAGAAAGGGAAATCTCTCCCAGCAGCCTCAGGAGCAGCGGATTAAATCTCCACAATCAACTTGATGTACCTGCATCTGTGGAATACCTGAATAGACAACGAATCATCCCAAATTGAGGAGGTGGACTTTGGGAACAACGATATATATATATTTTTCCCTTTTTCTCTTTTTGTGAGTGTGTATATGTATGCTTCTGTGTGTGATTTTGTCTGTATAGCTTTGCTTTTACCATTTGTCCTAGGGTTCTGTCGGTCCATTTTTGTTTGTTTGTTTTTTAGTACAGTTTTTAGCACTTGTTATCATTGGTGGATTTGTTTTTTGGTTTGGTTGCTCTCTTCTTTTTTAATTACCTAAAATTTTTTTTTACTAATTATTTTTTATTTTAATAACTTTATTTTATTTTACTTTATCTTCTTCTTTCGTTCTTTCATTTTTTTCCTCCCTTTTATTCTGAGCTGTGTGGAGAAGAGGCTCTTGGTGCTCCAGCAAGGTGTCAAGGGCTGTGCCTCTGAGGTGGGAGAGCCAAGTTCAGGACACTGGTCCACAAAAGACCTCCCAGCTCCACGTAATATCAAATGGTGAAAATCTCTGAGAGATCTCCGTCTCAACGCCAACACCCAGATTCACTCAACGAACAGCAAGCTACAGTGCTGGACACCCTATGCCAAACAACTAGCAAGACAGGAACACAGCCCCATCCATTACCAGAGAGGCTGCCTAAAATCATAATAAGGCCACAGGCACCCCAAAACACAACACCAGATGTGGACCTGCCCACCAGAAAGACAAGATCCAACCTCATCCACCAGAACACAGGCACTAGTCCCCTCCACCAGGAAGCCTACACAACCCACTGAACCAACCTTAGCCACTGGGGGCAGACACCAAAAACAACGGGAACTACGAACCTGCAGCCTGCGAAAAGGAGACCCCAAACACAGTAAGATAAAAAATTGAGAAGACAGAAACACACAGCAGATGAAGGAGCAATGCAAAAACCCACCAGACCTAACAAATGAAGAGGAAGTAGGCAGTGTACCTGAAGAAGAATTCAGAATAATGACCGTAAAGATGATCCAAAATCTTGGAAATAGAATGGAGAAAATACAAGAAACGTTTAACAAGGACCTAGAAGAACTAAAGAGCAAACAAACAGTGATGAACAACACAATAAATGAAATGAAAAATACTCTAGATGGGATCAATAGAAGAATAACTGAGGCAGAAGAACGGATAAGTGACCTGGAAGATAAAATAGTGGAAATAACTACTGCAGAGAAGAATAAAGAAAAAAGAATGAAAAGAATTGAGGACAGTCTCAGAGACGTCTGGGACAACATTAAACACACCAAAATTCGAATTATAGGGCTCCCAGAAGAAGAGAAAAAGAAAGGGACTGAGAAAATATTTGAAGAGATTATAGTTGAAAACTTCCCTAATATGGGAAAGGAAATAGTTTATCATAGTCCAGGAAGCACAGAGAGTCCCATACAAGATAAATCCAAGAAGAAACACGCCAAGACACATATTAATCAAACTATCAAAAATTACATACAAAGAAAAAATATTAAAAGCAGCAAGGGAAAAACAACAAATAACACACAAGGGAATCCCCATAAGATTAACAGCTGATCTTTCAGCAGAAACTCTGCAAGCCTGAAGGGAGTGGCAGGACATATTTAAAGTGATGAAGGAGAAAAACCTACAACCAAGATTACTCTACCCAGCAAGGATCTCATTCACATTTGACCTTAACAGACAAGCAAAAGCTAAGAGAATTCAGCACCACCAAACCGGCTTTACAACAAATGCTAAAGGAACATCTCTAGGCAGGAAACACAAGAGAAGGAAAAGACCTACAATAACAAACCCAAAACAATTAAGAAAAATGGAATAGGAACATACATTATCAATAATTACCTTAAATGTAAATGGATTAAATGCTCCAACCAAAAGACACAGATTGGCTGAATGGATACAAAAACAAGACCCATGTATATGCTATCTACAAGAGACCCACTTCAGACCTAGGGACACATACAGACTGAAAGTGAGGGGATGGAAAAAGATATTCCATGCAAATGGAAACCAAAAGAAAGCTGGAGTAGCAATTCTCATATCAGACAAAATAGACTTTAAAACAAAGACTATTACAAGAGACAAGGATGGACATTACATAATGATTAAGGGATCAATCCAAGAAGAAGATATAACAATTGTAAATTTTGATGCACCCAACATAGGAGCACCTCAATACATAAGGCAAATGCTAACAGCCATAAAAGGGGATACTGACAGGAACACAAACACAGTAATGGACTTTAACACCCCACTTTCACCAACGGACAGACCATCCAAAATGGAAATAAATAAGGAAACACAAGATTTAAATGATACATTAAACAAGATGGACTTAATTGATATTTATAGGACATTCCATCCAAAACAACAGAATACACAGTCTTCAAAAGTGCTCATGAAACAGTCTCCACGACAGATCATATTGTGGGTCAGAAAATCAAGCCTTGGTAAATTTAAGAAAATTGAAATTGTATCAAGTATGTTTTCGGACCACAACGCTATGAGACTAGATATCAATTACAGGAAAAGATCTGTAAAATATACAAACACATGGAGGCTAAACAATACACTACTGAATAACCAAGAGATCACTGAAGAAATCAAAGAGGACATCAAAAAATACCTAGAAATGACAATGAAAACACAACGACCCAAAACCTATGGGATGCAGCAAAAGCAGTTCTAAGAAGGAAGTTTATAGCAATACAATCCTACCTTAAGAAACAGGTAACATCTCAAATAAACAACCTAACCTTACACCTAAAGCAATTAGAGAAAGAAGAACAAAAAACCCCCAAAGTTAGCAGAAGGAAAGAAATCATAAAGATCAGATCAGAAATAAACGAAAAAGAAATGAAGGAAACGATAGCAAAGATCAGTAAAACTAAAAGCTGGTTCTTTGAGAAGATAAACAAAATTGATAAACCATTAGCCAGACTTATCAAAAAAAAGGGAGAAGACTCAAATCAACAGAATTAGAAATGAAAAAGGAGAAGTAACAACTGACACTGCAGAAATACAAAGGATCATGAGAGATTACTACAAGCAACTATGTGCCAATGAAATGGACAACCTGGAAGAAATGGACAAATTCTTAGAAATGAACAAACTTCCGAGACTGAACCAGGAAGAAATAGAAAATATGAACAGACCAAACACAACCACTGAAATTGAAACTGTGATTAAAAATCTTCCAACAAACAAAAGCCTAGGACCAGATGGCTTCGCAGGCAAATTCTATCAAACATTTATAGAAGAGCTAACATCTATCCTTCTCAAACTCTTCCAAAATGTAGCAGAGGGAGGAACACTCCCAGACTCCTTCTATGAGGCCACCGTCACCCTCATACCAAAACCAAAGATGTCACAAAGAAAGAAAACTACAGGCCAATATCACCGATGAACATAGATGCAAAAATCCTCCACAAAATACTAGCAAACAGAATCCAACAGCACATTAAAAGGATCATACACCATGATCAAGTGGAGTTTATCACAGGGATGCAAGGATTCTTCAATATATGCAAATCAATCAATGTGATACACCATATTAACAAATTGAAGGAGAAAAACCATATGATCATCTCAAAAGGTGCAGAGAAAGCTTTTGACGAAATTCAACACCCATTTATGATAAAACCCTCCAGAAAGTAGGCATAGAGGGAACTTACCTCAATATAATAAAGGCCATATATGACAAACCCACAGCCAACATCGTCCTCAATGGTGAAAAACTGAAAGCATTTCCACTACGATCAGGAACAAGACAAGGTTGCCCACTCTCACCACTATTATTCAACATAGTTTTGGAAGTTCCAGCCACAGCAATCAGAGAAGAAAAAGAAATAAAAGGAATCCAAATCGGAAAAGAAAAAGTAAAGCTGTCACTGCAGATGACATGATACTATACATAGAGAATCCTAAAGATGCTACCAGAAAACTACTAGAGCTAATCAATGAATTTGGTAAAGTAGCAGGATACAAAATTAACGCACAGAAATCTCTGGCATTCCTATATACTAATGATGAAAAATCTGAAAGTGAAATCAAGAAAACACTCCCATTTACCATTGCAACAAAAAGAATAAAATATCTAGGTATAAACCTACCTAAGGAGACAAAAGACCTGTATGCAGAAAATTATAAGACACCGATGAAAGAAATTAAAGATGATACCAACAGATGGAGAGATATACCATGTTCTTGGATTGGAAGAATCAACATTGTGAAAATGACTCTACTACCCAAAGCAATCTACAAATTCAATGCAATCCTTATCAAACTACCAATGGCATTTTTCACAGAACTAGAACAAAAAGTTTCACGATTTGTATGGAAACACAAAAGACCTCAAATAGCCAAAGCAATCTTGAGAAAGAAAAACGGAGCTGGAGGAATCATGCTCCCTGACTTCTGACTACGAAGCTACATTAATCAAGACAGTACGGTACTGGCACAAAAACAGAAATATAGATCAATGGAACAGGATAGAAAGCCCAGAGATAAACCCACGCACCTATGGTCAACTAATGTACGACAAACGAGTCAGGAACATACAATGGAGAAAAGACAATCTCTTCAATAAGTGGTGCTGGGAAAACTGGACAGCTACATGTAAAGCCATGAAATTAGAACATACTCTAACACCATCCACAAAAATAAACAAAATGGATCAAAGACCTAAATGTACGGCTAGACACAATAAAACTCTTAGAGGAAAACAGAGGCAGAACACTCTCTGACATAAATCTAAGCAGTATGTTTTTTGAACCACCTCCTAGAGTACAGAAAATAAAAACAAAAATAAACAAATGGGACCGAATTAAACTTAAAGGCTTCTGTACAGCAAAGGAAACCATATTCAAAATGAAAAGACAACCCACAGAATGGGAGAAAATATCTGCAAACAAAGCGACAGACAAGGGATTAATCTCCACAATATACAAACAGCTCATGCAGCTCTATGTCAAAAAAAAAAAACCAATCAGAAAATGGGCAGAAGATCTAAATAGACATTTCTCCAAAGAAGATATACAGATGGCCAAAAACCACGTGACAAGATGCTCAACATCACTAATTTTCAGAGAAATGCAAATCAAAATTACAAAGAGATATATCACCTCAGACTGGTCAGAGTGGCCATCATCAAAAGGTCTACAAACAATAAATGCTGGAGAGGGTGTGGAGAAAAGGGAACCCTCCTACATTGTTGGTAGGAATGTAAACTGGTAAAACCACTATGGAGAAGAGTATGGAGATTCCTTAAAAACCTAAAAATAGAACTACCATATGATCCAGCAATCCCACTCCTGGGCATATATCCGGAGAAAACCATAATTCAAAAAGATACACACACCCTAATGTTCACTGCAGCACTATTTACAATGGTCAAGACATGGAAGCAACCTAAATGTCCACTGACAGACGAATGGATAAAGAAGATGTGGTAGTGGGCTCCCCTGGTGGCACAATGGTTAAGAATCCACCTGCCAATGCAGGGGACACAGGTTTGAGCCTTGGTCCTGGAAGATCCCACATGCCGCAGAGCAACTAAGCCCGTGCACCACAACTACTGAGCCTGCACTCTAGAGCCCGTGTGCCACAACTACTGAAGCCCTCGTGCCTAGAGTCCGTGCTCCTCAACAAGAGAAGCCACCACAATGAGAAGCCTGCGCACCTCAACAAAGAGTAGGCCCTGCTCGTTGCAACTAGAGAAAGCCCTTGCACAGCAACGAAGACCCAATGCAGCCAAAAATTAAAAAGATGTGGTACATATATACAATGGAATGTTACCGTGCCATGAAAAATAATGAAATAATGCCATTTGCAGCAACATGGATGGACCTAGAGATCATCATACTAAGTGAGGAAAGAGAAAGGCAAACAGCATATGGTATCACTCATATGTGGAATCTAATTTTTAAAAATGATACAAATGAACTTTTTTACAAAACAGAAACAGACTCACAGATCTTGAAATCAAACTTACGGTTACAAAAGGGGAAACGTGGGGGAAATGATTAATTAAGAGATTGGGATTAACATATACACGCTACTATATCTATAAAACAGATAACCAACAAGGACATACTGTATAGCACAGGAAACTCTACTCAATATTCTGTGATAACTGATGTGAGAAAAGAATCTGAAAAAGAATTGATATATGTATATGTATAACTGAATCACTTTGCTGTACACCTAAAATTAACACAACATTGTAAATCAACTATACTTCAATAAAATTTTTTAAAAAACAGGACAGATTGATATTGCCACTCAAAAAAAAATTCCAAGTAACTCACGTTCAATTGTAAAAACACCTCAAACCCAAAGTTGACCTTTTTGTCCGACATGTGTCACTCGGGCCAACTGACTGAGTTTGCTTGCAGAATTTCTACCACAATATTTGACCAGCTTACTTTTAGAACTTTTAAGACACTAAGTTAGTAGATTATAAATGATAAATATGATAAAATGTCAGATTGGAATTTTTATTATATATGCAGAATTGAGGGTTTTTTTCCCCTAAAGGGACTATAAATTTCCTAAAAGCTTTAATCATCACAGCAGTCACTTGCTCTGCCATTTACAAAACACTTCCATAGACATCTTGGTTGAATTTTAGAACCACCCTTTGAGGCAGGCAGCATCGGTAACTGGCTCTACTTTGCAGGTGGGGAAATGAAGCAGAGAGTAACAGATTCGCCCAAGGTCACACAGCTAGGGCATGGCAGAGTCCTGTGCTGCCCAGGGCCCAGATGACACTTACTACTTATTGGACTCACTTTCTGAAATTGAGCCACCAAGGGGAGGGAAGGGCAAAACAGTTTATTTATCAATCTTAGGCAAACAGATCACAGAAAAAAAGGAAGAGGTCAAATTCAGATTTTCATTGACAAATGCACCCTGTGCTCTAATTACCTTCTAGTTCCCTCTGACGTAGGCCAGTCTCAGGGGAAAAGCCTGCATAAACTAAACCATCCTCCGTGACCGTGGACCCCACATACACCCTCTACCTATCTTGGCTGGACAAACCTTAAGAAGCGATACGCCATCAGGGACTGCAAAAAGCCAAGGTTCAAATCTATTCTTAGCAGGAAAGTATCTGAATTTAAAAGCAAAGTGTCCTTCAAACAAACAATTTAAGAATAAATTATAATGATCTCACTACATGTTTATATAAAACAAGAAAGACGGATGATGTATAGGACTTTAGTTCATTAAAAACTTTTGAACATTATTTTATTGAAATGTCTTAAAAGGAGTAAGTAAAACTTACTAAGTTTTACTTAGTAAGTAAAGTAAACTTTTACTTAGTAAGTAAGTAAACTTTCTACTGTGGTTTAAAAGTATCTGATTTCCGGGCTTCCCTGGTGGCGCAGTGGTTGGGAGTCCACCTGCCGATGCAGGGGACACGGGTCTGTGCCCCGGTCCGGGAAGATCCCACATGCCGCGGAGCGGCTGGGCCCGTGAGCCATGGCCGCTGAGCCGGCGCGCCGGAGCCTGTGCTCCGCAACGGGAGAGGCCACAACAGTGAGAGGCCCGCGTACCGCAAAAAAAAAAAAAAGAAAAAAAGAAGTATCTGATTTCCAAAGCAAAGCATTCGTCAGTGAAACGATATGATGGCAAATGACTTACCATATAGTAATCCTGAGACTGTACTGGCTCATGCCGGTCCTTAAATATATTCCAGGTTATCTGTAAGCCTATCTTGCTCCCAGCGGAAAATAAGAAATAATGAATATAAGTAAGGTTGGCTGTGCCTAAATGAAAACAACTAGATTTTAGAACAATTTTCCTGCTACAGATATTGTAAAAAAAAAAAAAAAATCTGATTGGATTTATGGCAACACTGGCCATCTAAAAGCCACCTAAAAACAACAGAGCCCAGATTTACTGGACAGGAGGGACCTCTAGTAACTCCTACCAGAATTTAGATCTTACTTCATCCACTGCTGCTCAATTCCAACATACTTGAGGGCAGGTCAATGGAAAGAATCTGTGAAGTGGAGGAGACAGCCTACGAATTCAGCGTCAGGAAGTCAACAAATCCTTACCAAGTGCCACGTGGGATGGGTACTAGTTGCTTGGAGTATTAAGTTTCAACTGGCAGTGGGGTTGGGGGAGAGTGGGGACGTCAGTAAACTATATCCTGTCCCCCATATTTTGCTTTCTAGTATCTTTTTTTGGTAAGAATGACCTAAAAATAAATCATTTTTATACTTTATAAGTACGATTGAGATATGTCCATTTACCAGTTTTTTCAAAAGAAAGATGCCATATATAAGCAAACTATGTTTACTCACAGAGGTGAATGGATTCACTGGGCTTAATTTCAGACCACTCACAGTAAAGTATCTGTGATATAAAGTATAGCATAATTTAAGCCACGTATATGTTGCTCTTCCACTAACAAGAGAAGAAAACTGTGTAGCATTATGCTGCAAACTGGGGTGCATTCATCACTTCAAACGGCAACAGTGTCGCCATCATCATCCGTGATGCCACACTTCACAGTTTCGCCTCCGGGCTCCCTGGGAGCCTCTGACTATACTACCTCATACTTTCACCTTCGGCAGCTTCCTTCCACTCTTTTATAAAGGGATCTGCTTTGACATGACTCTCTTTGGCAAACTTTTTGCGACATATTTCTTAAAGGCTTTTCTAAGCAGCAGCTAATGACCTCCTCTTCCAAAAGTTCTGTGTCATACATCACCTTCAAGATGTGGGCAGCTTTAAGAAGGAGAACTTGATGTACTGCTACTGCACGCTGTGATGAGGGTAATGCTGAGCTTTCCTGTTTATACTGGCAAAATTGTAGGAAATTTCTTAATTTGTTCTCTTAATCGTCTCATTAAAATGACCACCAGTCAACACAAGAGGACCCTTGGCTTTTACATCTACTTCAACGATACCCTCTTTCTTTTTAACAGAATCAACTGCACCTTCAAGGTCATCACTAGGTGCCGGGCCTTTTGCTGAGTTTTCACCCATTCTGCGCTCTAAGCTTCCCAAGTGGTGTGCATCCCCACAGCCTGTGGAGGGCAACTGAGTTCATTTGGTGGTGGTGATGGTGGTGACTCGTTGCTAGATATGGGGCCATTTTTCTTTCTCTTTAAGCCTTCTAATTTCCTTTTTTCCCCCCATGTACCCATTTCCTTTTTCTTAGGTGGTTCTTGGAGAATGAATATGCAGCCCTTATGATCTGCATCAAGCATGCCTCACTAGCCACAGGCTTTACAAAAATTACTTAGCAAGAACAAGTATTTTGGATGCAAGGTTTTCATTCTCAGGACAGAGAACACGTTTTTTAATGAACCCACCCACCAAGTCTTGAAACTTTAGCCTTGTGAGATCCAACGACAATCCAATGGTCATTCTAAACATCAAAATGGTCTTTGCTCCCAGCTCACAACCAATTGTGAGGGATACACTGGAGGCCAATCAAGCACCTTTATCATGTCAACCATCTCCTTTTGTTCCATTTATTCTATTTCTTTTGCCCCCCAACCTTAACAGTCACACAGAGTATCAGGTATGGACAGAACTGGTCTGATACAATGCAGCTGGCATTGAGGCTATTTTTGCTTACTGGTAAGCTTGGTAAGATGCAGAGATATTTTATTATATTCTGGTTACTACTGCTGCGTGAAAAAATCACCTCAAAATTTAATGGTACAAGTTTGAGTTCTGGTTCCAAGTTAAGATGGAATAAATACATCCCACCCTGTCTTCTCCATGAATGCAGCTATAAAAACTAGACAGAGTGGATGGAATAGCTATTTTAGGAGTGTGAAAAGTAAGTGGTAGCAAGCAGCCTGGAGAAGACGACTAGATTTCAGAGAACCACCAAATCGACAGCCAGTTCCACACTTTCCCCCAGTCTCCCCCAGCCTGGCCTAAAGGCAGCCTGAAACCCAGAACTGGGCGTTAGGTGCGGACACAGACAGCATCAGGAGAAACCCTCTAGAAAAAGGCAGGAAAGGGGCCTCCTAATGCTCAGAGAGAGTGAGGGAATTCTCTACGTCTTCCTCTTCCTTGTCCTCTTGTACCCCCAGGGCCCCTGCAATCCCGCAGTGGTGACAGCAGAGACAGTCAGTGGCAGAGCGGGCCCACAGATGCCTGGAACTCCGAGAGGGCAATCTGTTGCTCTAGTTGAAGGAGCTGTGGTCCCAAGGGTGGTAGCGGTGAATCTCCATTGCTTTTTTTTTTCTCCTTCTGAATGCCTGGCCTCAGACATGGGCCCAGTTGTGGGAAGTGTGAGGCCGAATGGAATAACTGGCCACAGGACTGAAAAGGCAGCCCCAGTTAACCAGAGAAATCACAAAGCTGAACAGCACTAAAAGGGCTTTGAAGTCAGAACTGACACCACAACTGAAACGGACCTTGGCAACTTGAAACAACTAGGCCGACTGCCTGCTAAAGCAAAAATATCAACAGACTCCACAGGATATAAACAAGGGCCAGAATCTCATAAAATAATATTCAAAACGCTCAGGATAGGCTCCTCAATTACTTGGCATTCAAAGACGCAGGAAAATGTCAACTCACATGAGAAAAGACAATGGGCAGACTCCAATGACAAGATGATCCAGACATGAGAATTATCTGACAATGACTTTAAAGCAGTTATTATAAAAAGTCTCCAAGAAGTGAGGGTAAACACTCCTGAAAAGAATGGAAAAAATAGAAAGTCTTAACAACTAAAGAGCCAAATGAAACTTTTAGGAACGAAAATTTTAATAAGCAAAAGAAAAAACTCACTAGAGGGGCTCACAAGAAGAATGGAGATGATAGAGGGTCAGTGAAATTAAAGACGGTTCAATGGAAATGATCCAGTCTGAACAACAGAAAAAAGACAAAGGGTTTAGGCCCCAATGCAGAAAGATCTCCTAGGGACTTCCCTGGTGGCACAGTGGTTAGGAATCCGCCTGCCAATGCAGGGGACACGGGTTTGAGCCCAGGTCCGGGAAGATCCCACATGCCACGGAGCAACTAAGCCCGTGCACCACAACTACTGAGCCTGTGCTCTAGAGCCCGTGCTCCGCAAATGAGAGAAGCCACCGCAATGAGAGGCCCATGCACTGCAACGAAGGGTAGCCCCCGCTCGCCGCAACTAGAGAAAGCCGGCACACAGCAATGAATACCCAATGCAGCCAAAAATAAATAAATAAATTTATTTACATAAAAAAGAAAGATCTCCTAGAAATCAAGACCCTCTCCCAAAGACCCATAAACCAATAGGAAAAAAGGGGGGAGGGTTATAGATAGATAGCGCTAAGAAAAAAAGGGAAATATGGTCAACTTCGCTCAGAGTAAGAGAAATACAAACTAAAACTAATTGAGATATCATCCCTCAACCATCAGGTTAACAAGAGTCTAAAATATTGGCAACCTATTTTATTACTGAGGCTGTAAAGAAAGATAATGGTATAACCCACAGATAGGAATCTGACACTGTTTACCAAAATTACAGGTGCATTTATTCTTTAATTCACAAATACCACTTTGGGCTACCTAATCACAAATACACCCATACATGTATTAAATGGCCCATGTATGAAGTTATTCATCGCAGCTTAGTAGCAAAAAACTATACATCCAGGTGTCCCGTAAAAAAGGTATTGGTAGAATAAACAATGATACATCCACCCAATGAAGTACTACTCAGCTATAAAGAAGAATAAGGAAGATTCCCACATTCTGATTTGGAAAGGTGTCCTGGCTAAACTGTATTTGGTCTGGTACCTTTTAAGTAAGAAAGGGAGAATAAGAATGCCAGACAGTACATATTTTCGGCTCTGTGGGCCACACAGTCTCCACCATTGTAGCCCCAAAGTGGCCACAGGAGAATGGATGCGTTCCAATAAAACTTTAGTTACAAGATAAAGGCAGCCAGCTTACAGGTTGTAGCTTGCTGACAACGGACATAAAGAAACACTGAAAGGATGAATAAGAAACTAAAAAAACTTAGAGGAAACAGCACAGATGGGATAAAAACAGACAAATTGGACTTCAAAATTAAAAACTCATGCGTTAAAGAACAGCATCAAGAAAGTTAAAAGATAAATCACCGAACGGGAGAAAATATTTGCAAATCGTATATCTGACAAGGGATTATGTCTCCAGATTATATAAAGGATTCTTACAGCTCAACAAGATGTCAAATAGCCCAACTGAAAAAAAGGACAAAGGATTTGAAAAGACATTTCTGCAAAGATATACAAATGGTCAATAAACACATGAAAAGACATTCAACATCCTTAGTCATCAAGGAAATTCAAATCAAAACCAAAATGAGATAACACTTCAAACCTACTAGGATGACTATAATTTAAAAAAGAAAGACAGAAAATAACAAGTGTTGGTGAGGATGTGGTGAAATTGGAACGCTCACACATTGCTGATGGGAATGTAAAATGGTGCAGCTGCTTTGGAAAATTTTTCTGGAAAGGAGTTCCTCAAAAGGTTAAATATAAGGTGGATGCAACCCAAGTGTCCATCAATGGATGAATGGATAAACAAAATGTGGTCTATCCATACAGCAGAGTATTATTCAGCCTTAAAAAGGAAGGAAATTCTGACACATGCTACAACATGGATGAACTTTGAGGACATTATGCTAAATGAAAAAAGCCAGCCACACACACACCCAGAACACTGTACGATTCCACTTACAAAACGTACCTAGAGTAGTCAAACTCAGAGACAGAAAGTAGAATGGTGGTTACTGGTAGCTGGGGGAAGGGCAGAGTGGGGAATCGCGGTTTAATGGGTACAGAGTTCTCGTTTTGTAAGATGAAAGAGTTCTGGAGACTGGTTACACAACAATATGAATGTACCACACTACTGAAAGGCACACTTAGAAACAGTTAAGATGGTAAATTTTATGATGTGTTTCTTTATCACAATAAAAAACTTGTAAGAGAACATTAGAGTTACCATATGACCCAGAAATCCCACTGCTAGGTGTATACCCGAGAGAAATGCAAACACAAGTCCACACAAAAACTTGTAGCATTATTCACAACAGCCCAAACTGAAAATAACCCCATCAACGGAAGGATGGAAAAATACAATGTGGTGTATCCATACAACAAAATACTATTCAGCAATAAAAAAGTAATGAAGTACTGATACATGCCACAACATGGATGAATCTTGAAAACACATTAAGTGAAAGAAGACAGTCACAACGAACCAGCATTACACGATTCCATTTATATTGAATAAACAAATCTCTAGAGACAGATAGTTGTTACTCCTGGCCAGGCTGGCAAACAGAAGCGATCATACTCTGAGGTGCTGTCGGCATTCACTTGTCTTTTTTGATCCACGTGCTGGGTTACATGGTGTGTACAGTTTGTGAAAAGTCACAGAGCAGTACACAAGACTGTACCCTTTCCTGTATATATGCTATACCTCAATTAGAAGGAAAAATCAAGAGCTCATCACAAAGCGGGGTTTTGTGCCTTCTCACCTCCTTTCTGCAGCACAGGACCAGGAATGGAGTTAGCATGGATCTCCAACCTCAAAACTTAGGGGAAAAAAAATTTTTTTTAACCAACTGCAGAACTATAACTCGACCCTACAACAGGATGATCGTCCAAAGGATGTGAGCCCCCAGTCTTTACTATTTCACAGAGCACATTTCCTTCCATACTGAGGTTCTGGTGTGTTTATTGCTGGGAGCAAAAGGAAGGCAAAGACATGGGGGACTGACATTTACTGAGCACTTACTAAGTTCAGGGCACTTGCTTGAATCTCTACCTAAAGGTTTGTTAAATGGGGGTCAGAGATGTTAAGTAAGTTATCCAGGGTCACACAGCCTATAAATGACAGGGCAGAAATTAAAACCTGATCCGTAAAGCCAATGTCCTTTCCCCTCTGCCACTCGTATTGCTGGGCGCAGTGGGATACAACGATGGAACACATGTTGGTAAAGTTTCATCACGGATCTGTTTTGTCAGTTTTTACTCCAGAAGGCAGAAAGGCAATTTGCCTAAAGGACAACCTGCATTTCATACACGTTCCTGGATGGTGAGATGAAAGAGAGGCAGCCATGGTCCTGCCAGCTAGACTCCAAGTCCTGGGAGTACTCATCCAGGGGCAAGACCCATCTCCCGGATGTTTAAAGCAAGGTGTCAGGCTTGGTTTATCCAAAGTCACCTGTGTCAAACTGAATTTGAGATGAATCACAGCCCTCAATGTAAAAGCTAAAACTATAAAGCTTTCAGAAGAACACGTAGAAGAGGAGCCTCAAAACCACAACCTGGACGTAGGCAAAGATTTCTTAGACAGGACACAGAAGGCAAACTTAACAGGAAAAGAGCCTAAATTAGATTTAATCAAAGTTAAAATTTTCTGCTCATCAAATGTCACAAGTAGATGAATAAGCAAGCCACAGTCTGGGAGCAAATGTTCACAAAATATACTTCCGACAAAGCACTTGAATCCGGAATACATAAAGAACTCTTCTAATTCAATACTAAGATGACAACCCAACTAAACGGGTAAATGGCTTGAACAGACATCTCACAAAGGAAGGTGTCTGCATGGCTAAACAGCACATGAAAAGGTGCTCAACATCACTGATCATCAGGGAAAGGTGACTTAAAACCATAATGAGAAACCACCACACCCCCCAACTAGCAGGGCCAAAATAGAAAAGCTCAGTAATACAAAGTGCTGGTGAGGGTACGAAGCCACGGGAACTCTTGGTGCACCGGTGCTAGGAATATAAAATGGTACCACTTTGAAAAAAAGTTTGGAAGTTTCTTTAATAGTTTAACATACACCTACCCTTTGATCCAGCCATTCCACTCCGAGGTATTTACCCGAGAGGAATAAAAAACATTTGCCATTAAAAAGACCTACAGACAAATGTTCACAGTAGCTTGATTTATAATAGCCCCAAACTGGGAACAACCCAAACGTCCTTCAACAGGAGAATAGCTAAACCAACTGTGATATATTCACGCAATGGAATAGTACTTGGCATTAAAAAGGAACAAGCTACTGGTAACAGCAACAGTACGGATGAATCTCAAAAAAGTCACGCTGAGTGAAGGAAGCCCGACACTGAAGAGTACACACTGCCTGAGTCCATTTACACAAAACTCTAGAAAAGGCGAATCTAATCTAAGCATGAGAGTCATCGCCCGGGGCCAGGAATGGGAGTGGAAAGGGGAACGAGTGGGAGGGGACATAAGGCAACTTTCTGGGCAGATGGAAACCATATTGTGATAGGATTTGCTTACCTAGGTTTAGCCGTTTCTCAAGGTTGTACAACTAAGATTTGTGCATTTCAATGCATATACATTTTTATACTAACAATGTTGAAACGTATAATCAAGTACGGGGTGGGGAGAGGTCAAGAAGAAATAAAGATGGCAGAATATTAATAATTGTTGAAGCTGCGTAATGCACATGCTTGAAATTTTCCATAATAAAAAAATTGAAGAAAAAAATCATTTACATCGAATGCTCCCGCTCTCCCCCTGCCCCTCCGTGTCCAGTTCTGCCTGGCCGCTGGGCTGCCCTCCCGCAGCCCCAGCTCCTGAGTGAACTCTGCTTCCTGCCAAGGTCTGCCGCTTGACTCCTTTCTGCTCTACAACTCCCCACCGCCAACCAAGCCCCTATAACCGCCAGGCATTTTTGGCAAGCCCTGTCACACCCAATAGCTCAAAACCTGTTCAAGGGACTGGGAAACAACAAGCTTTCCAGCTTGCTTTTCAAGAGTTCAGTCCTCTCCCGCCTACACTGTCTGACCAGGATTTAAACAGCACCTATCTCAAAGCCTGATACTTAGAAGGCTTTAAAAGATAGTTTATGGCTTGTATTCCAAAAATACGTCTGTAAGTTGACAACTGGGAACTGAACATGCATTTTCCTGCATAACAAATAATATACAGCCAGTAATGCAGTGGTCCAGTCCACAAGTATCTATCTACCCACTGTATGCACTCAAGGCTCCAACAGCAATGCCTCAATTCAATGCTACAGGTGCAATGCTTCTCTCATCAGTCAGTTCACATGACTAAAAGTTGAGGAAAGTTCCAGGCTCAATGCTGAGTCAGTAGCAGTAAAAGTGGTTCAAAAGGAAGGAGGCTCCGGGAAGGGCCCCTCTGAGCAAGCCAGAAGCCACGTGCAGCAGAGGACAGCTGAGGTCCGGCCAGCGGCTCGTGTGCACGGGTCCCTGGGTGTACAGTCATTGTTGCCTGAGCCGGCTGGTGGGGAGAGAGGAAAAGTGGGAGAAGGCTTCTGACTTACAGCCCCATCTTTAATCTCCTATTGCACTTGCTTGAAATAAAATCACATTTATATTATAGAAAATAAACATTATAGAACATGTGGACAAACAACAAGAACCAGTCTGCCCAGCACACAATCCAAACCACTGTTTCCATTCCAGTGTGGCCGGTGTGAGCTCTTCTAGTCTCTTCTATTAGATATGTACCACCCAGAAATGTGTCGTTACGATGTACCTTATTTTTTAATAAAATCACAATCGCACTATGCCTGGCCACCATTTTCACCTTGGTTTCTATAGGAAACCACATTCTGATTTCCTTTTGAGAGTGCCCAACAAACTTTGCTTCATCTCGACAGGAGAAACCAAGTGTCATCTGTGTCCACTGAGAGTTATTCTAAAAAGGAGCTGGATACATATTCCTAGGAAACACTCAAAGTGTAGCAAAGAAAAGTGCATCTGGTTCCCTGCCATTGAAGAGTTCACTGTCTGGCAGAAGATCAACCATTAAATCAATAATTATTTAATCGCAATTGTGTTACTTGCTAGGAAAGAAAACCACAGTGTGTGTACAACTGACGGGGGGCGGGAGAAGTTCGTGAAGGCTTCTGTGAAGACCTGAGATGTGAAGGCTGAAGGAGCTTTGGGCAGAGGAGGACTGCCAGGTGGTGGAGGGTGCCAGGATACGGTGGCTTCTAAGCAGATGACATGGACTGGAATGCACCGAGATTGGCCCAACCTTGAAAGACCAGTTACAAAGCTGCTGACAGTAAGCTGGGTGAGAGAAGCCAATGCTTGGACCAAGATGGTGGCAGGCATTTCTAGCAGAATGCACAGCACGCTATATTAGTCAGGATGAGCTAGGCTGTGCTGACACATCAGACAAATCCCCCAAATTTCAGGGGCTTCACTGCCATCTTGAACACACAACCTTCAAGTTTGCCATGACAGAGGCAAACTTCCCTGGTAGAGAGAAGGGAAGCAGGTTTGAAAACCATTTGGAAGCAACAGGCTGGATTTGGCCATGAGGGACAGGGTGGAGTCAAGAATGACTCCTAGGTTTCTGACTTGAACTGCTAAATCGATGATTTCACTCATCAAAGTTTACTTACATAAGGGAAGGCAACGTCTAATATTGCCCTTACATTCTGCTGGAACTATTCATAGATTTGGCCAGTCTCCTGACCATGTATAGGTGGCACACCAAACGTGCATTCTACGACCACCACAGCCATGTGTCCACAGGACTGTCTTCCTTGGAACTTCGTGCATTTTCCAGAATGGTGAGGAAAGGGTATGCACCAAATTATTAGAAGTCTTAAGACACCTTTAAGTCGCTCTCGCTCTCTCTTTTCTTTTCTAATATTTATTTATTTATTGGGCTGTGCCAGGTCTTAGCTGCAGCATGCGGAACCTTTTCAGTTGCAGCATGCGGGATCTAGTTCCCTGACCAGGGACTGAACCCGGGCCCCCTGCATTCGGAGTGTGGATTCTTAGCCACTGGACCACCGGGGAAGACCCTACGTCTCTTTCTTAAGCAGGAGCCAATGCACCTGTGGATTAAGCCCATTAAACTCAGCTGAGAGATACATTCAGGCATTTCTAGCAGAACGCACAGCAAGCTATATTAGTCAGGATGAGCTACGCGATGCTGCCAGATCAGACAAATCCCCCAAATTCCAGGGGCTTAACTGCCATCTTGAACACACAACCTTCAAGTTTGCCATGACAGAGGCAAAGAGAGATGGAGGCGGCGTATCATCTAACTCTCAGTCGCTTTCAAAGTGACACTTGTTGATGCTGCTCACATTTCATTGGCCAGCACTCGTCAAAAGAACCCCAGCTAACTGCAAAGGAGATTAGGCAATGTGGAAGACTCTACGGAAGCCTGGTGGGCACGCTCTATGCCACATAACGCATCAAGCGAACGAAGAATCCATGAATAACATCATAGAAGGTGAAGCGAGACACAACCCACATGAAGGGCAGAGAATGGAACTAGAGCTGGCCTTATTTTAAACCATTATATATCCTTTTTTGTTGCAAAAATCCCAATCTTACTGTTGGCTAAAAACTAACAGAATCACTCCAGTGTCATTTAATACAAAAGGAAAAAATCACCTAGCCTCCAAAACCAGTGAAACCAGGGAAGAAGCTAGAATGTCTCCTCCCATGGCTGGTATGAACCTGATGGCCCAAGCATTTCCATTCCATTTTCTTGGCCCACAGCAGCATAGTGAGGGGCCCCACGATTGGCATATATTTTTACCAGTGACAGTCCATTACATGAGATGACACATGACCTGACTTTCTCTTGGAAAGGCATGCCCTAGGAGACAACTTTCTAGCAGTTGGGCTATATTTTCATAACCCAAGTTGCACTCTCTTACCACTATAAAAACCACCCCCAGGGCTTCCCTGGTGGTGCAGTGGTTGAGAGTCCGCCTGCCGATGTAGGGGACACGGGTTCGTGCCCCGGTCCGGGAAGTTCCCACATGCCGCGGAGCGGCTGGGCCCGTGAGCCATGGCCGCTGAGCCTGCGCGTCCGGAGCCTGTGCTCCGCAACGGGAGAGGCCACAACAGCGAGAGGCCCGCGTAACGCAAAAAAAGAAAAGAAAAGAAAAAAAAAACCACCCCCAAGTCTTAGGAGCCTGACTAAATAAAAGCTTCTCTCTTGCTTATGCAAAATCCAAAGTGGATGATCCTGGTCCTACAGCTATCCTCAGAAGAGTGGTTCAGGGATCCAGGTACCTTCCATCATGTGCTACTGCCGTCTTCCACAGCCAGCCTCCAAGGGCCCCACGGAGACCACAGAAAGGGATGAGAGAGTACGGGAAGATCTACAGATATGCCAGCGCCTTGGCCCAAAGTGACAGACATGACTAATACTCACATTTCATTGGCCAGAACTAGTTATATGGCCCACACAGACTCAAAGGGTGCTGGAAAATGTAGTCCCTGCTTCCCAGCAACAAGTAGGAGAATCAACCTCCTGACCACCTAGCTACCTCTGCCACTTTGTATCCTCCAAATGACTCTTGCCAGAAAAGGGGAATCATCAGGACACAGCAAAGTCAAGTAACTAACCTGGAGACTGATGTCTTGGTCTTTTAATCAATGTTCAGGAAATGCAAGGATTTCCTGTTGCAGGTGGCAATACCTCCCAACGTTTAAAATCACTGTGAACATAGCTGAAGAAAAAAATCAGAAGCAGGGCCCCCGAGTCAGGAAAGTAGCATGTATGTGAGGCTCAGAGAGGAGGGAGGGCAGGCAGAGTCAGGCACATCAGGTATGGGAAGCTCACCTGAGTCCCAGGTCCTGATCAAAGGGGCCGTTCTTGTCACTGGAGCAGTTAATAGCTAACTCAATAACCACAATAATGTATTCAACTACAGCATCCTGAGAGAACAGTTTCTGTGGTCAAGATGTTTGGAAAAGCATGAGACAGAGTTACCCAGGTTTCCTTCCTGTAGGATGTCCGAGTTTTCCATACATTCACAAGCACTGAGAACCTCCAGGAGGGAGACACAGCACGCACCCGAGGAAGCTGCTCTGTGCAAACACACCCAACACACACAGTACATTAGCTAAAGTCGTGACTATGAATTCTGTTCAAGTAGAGAAATGGGCACCTCAACAAAAGGCGCCAAGGCATATTCAGAAAAGGCGGTTTCTTCTAAAAAACAAAAAAAGAGAGACATGTTTTGTTCTCCAAATCCTAGAAGTAACCGAGTGATGGACCCTCACTTGCTGAATTTGATAGCTTTACTGAATTTGAGACTCTCATCTTTGAGGATGGATGCTGGATGTTAAAAACAAACAAACAAAAAACCCAAAAGAAACAAACAAAAAACCAGGTCCTTCTATGGGCCAAAGGCACACAGAGATGAGCGCCACCTCTGCTAAAAGTAAAAAGAACGTCCCTCAAAAAATTAAACATAGAATTACCGTTTGACACAGTAATTCCACGTCCCGGTATACACCCAAAAATGTGAAAGCAGAGACTTGAACAGAAATTTATCCACCATGGTCATTACAGCATTATTCACCATAGCCTAAGACATCACGCTAAGTGAAATAAGTCAGTCACAGAAAGACAAATACTGTATGATTCCACTCATATGAGGCATCAAGAGGAGTCAAATTCACAGAGACAGAGGGTAGGACAGTGGGTAGCAGGGGCTGGGGGAGTGAGGAGTGGCAAGTTATTAAGGAGTACAGAGATTCTGTTTGGGATGATGAAAAAGTTCTGGAAATGGAGAGTGGGGATGACTGCATAGCAGTGCGACTGTACTTAATGACTCTGAAATCCACACTTAAAAATGGTTTCAACGGCAAATTTTATATTACGTACACTTTACCATAATTTTTTTTAAAAAAAAAGCCAATGAGCTGCTCGTCAGCCCTCATGGCTTACGGCGGTTTTCTTTCACAACAGCGCCCACGTGCCCCCTTGCATGGGTTGATAGCTCTCCTGCAGCCCATCAAATCACCCAGGCACTGGTGACACATAACCTCCTATTCAGACCCACAAAGGACCACATAAAACTGCACAAGGAGATGGAAAACACGATCCAACCCAGCCTTGACTCATTATGACAACAGGAAATGGGAAGTGCTTAAATTTCACATCTATGATCCCCCCCCCCCCCCCGGCCCGAAACACACCTGGGACAGTTCAACAGTTCTTGGAGAGCAAGGTTGTAGAACTTCTACAAAAAAGCCAAAGTGACAGATTTATATCTTTTTGGTGGAGACACCAAAAAGCTGTGAATGGCAGAGATCAGGAAGCCGGGGTGGGGGCTGTTTAAATCCGTGAACCGACTTCTTGGAGTTTCGTATATTGTTTGTCAAACCTATGAAAAGAACTTACTGGTTATGATGATGTACTGAAAAACGATTTATTCAAGACCAGGCTGAGGCCAACCAAAGGAGGTACATACTGCAGCTGAAAATTCTAGGCAATGAGGACCCAGAACGAAGGCTTGTTTTACACACACACACACACACACACACACACACACAGAGAAGCAAAGCCACTGCACGCCAATTTTCAGAGTCGGCACCAGCAGGCAGGAGGTTACAGCTGTGCCTAATGGCCAAATGGACATTTAACCATTCAGAGAAGAGTCTGTTCAAACTCCATTTTCAGCAGAGAATGAACAGAAGTCGAGAAAACCGAGTGGTTCCAGGTGAAATGGGCTCCTGAACAACTTTTCTAAAAAAGATGTTGCGCTGAAGAGTCTACTCTGAGTGGTCAGAAACATCCAGGGAGTGTTTTCAGAGGCCCAGCAGCCACTTGTTTAAACAAGCTTGTTAAACAGCTTCCAGCTGGGGAGGATTTGCTCTGCAGAAAACAGATCCCGGCAAAGAATGGATGGTAATAAAGCTAGCTTACCATCTCATCAGCACGGTGTGGCCGCCGCCATTTACCTTCTCACAAGCTTTTGGGGTTAGGGCAGGCATGTTACTCCTGTTTGACCAGTGGAGAAACCAAGGCACAGGGTCTCCCAGGTGAACTACTGTCCCACAATGCTTGTGAATATCACCCAAGTGCCAGAGGCTTGTCACATAGCTTCCAAAGGTTCGGTAAGGAAAACAGCCAAGCAACAATCCGTTCCACACCTGGAGGAACTCGTGCCAATCAAAAGTACTGATTTAAGGCTGGGTTCTTCTGGCACACTTATTACAGTGAGCTGAGTGTCCCGTTCCGGCAACGGAGGAGATCCTGAAGCCGGGAATGTTTGTGCACTACAGGATAAAATATATCTGTCACACTGGTAGTAGAGCACAGCCCCACTGTCAATCTGTGTTAAGTGTGCAAAAGAACACCGGGGCATTTCTAAGAGACGCCCCCTCCCCCCGTCCCCCATTGTAATAGACCATTACCCACCCTTGACTGCAAAATGGAATCATGTGGGAAGCATTCGACAATCCTGAGGCCTCAGATTCTGATATCATTGGTCTGGGATACAGTCTGGGCATTACGAGTTTGAAAAGCTCCCACAGGTGATTCTAACGTGTAGCCAGGGTTGGGACCCACAGGAGTGAGAAACTAACATGAATAACTAGTGGAGGGCGGGGAACTCAGCCTCGACTGGGTTACAGGCTGTTTCTTGGATCATCTGATGTTTAAGAAAACTGAATAAAGAACTATGAAAGCCAGGGGCCTCTGTTTTCTTACCTGTAAAGGGTACAAGGCTACCTACTCTGCCCTCCCCAAAAGGTGGGGCGGTCCTGTCGAAAAGAGTCAGCTGGTGCTAGGATGGGGAGGAAGAGATGGTGCTTCGGTGGCGTGGGCGAAGATAAGGAAAACTGGGAGGAATGGGGTGGGGGCGAAAGGGGACACCGCCTCACCTGCGTCGTAGAAGGCGTCGAGCATGGCTGTCTCCCCAAAGTCGAGCTCCCCGAAGGGCACGAAGGTGAGGTGGGCGCCCTCGGCCTCGCAGGCCCGCAGCAAGCACCGCCGCGCCCCCGCCTCGCGGCCGCCGGCCGCGCCACCCTGGGGGCTCTCGCTGCGCACGTACACGGCCCGCAGAGCCCGCCGCGGCCCGCCCCCGCCCTCGGCCGCCCCCTCGGGCTCCAGCGGCCACGCCGGCCCCGCCGCGCCCTCGTCCCCCGGCGGCAGCGGGCACTGTGCGGACTCGGCCGCCACCCCGAGCTCCCCAGCCGGAGGAGCCCCGCCGCCGCTCTCCATGTGGCGTCCCTGCGCGCCCTTCCTTGTCCCACCTCCGCGCGAGTGGCCGGCGGCTGTGGCACCTGCTCCTGCGACGCGGGAAGAGAGCTGGGGAAGCCAGCGCCCGCCGGTGGCCCCGGGACGGGCAGGCGACGGCGGGACCCCTCGGCTACATGCAGAAGCTCCAGCCCCGCAGCCCCCGAGCGCCCTTTGAAGGCTCGGGAGGGAGGGGCGGGGTCTTCGGACGTCAGGGCGAGCGGAGGGCGGGGGGAGGCCCGGGAAGGGCGGCGGGGCAGGAGCCCGCCGGGCGCCCCCTGCCGCCTCCCCCGGGCAGCGCCCTAAGAAGGGCGGATTCACGAATTTCAGGGTTTTGCTGTTGTTGCCGTCCCTCCAGCCTTAGGAGTCCCATTTTTTTCCCTCAAAACAATTTGAGGCTTTTCAAGCAGAGTAAAAGCTCTTTCAAAGCGCCAGCTGGATGTAAATCTTCAATTCCAAACTAAACACAGATGTAGTGTTAACCCAGAATCGAGATAAGATGCTTATTTAAAATACCTCTGAGTTTGTACTCCTTGTCCCCAGTTGCCAAGAGCATGGCCCTCCTGAGCTCATGCCCTGGAGACCCGCTTGTCCTGACTTTCACTGTGACCTTGACAAAAGCACCGTGATGCACCAGCATCAAATTTTGTTGGCCTGGAAAATACACTCCAAGTAGCCTGCCTGCCAGATCTAAGAAATGCTGTGAACCCAAAGGGCTCTTTACTCTGGATCTTACCCACCTCACGATTTTAGGCCCAAGTATTAAAAAGTAGTATTACCACTGCAGGTAGTACTTGTATTTATTTAAAAGGTAGGATGCACTGGATGTTGTCGCAAGGTTTTGGGGTTTTGGTGGTTTTTTTTTTTTTTTTTTTTTTGCGGTACGCGGGCCTCTCACTGTTGTGGCCTCTCCCGTTGCGGAGCACAGGCTCCGGACGCGCAGGCTGAGCGGCCGTGGCTCACGGGCCCAGCTGCTCCGCGGCATGTGGGACCTCCCCGGACCGTGGCATGAACCCGTGTCCCCTGCTTCGGCAGGCGGACTCTCAACCACTGCGCCGCCAAAGAAGCCCGTTTTCATTTTTAATGATAGTTTTATTGAGATATAACTCACAAACCATCCAATTAACCCATTTAAATAGTTGTTAGTTTATCCGTGGAGTTGAGCAGCCATCATCATACTGTTTTAGAACATTTTCATCACCCCCAGAAAACCCCAGTACCCATCAACAACAGTCTCTCTCCACCTCCCACAACACCCCTCAGCCCCAGGCAACCACCAATCTACTTACTGTCTCTATAGATTTGGCTGTTCTGGACATTTCCTATAAATGGAATCATACAATGTGTGGATAGAGGTTTTCATTTGTTCTGGGTGTATACCTAGGAATGGGATTTCTGGGTCATGTGGCAACTTTATGTTTAAGCTTTGGAGAAGCTACCACTGCTTTCCAATGTAGCTCCACCATTTTCTATTTCCACCAGCAGTGTACAAGCATACCAACTTCTCCACACTCTCACCAACACTTGTTATTGTCTTTTTGATTATAGCCATCCTAGTGGGAGTGAAGTGATAGCTCACTGGGATTTTGATTTGCGTTTCTCTTAAAGACTAATGACGTTGAGCATTTTGTCGTGCGCTTATCCTCTATTTGCATAATTTCTTTGGAGAAAAGTCCATTCAGACCCTTTACCCTTTTAAAAACAGGGTATTTGTCTTTTTATTATTGAATTGCAAAAGGTCTTTATATATTACAGATACAAGGCCCTTATCAGATATGCGATTTGCAAATACTTTCTCCTCTTCTGTGGGCTGTCTTTTTACTTTCTTAATGGTGTCCTTTGCAGCATATCACAATCCATTTTGACACAAGCAGGATAGGACTTACCTTATAAAACAAAAATTTGCCTTCTCTTCATGTTTCAGCAATAATATAGTCCATCCCTCTACCTCACCCCCAAAAGAAAGCAGAAACTGCCAGCATAAATCTTTGGAGAAATTCTAATTCCTGTCCTGGTAGAAATTAGCAATTTCAGAAGTGATATCAATGTGCAACCTCTTTTGTAGCCAATGAATGGAAAATGGGCTCTGAGGAAATCTGAAAAAACACACAGGCCAGAATTAGGAAGAGGGAATCTAGAGAAAACTTCCAACACTTCTAAGATTTTTTTTAAACGTACGATGCTATAAAAGGACACATTTTCTTTGTAACCTTGTAATGCATAATAATAGTAATTTTCCTAATATGGCTGTTCATCTGAGATTATTTCAATGACTGGCACAGCCTTCAGAAGGGCAGAGATGCCCACTTCACAATTGCTTGCCAATGTCTTGCTGTTGCCCGCACTTCAATCTTCCTATGTTTCTTCCAGCTCTCACTAGGCCCTACTGACTAAGTGAGACTCATAGGAGGTGTGAATTCTGGCTTGAATAATATCTTTCTTTAAACACAACCCCTGCCGAGTAAAGAACCTGGCTAGCAGGTGCCTTCCTTGCAGTTGGCATGCACAGCCCACCTTCTCATTGTTTCTAGTAATTCGCACACCTGAAACATGTCCCAGTCCCTTCTCCCAATGTCCTTCCTACCTCCCCTGCCTCAGCCCCACTGATGAGAAAATTGCAAAATGCTGGATTAGTCTTTTCCTTGTAGTTGAACAATTGTTTGTTCTTACCTCCGCCTTGCCCCTTACTAAGTGCACATCCTGGAAAACACTTTGCCCCAGTGCAGAGATGTCATTTGGACTGGCACATGGAATTGAAGAATAGAGTAGAGGCACTGTAGCTAAAGGGTAAGATTAAATCTAGGTGTTCTTCTCATTTCCTCCATTTTATTTTAGGTTGGTTATTCATACCAGTTGTGGTCCCACTAGTTAGTTCTTTGACTCACACTGTAAACACTGTAAATATTTTAGTTACCACTTGAGTGGCAATTTCATTACTTTTTTCCTAAGAAAATACAGTGTACCCAAGGGCCAAGCAAATAGTGACAAAAGGGAAACAACGAGGTTGCACAATAGTATATGTATTTGGAAAAACTCTAACATATGTCGTAATTCAACAAGGATTTCTTGAGCATCTATTGTGTGTCAGGCACTGTCCTTGGTGCAGAGGTTATCATAGTGAACAAGACAGCCAAAGTCCCTGCCATTATGTTATAAGTAGATAGACAGATATACCTGTGTATAAATGCTATAAATATTGTATGGACATAGATATTATAATCTGCCATAAAGTACAAGAAAAACAAACAGGGTGGATAAAACTCATAAGAAGCATTAAGCATAGATTATATGTAAAATACTAGTTTATGAAATATAGGTGAAACTCATAGCATGTTTTTTTAAAAAAATTATTTATTTTTGGCTGCATTGGGTCTTCGTTGCCGCACGCGGGCTTTCTCTAGTTGCGTTGAGTGGGGGCTACTCTTTGTTGTGGTGCGTGGGCTTCTCAATGCGATGGCTTCTCTTGTTGCAGAGCACGGGCTCTAGGTGCGTGGGCTTCAGTAGTTGTGGTGCACGGGTTCAGTAGTTTTGGCGGGCTCTAGAGCGCAGGCTCAGTAGTTGCGGCGCACGGGCTTAGTTGCTCCGCGGCATGTGGATCTTCCCGGACCAGGGCTCAAGCCCGTGTCCCCTGCATTGGCAGGCGGATTCTTAACCACTGCACCACCAGGGAAGTCCCCATAGCATGTTTTAATTATACACCATGAGTGAGCAAGTAGATTGTGAGAAAAAGGTGGACTTCATAAGATTTAGTTAAAACAATAAGTTATTTCCCTCTACGACATGTTGCAGATGGAATATATGATGGAACAAACAAGACTATCACTTACAAATAGATACGAATGGAAAGACCAAGTCATTAGGTATGAGCATGCAATCTCTGAACTCACAGTTATGTCACCCCTAAATCAACCACCCATTCTGGTCTCACATTTGCCCTCTATCTTCTTGAAGGTATAGAATAGAGTTATAATAACTGTTTTAATATCCTTGTTTATGAATACTATTATCTGTTTTATTACTGGATCTTTTCCTATTGGTTGACTTTTCTCCTCATTGTGGGTCATTTTTTTCCTGCTTCTTTGCATGCCTGGTAATTTTTTATTAGATGCCACACACTGTGAATTTTACCTTAATGAGTACTGTGTATTTTTGTATTCCTATAAATATTCTTGAGCTTTGTTCTGGGACACAGTTATTTGGAAATAGTTTGAGCCTTCTGAGGCCTCCTTTTAAGCTTTGTTTTAAATGGGATCAGAGCAGCCTTTAGGCTAGGGGTAATTAATCCCTACTACTGAGGCAATGCCTCTCTGAATATTCTACCCAGTGTCTTGGGATTTATGATGTTTTCCATTCTGGCCAGTGGAAACAGAAACTATCTGGGCCCTGTGGGACCTCCAAGGATTGTTCCCTCTAATCCGTTCAGGTAGTTCTTTCCCCAGCCTTGAGTATTTTCTTTACACACAGGTGCTGGTCCGTACTCTACTGAAGATTCCCGATCTACACACCTCTGGAACTCTGTGCAGCCTTCTCCTCCCCAGTACTCACACCGTGGCCTCGTTGGCATTCCAGCTCCATAAGCTCAACTTCGAATGATAACTGGGCTCCCCTCGGCTTCCCTTTCTCTGTTCTATGGCCTGGAAACTCTCTCCGGCCCGTAAACTGGGAAATTGCAGGGCTCTATTTGTTTCCCCTTTCTCTGAGATCTCTGTCCTGTGTTGCGCTCCTTATATGATTTTTGCAACTTTTTCTGGAAAAGTCTAAAATTCTTTTAAGATGAGAAGACTTAAAAGTTTCAACATTAAAAAGAAAAGCATTTCTCCCTTCTCCACTCTAGGCCCGCTCCAGGCTGCCCACTTGCAGCAGGAAAAGGAGGAGCGGTGTTGGCTTCTCCCCTCTTCCGCCATGCCGGCCACCTCTCCAAGATGCGGGTGTGTAGGGAGAGGAGCTAAGGCAACCCCACTTATGGGCTGCTCATGCTGGGACCATACCCGGTCCAGGGGAAATGCATACCCTTCACGGCACACTTGTCTTCCATGTCCTGACAACTTCTTGGGAACATACGTAGCAGGCCATCTTTGAGTCCTTTCCCTAGGCTCATGGTGAGTAGTAGGCAACTCTCCAACACCTCCATTGGCAGAGAGGAACTCACCAGCACACCAATCTCTCTCCAAAACACTCTTCTAATTTCCAACTCTCTTTTCTGGGAATGCCCAGCCTCACTGTGAAAATGACTATTTTGTTTCTGGTACGAGACCTTCCAGAGCGCTCTTTTCTATCTGCCATCAACTTTCTGCTGCCAGTAACATTCCAGATGATACCTGCTTCATCAGCCTAGGGCCTGGAGTGAAGATGATGATAACATGAACCAAAGCCCCCACTTGACTTAAAATGGACATTGAAGAAGAACTTGAAAGAGATAAGGGTGTTAGCCATGCAGATATGTACAGGAAGAGCATTGCAGGCAGAGGCAAGGGCCAGTGCAAAGGCCCTAAGGCATCCTAGCATGCTCAAGCAACAGCAAGGCCAGAATCTCTAGATATTTAGAATCCCATCATCTCATTTTTTAAACATAACTAGTTTCTAGAAAGTTCTTCCATATATTTAAATGAAATCTTCTCTTATAACTACCACCCATTTATTCTTTTTTTAAAATTTTATTTATTTAATTAATTAATTTTATTTTTGGCTGATTTGTGTCTTCGTTGCTGCACATGGGCTTTCTCTAGTTGTGGCGAGCGGGGGCTACTCTTCGTTGTGGTGCGCGGGCTTCTCATTGCGGTGGCTTCTCTTCTTGCGCAGCACGGGCTCTAGGCGCGCAAGATTCAGTAGCTGTGGCACATGGGCTCAGTAGTTGTGGCTCACAGGCTCTAGAGCGCAGGCTCAGTAGTTGTGGCGCATGGGCCCGGCCGCTCAGTGGCATGTGGGATCTTCCCGGACCAGGGCTCAAACCTGTGTCCCCTGCATTGGTAGGTGGATTCTTAACCACTGCATCACCAGGCAAGCCCCCACCCATTTATTCTAATTTAATTCTCCTTCCACATGGCAGCTTTCCAAGTACTGCCCTCAGGTTTCTCCCACCTCCCACACCCTTCGATCATTTCTCCATGACACAATATCCAGGCTACTCACCACCTTGATGATTCTCCTCAGGAAGAGTCCCTATTTGTCTCTATTGCTGTTCTGTGCGTACAAAAGACTTTTTTAAAATTAAACTTTATTTTGAGATGATTGTAGAAATCATACAGAGATCTGGTGTACCCTTTAATCAGTTTGCCCCAATGGTAACATCTTGCCAAACTGTAGTACGCTATCAAGGATACTGATATCAAGATATCAGGATGTTGACATTAAGACAGTCAACATACAGAACAGTTTCATCACCACAAGGATCCCTCCTGCTGCCCTTTGACTGTCACACCCATCTCCCTTCTCACCCCTCATCCCTAACTGCTGGCAACCACTAATCTGATCTCCATTTCTATAATTTTGTCATTTCAAGAATGTTATATAAATGGAACCATAGAATATGTAACCTTTAAGGATTGTCTTTTTTCACCCAGCACAATTCCTCTGGGATTCATCCAAACTGTTGCATCAGTAACGCTTTCCAGTCATTGCTGAGCACTATTCCATGGCATAGATGCATGGCAGCTTCTTTGATCATGCACCCATTGAAGGACACCTGGGTTGTTTCCAGTCCTGGGTTATTATGAATAAAGCTGCGATGAACATTCATGTACAGGTTTCTGTGTGAACGTAAGTTTTCATTTCTCTGGGATAAATGCCCAGGAGTGCAAATTCTAGGTCATATGGTAGTTGCCTGTTTAATTTTTTAAGAAACTGCCACATTGTTTTCCAGAGTGGCTGCACCGTTTTACACTCCCACCAGCAATGTACAAGTGATCCAGTTTCTCCACATCCTTACTAGTATTTGGTGTTGTCACTGTAAAAAATTTTAGCCATTTTGATAAGTGTGTAGTAATATCTCACTGTGGTTTTAATTTGCATTTTTCCAACGGATAATGATGTTTAACATCTTTTCATGTGCTTTCCTGCCATTTGTTTATCTTCTTTGGTGAACATTTGTTCATATCTTGTGCCCATTTTCTAACTGAAATGTTTGGTTTTTTACTGTTGAGTTTTGAGTGTTTTCTATATATTCTAGATAGCAATTCTTTGTCAGATATGGGGGTTGCAAATATTTCTCTCCCAGTGTGTAGCTTGTCTTGTTATCCTCTTTAATAGACAGAGCAAAAGCTTTTAATCTTTTTAAAAAATTCTTTTCCATTATGGTTTATTACAGGATACTGAGTATAATTCCCTGTGCTATACAATAGGACCTTGTTGTTTATCCACACTATATATAATAGTTTGGATCTGCTAGTCCCAAACTCCCAATCCAATCCTCTCTCTCCCCACCTCCCCCTTGGCAACCACAAGCCTGTTCTCTACGTCTGTGAGTCTGTTTCTGTTTCGTAGATAAAAGCTTTTAATCTTGATGAGGCCCAATTTATCAGTTTTTCCATTTATGGATGGTGCTTTTGATTTCAAGTTAAAGAACTCTTTCCCTAGACCTAGGGCTCAAAGATTTTCTCCTCTTTTTTTCTAAAAGTTTCATAGTTTTACATTTAAAATCCATTTTGACTCCCTCACCCTGCGTTCTTCTAAAAGGTGCTCGTCCTTCCTGTGTTTACGCCTCTCCAAACCAGACTCCCTAGAGCCCTCAAGCGCTCTCCATATGACTAGGCTTCAAATTACTTATGCACAATATCCAACTCGGCGTGTATCAAGAATGATTCATCATAGCCCTGTTAAGTAGGCTGCCCCAAACCTGATCCGTATCTGCAGGTTGAATCAGACTGGAAGCAAGAATACCTTGGCGTTCCCACTTGAATCACCAGAAAATATTAGAGACTGGGACTTATACCATTGGCACTCCTGAGGCCTTTGGACTCAGACTGGAACGACACCACTGGCTTCCTGAGTCTCCAGCTCCCAGGCCACAGATTGTTGAACTTCTCAGTATCCATAATCAGCCGTGTGGCTGACAGGGTCTTGGTGCTCTGGCCTGCTGTCAGGCCTGAGCCGCTGAGGTGGGACAGCTGAGTTCAGGACACTGGACCACCAGAGACCTCCCGGCCTCACGTAATATCAGTTGGCAAGAGCTCTCCCAGAGATCTCCGTCTCAACGCTAAGACCCAGCTCCACTCAACGGCCAGCAAGCTCCGGTGATGGACGCCACATGCCAAACAAGTAGCAAGACAGGAACACAACCCCACCCATTAGCAAAGAGGCTGCCTAAAATCATACTAAGTTCACAGAAACCCCAAAACACACCACCGGACACGGCCCTGCCCACCAGAAAGACAAGATCCAGCCCCACCACCCATCAGAACACAGTCACCAGTGCCCTCCACCAGGAAACCTACACAAGCCACTGAACCAACCTCACCCACTGGGAGCAGACACCAAAAACAACGGGAACTATGAACATGTAGCCTGCGAAAGGGAGACCTCAAACACAGTAAGTTAAGTTAAAAAAAATGAGAAGACAGAGAAATACACAGCAGATGAAGGAGCAAGGTAAAAACCCACCAGGCCAAACAAATGAAGAGGAAATAGGCAGTCTACCAGAGAAAGAATTCAGAGCAATGATAGTAAAGATGATCGAAAATCTTGGAAATAGAATGGAGAAAATACAAGAAACGTTTAACAAGGAAATAGAAGAACTAAAGACTAAGCAAACAATGATGAACAACACAATAAATGAAATGAAAAATTCTCTAGAAGGGATCAATAGCAGAACAACTGAGGCAGAAGGATGGATAAGTGACCTGGAAGATAAAATAGTAGAAATAACTACTGCAGAGCAGAATAAACAAAAAAGAATGAAAAGAACTGAGGACAGTCTCAGAGACCTCAGGGACAACATTAAATGCACCAACATTCGAATTATAGGGGTCCCAGAAGAAGAAGACAAAAAGAAAGGGTCTGAGAAAATATTTGAAGAGACAATAGTCGAAAATTTCCCTAACATGGGAAAGGAAACAGTCAATCAAGTCCAGGAAGCACAGCGAGTCCCATACAGGATAAATCCAAGGAGAAACACGCCAAAACACATATTATATAAAACTATCAATAATTAAATACAAAGAAAAAATATTAAAAGCAGAAAGGGAAAAGCAACAAATGACATACAAGGGAATCTCTATAAGGTTAAAAGTTGATCTTTCAGTGGAAACTGTGCAAGCCAGAAGGGAGTGGCAGGACATTTAAAGTGATGAAAAGGAAAAACCTACAACCAAGATTACTCTACCCAGCAAGGATGTCATTCAGATTCGATGGAGAAATTAAAACCTTTACAGACAAGGAAAGTTAAGAGAATTCAGCACCACCAAACCGGCTTTACAACAAATGCTAAAGGAACTTCTCTAGGCAGGAAACACAAGAGAAGGAAAAGACCTACAGTAACAAACCCAAAACAATTAAGAAAATGGGAATAGGAACATACATATCGACAATTACCTTAAATGTAAATGGATTAAATGCTCTAACCAAAAGACACAGACTGGCTGAATGGATACAAAAACAAGACCCGTATATATGCTGTCTACAAGAGACCCACTTCAGACCTGGGGACACATACAGACTGAAAGTGAGGGGATGGAAAAAGATATTCCATGCAAATGAAAATCAAAAGAAAGCTGGAGTAGCATTTCTCATATCAGACAAAACAGACTTTAAAATAAAGACTATTACAAGAGACAAAGAAGGACTCTACATAATGATCAAGGGATCAATCCAAGAAGAAGATATAAGAATTGTAAATATTGATGCACCCAACATAGGAGCACCTCAATACATAAGGTAAAAGCTAACAGCCATAAAAGGGGAAATCAACAGTAACACAATAATAGTAGGGGACTTTAAAACCCCACTTGCACCAATGGACAGATCACCCAAAATGAAAATAAATAAGGAAACACAAGCTTTAAATCACACATTAAACAAGATGGACTTTAACTGATATTTATAGGACATTCCATCCAAAAACAACAGAATACACTTTCTTCTCAAGTGCTCATGGAACATTCTCCAGGATAGACCATATCTTGGGTAACAAATCAAGCCTTGGTAAATTTAAGAAAACTGAAATTGTATGAAGTATCTTTTCCGACCACAGTGCTATGAGACTAGATATCAGTTACGGGGAAAAAAACTGTAAAAGATACGAACACATGGAGGCTAAACAATATGCTACTAAATAACCAAGAGATCACTGAAGGAGTCAAAGAGGAAATCAAAAAATGCTTAGAAACAAATGACAATGAAAACATGATGACCCAAAACCTATGGGAGTCAGCAAAAGCAGTTCTAAGAGGGAAGTTTATAGCAATACAATCCTACCACAAGATACTAGAAACATCTCAAATAAACAACCTAAACTTACACCTAAAGCAAATAGAGAAAGAAGAACAAAATAACCCGAAAGTTAGCAGAAGGAAAGAAATCATAAAAATCAGAACAGAAATAAATGAAAAAGATATGAAGGAAATGATAGCAAGGATCAATAAAACTAGAAGCTGGTTCTTTGAGAAGATAAACAAAGTTGATAAACCATTAGCCAGACTCATGAAGAAAAAAAGGGTGGATACTCAAATCAACAGAATAAGAACTGAAAAAGGAGAAATAACAACTGACACTGCAGAAATACAAAGGATCATGAGAGATTACTACAAGCAACTATATGCCAATAAAATGGACTACCTGGAAGAAATGGACAAATTCGTAGAAAAGCACAACCTTCGGAGACTGAACCAGGAAGAAATAGAAAAATATAAACAGACCAATCACAAGCACTGAAATTGAAACTGGGATTTAAAATCTTCCAACATACAAGAGCCCAGGACCCGATGGCTTCACAGGCGAATTCTATGAACCATTTAGAGAAAAGCTAACACCTACCCTTCTCAAACTCTTTCAAAATATAGCAGAGGGAGGAACACTTCCAAACTCATTCTACGAGGCCACCATCACCCTGATACCAAAACCAGACAAAGATGTCACAAAGAAAGAAAACTACAGGCCAATATCACTGATGAACATAGATGCAAAAATTCTCAACAAAATACTAGCAAACAGAATCCAACTGCACATTAAAAGGATCACACACCATGATCAAGTGGGGTTTATCCCAGGAATGCAAGGATTCTTCAATATACGCAAATCAATCAACGTGATACACCATATTAACAAATTGAAGGAGAAAAACCATATGATCATCTGAATAGATGCAGAAAAAGCTTTTGAGAAAATTCAACACCCATTTATGAAAAACACCCTCCAGAAAGTCGGCATAGAGGGAACTTACCTCAACATAATAAAGGCCATATATGACAAACCCACAGCCAACATCATTCTCAATGGTGAAAAACTGAAACCATTTCCACTAAGATCAGGAACAAGACAAGGTTGCCCACTCTCATCACTATTATTCAACACAGTTTTGGAAGTTTTGGCCACAGCAATCAGAGAAGAAGAAGAAATAAAAGGAATCCAAATTGGAAAAGAATTAAAACTGTCACTGTTTGCCGATGACATGATACTATACATAGAGAATCCTAAAGATGCTACCAGAAAACTACTAGAGCTAATCAATGAATTTGGTAATGTAGCAGGATACAAAATTAATGCACAGAAATCTCTTGCATTCCTATACATTAATGATGAAAAATATGAAAGAGAAATTAAGGAAACACTCCCCATTTATCACCGCAACAAAAAGAATAAAATATCTAGGAATAAACCTACCTAAGGAGACAAAAGACCTGTATGCAGAAAACTATAAGACACTGATGAAAGAAATTAAAGATGATACAAACAGATGGAGATATATAGCATGTTCTTGGATTGGAAGAATCAACATTGTGAAAATGACTATACTACCCAAAGCAATCTACAGATTCAATGGAATCCCTATCAAACTACCAATGGCATTTTTCACAGAACTAGAACAAAAAATATCACAATTTGTATGGAAACACAAAAGACCCCGAATAGCCAAAGCAATCTTGAGAAAGAAAAAAGGAGCTGGAGGAATCAGGCTCCCTGATTTCAGGCTATACTACAAAACTACGGTAATCAAGACAGTATGGTACTGGCACAAAGACAGAAATATAGATCAATGGAACGGGATAGAAAGCCCAGAGATAAACCCATGCACATATGGTCACCTTATCTTTGATAAAGGAGGCAAGAATATACAATGGAGAAAAGACAGCCTTTTCAATAAGTGGTGCTGGGAAAACTGGACAGCTACATGTAAAAGAACGAAATTAGAACACTTCCTAACACCATCCACAAAAGTAAACTCAAAATGGATTAAAGACTTAAATGTAAGGCCAAACACCATCAAACTCTTAGAGGAAAACATAGGCAGAACACTCTATGACATAAATCACAGCAAGATCCTTTTTGACCCACCTCCTAGAGAAATGGAAATAAAAACAAAAAATAAACAAATGGGACCTAATGAAACTTCAAAGCTTTTGCGCAGCAAAGGAAACCATAAACAAGATGAAAAGAGAAAAGACAACCCTCAGAATGGGAGAAAATAGTTGCAAACGAATCAACTGACAAAGGATTAACCTGCAAAATATACAAGCAGCTCATGCAGCTCAATATCAAAAAAACAAACAGCCCAATCCAAAAATGGGCAGAAGACCTAAATAGACATTTCTCCAAAAAAGACATACAGATGGCGAAGAAGCACATGAAAAGCTGCTCAACATCACTAATTATTAGAGAAATGCAAATCAAAACTACAATGAGCTATCACCTCACACCAGTTAGATTGGGCATCATCAGAAAATCTACAAACAACAACTGCTGGAGAGCGTGTGGAGAAAGGGGAACCCTCTTGCACTGTTGGTGGGAATGTACATTGATACAGCCATTATGGAGACCAGTATGGAGGTTCCTTAAAAAAGTAAAAATAGAACTACCATACGACACAGCAATCCCACCTCTGGGCATATACCCTGAGAAAACCATAATTCAAAAAGAGTCAAGTACCGCAATGTTCACTGCAGCACTATTTACCATAGCCAGGACATGGAAGCAACAAAAGTGTCCATCAACAGATGAATGGATAAAGAAGATGTGGCACATATATACAATGGAATATTACTCAGCCATAAAAAGAAACAAAACTGAGTTATTTGTAGTGAGGTGGATGGACCTAGAGTCTGTCATACAGAGTGAAGTAAGTCAGAAAGAGAAAAACAAATACAGTATTCTAACACATATATATGGAATCTAAAAAAAAAAAAAAAGGTTCTGAAGAACCTAGGGGCAGGACAGGAATAAAGACTCACATGTAGAGAATGGACCTGAGGACACAGGGAGGGGGAAGGGTAAGCTGGGGCAAAGTGAGAGAGTGGCATGGGCATATATACACTACCAAATGTAAAACAGCTAGCTAGTGGGAAGCAGCCGCATAGCACAGGGAGATCAGCTAGGTGCTTTGTGACCACCTAGAAGGGTGGGATAGGGAGGTTGGGAGGGAGACACAAGAGGGAGGGGATATGGGGATATCTGTATATGCATAGCTGATTCACTTTGTTATACAGCAGAAACTAACACACCATTGTAAAGCAATTATACTCCAATAAAGATGTTAAAAAAAAAAAAGATCCACAGGGGGGAAAAAAAACTTTAAATATTTGATAGAATTCTCCAGTGAAACCATTTTGAACTGGAGATTTCTTTTTCAGAGCTTCAGAATTACAAGTTCATTTTTTCCAAAGGTTATAGGATTGTTACAATTGTCTATTTTATTTTGGTTGAGTTTTGTTTGTGTTTTTTGAGAAATTGGTCCATTTCTTCTAATATGTTGAATTTATGATCATAAACTTGTTCCTAGTATTCCCTTATTATCCTTTGAATGGCTACAGGATCTGTAATGATGTTCCCTGTTGCATTCTTGATTTGGTGATTTGTGCCTTCTCTATTTATCTCTGTCAGTCCTGCTATTTATTTAAGTAAATATAAATATTTAAGTCTGCTGATTAACCAAAGACATTCTTCATTTCTGTTATTGTGTTTCTGACTTCCAGCCACTTGAATCTTTCTTATAGTTTCTGTCTCTGCTGAAGTTACCTATCTGATCTTGCATGTTGTCTACTTTTTTCTTTAGAGCCTTTAACATAGTGATCATAATTATTCTAAATTCATTCTCTGATACTTCCAATAGCTGTGTCATATCTGTGTCTGGTTCCGATGATTGCTTTGTCTCTTCAGACTGAATTTTCTTGCCTTTTGGAATGTCTTGTAATTTTTTGTTGAAAGCCAGACATTTTGTATAAGGCAGCAGATACTGTGGTACTATTGAGGTTTGTTGTCTCTATGGACATCAGAGACACAGAATTCCTCTAGTGATCTTTTTTGGTCCCCTCTCTTGGTTTTGGGGCTTCCCTTTGTGCTGTTCCCAAGACTGTCTACCTCTTGCAGCTCTCCCTGCTGTAACCCACTGTTGTTATTCCTGGAGATTTGCTAGTGTGCTAGTGGGGCATGGTGGAGAGGTGTCTCTAATATGCTAAGCCTCAGTTTCATCAAAAGTGCTTCTGTCCCTCCTCCAGGGATAAAGTTTTCCTTCTCTTTCCCCAGATGCAGTGGGTATCCAACGGCATTCTCAACCAACAGCCTTGAGGCCCTTTTCCCTGAAGATTAAATCTTTTTAGGTGAGATGGGAATTGAGGCTGAGTGGAATTGATTCCTCCAACTGCAACGGCATTTCACCGGTGTCCACCGGTGTCCGTAGACCATGTCCACCCCCTGTAGGATAAAGCCTTTTTCTCCTTAAGGGATAAGGATCTGACTGGAATTCTCAGTGATTCCTGAGCCAGCACTTCCAGCCTGCACCATGAATTTTCTCTGGATTTTCCCTGATCCTCCCTGTAAGAGCCAGGAGGGGTTCTTAGAGGAAATGTCTGCAAAAAGGTTTAACCCCTCTCCCCAGGAGCATCATACTCTCAAGCTAGTCCACACTAAGCCTCAAGCAATTTGCTAATTCTTCTAGGTTTATATTCTTTTCCATTTCCATAGTATCTGATGGCTTCTGTCCCTGGTAAGCAAATGCTCAGGTCCTGTGTCTCAAAAAAAGTGCCTGTCTCTCTCCAGAGTTTGAAATGGCTGTTTGCTCTGAAAACTCAGTTCTCTTTTACTTTCCGGTCTGTCCAGCTTTTTTCTTGTTGTAAGCACGGGAAGGACATCCTGCAGCTCTCTGTGTCTCTGAGCTGAAACTGGAAGCCCTAATCAACCATATTTAACCTACAAATGTCAATTCCATATGGTTTAACCTAACAGACCATGGCATAGTTTCTGGACAGTGCACCTTGTTTTGCTGCAGCCAAAGTCTAACTAGAGATTTCCGGAAAAGATTGCTATGGGTTATTCTACACACAATTCATCGAGAGTGAGATGATCCCCCCATGACAGTGGTCCTCAAACTTGAGCATGCATAAGAATCATCAGGAGGACTTCTTAAAACACAGATCGCTGGGTCCTTCTCCAGAGTTTCTAAATCAGAAGGTCTAGGTCAGGGCCCAAGAATTTCCATTTCTACCACTTCCCGGTTGGTGATGCTACTACTGCTCTTTTGGGGATCACACCCCAAGAACCCTATGGCATGTCTCAGAGGCTCAGGGCTCATCTACATGTCCTACTTATTCATCACTTTGAGGGCAAATGGTCAGCTCTGAGGGGCTGTCATCTGACTTCAGAGAAGTGTCAGGAGTAAAGGATCAGGAACATGCTCACCCTTGAATTCATTCTTTCTCCAGAGTGAAGCTAAGTAAAAAATAATGTTTTACGTCTTAAAACAGAGGTAGCCACGGTTTTCTAATAGTCGATGAAAGGCTTAGAGTTAATGGTGTACAGACCATGTGAATTTGTTCTAAGATCCATGGTGATGTAAGCACACTCCTTTGGGTCCAGGTGTTGGCTAAGACTCAGGTACAAGTAAAGCGCCTCAAGGCTTTCTTCATAACTGTTTTCTTATGTCATGAATCCCCAAGAATGCTACAGTTTTGTGCTTAGAGTTTTAGTAAAGGTAAAACTACACTGCTCAAATTTATAGAATAAATTCCATTTGGCATCAGTCACAATTACCAGTTCATCTATTCAGTCAATAAACATGTATCAAGTGCTTAGTATGCACCTGGCAATGTTTTAGGTGCTGGGGACATAGCGGTGAAGAAAATAAAGTCACTATCTCATGGCGGCTTCATTCTAGGGAGAGGAGACAGAAAACAGACAGGTAAGTAGGTGGTGTGTGTGTGTGTGTGTGTGTGTGTAAGTGAATGAAACAGAATGAAACAGACTCTCCTATGGGACAGTCTGAGGGAAGATGGAGGCTAACGTTGCTCTTGTATTTAGTGGGTTAGGGATGGCCTCTGTGATGAGGTGACATTTGAGCAGTGACTAGCCAGAAGGAAGAGACCCAGACTTGATACCCATGGAGGTTTAGGCAACTACAACTTCAGTGGCGGATGGGCGGTTAGTCACTTTTTTATACTAACGTTAATTCAATTATGTTTATCATCAGGCAAAAACTATTCTTGCTAAAAATATCAGGTAACTCACACTCGACTTCTCGGAATTGTCTTAAGGATAAATTGGAAATGTGGACATAGATTTATGCCCAAAGATGCTCATCATAGCTTTATAAAATAAAAAAGTTGGAATTTACCAAGAATGCCCTTCTTTCCCTGACCTCCCCACACTCAAGGCTCCCTTGGGCACTTCTGCTCTGCAGTTCCAAAGCCCCTGGACTTCCCTCTGTGGTCATGCTTTCTTCCTGTGGAAGACTTGCCTGCTTACCTGTCTATTTTCTCCCGTTTGAGCTCCCTGAGGACAGGGTCTACGCTGCATTCAGCACCCATCACGGGGTCCGGCACATCGTTAAGCACTCAATACGTGTTCCAGAAAAGACTGGTTAAATGCTCTCTGGCATATCTAGAGACAGAGTATTATGCAGCCATTACAAATCATGTTTTTGAAAAAAAGCAATGCCAAAGAAATGATGATACCAAGTATAAAAACCAGACTATAAAACTATAGACACAGAATGACCTCCATTACGAGACTCCAAAATTATTAAAGGCTGCATCTGAATGACATTCGGACAATTACTGCCTTTCTATTTTTTTAAATTCAAAGCATTTCACATCTCTTTTTATTCTCTAAATTAATCTCACTGCCCAGACCATGCAGACATATTGGCCAGGAACTGCCCCCGCCCAACCACAAGAAGGCCAGAGGGTACAATCCTACCAGGTCCCTGTGGTGGACATGTGGAAATATTAATCTGCCTTTGTCTTTATCATTTTTATTTTCCACTTTGGGTATAATAATAGCTTCATAATCAGAAAAAAAGTAAGTTAGTTAAAAATACTCAAGGTGCCTGACTGGGTTCTACATTTGAACCTACAGTCATCACTCTGGTCCTTTAAACCTTAGACGATTCGTTGGTAGGATTCTTGTCAACAGGACCCTCCTTGGCATGTGTTGTCCTCCATTACCTTGAAGCTTCTCGTGCTCTGCTTGGCCTCCCCGTTTTGTCTTCCTCATCACCCCCTGCCAGATTCTCAGCACTAGATGTGTCCCTTTAAAACTGGGGCATTTATCTTTCCGGGCCTGAAGTTCCCTCTGAGACTTCTCTGTCTCTCTTCATTCCAGATTCACTTCCTCCAAGGAGACTGCCCTGATTGAGAACAAATAAGAATGTTTCACGAGAGCCTCCTGGGGCCAAGGCAGGGGGGCAGGTGGGTATTTCATACAAGGGTCCCAGTTCATCTACCTCCTGTCAGCATTCAACAGCAGAGCTTCAGCCCCAGGCAAGTTCCTGGTCCTCTCAGATTAGGCCCCAAACTAAGAAACCCTCATGAAGCTTGAAGAGAATCCTCTCCCTTTCTCCTAAGACATCTCTGTTTTTCTCCTGGGGAATAACCTTGGAAATGCTATTGACTTCTTTGTGGTTTTTCTTTTTAGCTTTAAAAATTGGTTTGAAAACCCTTTAAAACTTAAAAAAAAAATTAACAAATAATGAAGTTTTGCATTTCCAGGGCGCATTCTCATCAAAGCGCTCAAAGTTTGCCAACAAATCTTGGTTTCTTGGAGCACTGGTCATATTCTATAGGAGTGAGAGAGAAGGGAAGCATTCACGACTTAAATGACATTGTTTATCTGTATAATTTAATTAAACGTGTTGCCATTTAAAGAGAACTGCCCCATGAAGCTGGTTCTCCAGGAACTCAACTCTTCTTTTTTAGTCAGTTTTTTTTCCCATCTATTTTTTCCTTAGAAAATTCTAGCTACAACCTACTAGGTTACCTTGTTCTATTGTTTGGTTCAAATATTTTTATCACCTAATGCTCCAACAAGAAAAAAAGAATAGCCCATTTTACTGTGAAACCTGGATTCACAAATACGATTAGCACACACTTTCATTTATGGCAAGAGGCTGCCCTCACAGGCACTCCAATTTGGGGTCACTTAAAAAGGCATGAAATAAAACTACCTCTTAGGAATCTTCATCTGCTTCGTGGATTCTCCTTGGCTTCACGGGCTGCCTTCTGCTCCACGTGTTGGGAAACCCTAGGGACAGAACTAGGAATGACAGCAAAGGTTCATCGCCTTAAGAGACATGACCCCTCTCTGTCCTTACACCAGTGACAAACATTTATTTCTGGCCGGGAAAGTGTTTTCTCTGCCTAGGTCATTGTGTTTCCTCATTAGAGCCAGTTTTGGGAACAGCGTCTTCTTCCCCTGGCTTGGGTCAAAAGCGCCAAGCCTTCCCTCTGTTGGACACTGCGATCAGCCACGCTGAGCACCTATCACCCGCACACGCGTTGCTTTGTTACAGTTTGTACAAAACCAAAGAGAAAAGCTTTTTACCAAACCCTCTTGGTGCTAAAACATCTTGACATTAATTTGTGCTAAAATAACTAGAGGACTAAAACCTAATCTACTACAAAAAAAGAGACCATGATGACCTCAGGTTACAATACAAAGACCTTTGTGGGACGTGGGGATTATTTTTATACAGACCATGGCAACTGTAAGCAGTAAATTATACTCCCTGTGGTTTTCCCATCAAGGAGCTGGTTACGAAAGGAAAGAAAAGCCTGCCATTAGTAACCAAAGACACACATGTGATGATAGATACAGGCTGTCTTTATGGGAGAAACAAATCATGTGCTTGAGTATACTGTCTAGACGGCTGTGGATGAATAAAAATGGCTTTACACAATTATTTGGATAATAATTTAATGATCTTTACACTAAAAAAGAATTTAGACCTAACTAGAATTTTCTGCGTAAATATGAATGTAAAAGTGAACAACTTAAAAATGGAATTCACAGCTACAGATTTTACTGGATTATTTCTCTTCACTTGGGAAAGATGGGAAGGGGGGCACTATATTCCATTTCTTCTGAAGACATTAAGACACTTCTCTGAGAGTAACCGAATTGTGGAAAATGGAGGAAAATGACTTTACTTCCAAGATATCATTCCTCTTGGACCATGACAACTTTGGACAAAAATATTTCCACAAAACTTCATTTTAATCATCTTCTTTACAAAGCACAATACTTAAGACTTTTCTAAATACAACTTTAGAAAATGAAGCAAAAAAATAATCTCCACAGATGCTGGTCGAGTCCATGCTGAAAGCAAAAGAATTTTTTCAAAAGTGATACTTGCAAGCTGTTCAATATTCTTCACAGGCCCATTTTGTAAAGAGTGAAGATGGTGGCTGTTCGGGCAGTGGCTCATCCAGTTCCATGACTGTAGAGTCCTCTTGCTGGCTAGCCCACAGGGCAGTAATGAAGCTGGATACGCCAACTTCTCCTTCTAGAATTGCTCCTCTCTCTCCTGATACAAAGAAAGCCAATGGCTCTATTTTTCAGGTCGCCAGGGCCCCACGAGGGCACTCCAACCTCTCAATTTAATTTATTCACAATCTTTCTCTGTATACACATTATATAAAACTATACCGTTAGGGATTTTCATGATGAGTGAATGAGAAATCCAAATGTCAAAGAATCCAATCCTCATTCTTATATTTGGTGGTGGGAACTCTCTAAAGCCTTCAAGTTTAACGTAGAAATGCCTAGAACAGTCAAGGGGTATAGGAATGTTTTATGTTGCCCTTGGAAACTTGGCGCTCCTGGCCCCAAGCAAACTGAGGGCAAGGCTGCTGGAAAGGCAGTATGTCCAGATATGAGAGTGAAGGGTGTGAGGCTTCTTTCTTTACACACTCCCTTCCCTTAAATTTGCCATCATCCTGGAACCGTACCTGGAGGACCAGGATGTCCAGGGCTCTGGAAATACTCGGAGGGAAATAGCAGCCTCCGGCAACAAGGTTGAACAAGTAGGTAAGAGGAAGGCAGCGGAAGGGAGAGAGGCAGAGACATTCATTTGTAATACTTTCGACGATCAAGAACGTGTGATGATTTTTTTTTTTGCATCACTCCTTCAGTGTTATCAATTCTCATTCTTTGTGGTTGTACAAATCTACTCATATTTAGTAGTTTCGCTCTAAAACTCGGGGAATGGACAAAGCAGCTTTTTAGAAACACATAAAACACCTTCAGGGGCCATGAAGGGACCATCCCCCCGACCCCCCAATCCCCAAACTATCTTGCAATACAGTATGCTCCCCTTATTTTCTGCTAAGGATGAGAAAACAGTTACATTAGTCTAAAGCTGAACTCTTCATTGGCTACAAAGATACAGCGGACAAGCAAACACCAGTTTCCTCGGGTCGGAAAAAGCAATTCCGTGAATGCAAGAGAGATCCAATGGCTACGCTTCAACAAGCGCCTCCCCCCTTTCTCTTGGACCTGAGGAAGGGGTTACAAGAGAGCAAGGCAAATGAGATCATGTGAGTACACCTTCAACAACAGCACACGTGGATAGCCTAGTGCAGGAAATAATACAACTCCCCCCCACCTTTGTTTTCATTTGCATTTTACTTTTATTTATTTTTGCTTTAATAATGCATATTCCGTTCACTCAAAAGGTGCAAAGGACAGGAAGCAGGGGTTTAACTTGGCTGATGAAAAATCAAGCAGGGGTGACATTTCTAGTTCATGAACAACCTAAAACTAGGAGAACTTAAAAGTCACAGCTGGTACCAAAGAGCACGCCCAACTTCACAGCTGTCTCCTCTTAGGACCTTTGGTTAGGCGAGAGAAGCTTTGAAGACAGTGGCCTCTAGTAGACTTTGATAAGTGACTAAAAAAAATAAATGCGTGTGTGTGTTTTTTAAATCATGGTAGCTGCATCACAAAAGCTCCAATCAAGAGGGTGGTAAGAAGAAGGCACAGATCATTGCAAATACCAGATTTTCTCTTTCTCTTTTTGTAAATATACCATCATATATAAGCTAAAATTTATCTTAGGGTGGTGGGGTTTGCTGGCAGGAGGAGGGACAGGTTGGACCTAAAATTGCATATGTAATAGACTCCTTGAGGGGGACACAGAGCGAGGCAGCTTTCCGCCTAAAGCAAAAGAATGGGATGCTCGCTCTGGACTATGTGTGATACAAACACTGGGGGAATCTGTGGCAAAACACGATTAAAAAAATCATAAAATTATAAAGCTTGTAAACGAAGACTCTAAAATTACATTTTATTAATGGAAAATATCATCAAAATAGTACCACTATGGACTAAACTGCCTGAGTTTTCGTTTCACGTGAGATCTCATAGTAAAAAAGCCTTTAGCACAATTTTCTCTGTTTAAGTCACAACCAGTGCCAGACCCAGGACTATACCATGGGGAAGAGTCTCCTCTTGGATGGAATTTGTGTTGTGCTATCAAGACTTTTGTGCTGATCTTTCAAACAGGGACATGTTGAGGCAATTTTTCATCTTTTGGCACAAGGTTATTTTGGCTGGGGCGGAAAATTTGAGTCTTGGACTTGGGATGAATAATGCGACATTTCATTTATCAAGTATTCATTTTGATTGAAGAGCTTTCTTTATGTCATTAACTTCCATCTATAAAGGAAAAACAAGAGCCGAACAAAATCACAATGAATTGGCTGGTTGGATAAAAGCTGAAAGATAAGCTGGTTATAAAAGCTGATAAGCTGGTTGGATAAAAGCTGAAAGATAAGCTGGCTGGTTGATTGAGAGCAAATAATCAACCTGACAATTTGAAAGGGGAAATGGGTGAAATGACATCTGAATGAAGAGTTGATCATGATGCCAGAAATTGACATAAACCTAAAGAACAGGCACACCAACTCGAAGTGCTAGGAAAGGGGGGATGTTTGAATTCCCAGGCTACCAGTATCCAAAATTTGTCAAAAGCAATGATACAACAGTAATTTCAGTTCCTTGGCCAGAGGGTGGAGCAGCGTGTCCTGACACACTGACCACTTGGCAGGTCTGGAAGGCAGCTGTGGTTGGGCCCAAGGGGGTGTCTATCAGCACCCGCAAAGTGATGACAAGCAGTTACCTATCCTTTAAGCACCATGGATCCCAGTCACCACCAAGGGCACCAACTGCATGAGAGCTGAAAGCCTACCATTCCCAACTCCTATACACTCTCTACCCTTTGGTAAAGGCTGAGTTAGATCAGAGGGAGGCTAGAGAGAGGGTGACACAGCTCTGATGCCCTGCAGGACTGACACGGCTGTCAGGGAGAAGTAAAGAGATAAGGAGCAAGTGCCAAGTGTGGCCGGCTGTGGTCCTTGGGGTCCCAATAGCGGCATGACAGAAGCGCCAATGGGGTCTCCCTGGCACCATATGCCCTCTGGCAGTTACGACAATGAGGCCTCTGAAAACTGAGGGGAACTTTTCACAGAGGAGATGTTTCAGATAAATTCCAAATGAGAAACCCAACTTGGGGCACGTTTGCTAATGCCTCCCTTCCCCAAGACTTCCTGGATCCCAGGAGAGGATGTGAAGGGGGGCTATATAGTTCTAAGAAAATTCTCACAGGAAGCGCATCGAAATTGGTAGAGAAGTAACTATCATTTCTTTTCTTTTTTTTTTAACATCTTTATTGGAGTATAATTGCTTTACAATGATGTGTTAGTTTCTGCTTTAAAACAAAGTGAGTCAGCTATACATATACATATAGCCCCATATCTCCTCCCTCAATTATTTTCAAAATAAAGCCCGGACTCTGCTCCCACCCCCAAATGAGCCTCTCACGGGGCAACAGGACCCCAAGGGACCCACCTGCAACCGAAGCCGGATTTTCTTCTCTTCATCCAACTCTGACAGTAACTGCTTAATCTCTCGTCTGGAAAGCAAATGACAAAGTTAAACAAAAGCCCAGACTTCCCCGACAAGAGATATGAAGTCTCTTATCATTACAAAATCCATCTGATCCTTTTACAAAGAAAGTGTGGACAGAACATTACATTATATTTTCTTTGCACGGCTATTGCTTAAAGCCTGTTGCAGATGGAAAGGCCTTTATTTCTGGGCTCCCCAAATATGTAGCCATCAAATAGTAGGTCTGAAATGACCTTTGAAATCCCTTAGTGCAAGTTTCTCCTAAAAGAAGATGGGGAAACTGAGGCCCAGAGAGGTGGCCTGACTTGCCCAATGACGACACTCCAGGTATCCAGGCTCATATTCGGTCATCTTCCCTCTAACTAGTCCTTTATTATAGAATCACTGGTCTTTACATGGACTTACATAATAATATTCATTGCAGACATTTTTACCACTCCATATATATTTCTTTTATTTTCACAGAGTTTTACATTACTGAAAGGTTACTGGTACGTTTTCAGAGATTCTCACAAAATCGTGCAAATAGTAACACCCGAAAACTTGGAGGTAAAAGAACTGAACTAACGATATGGTAATCATGTCATAGAGAAAGTAGACACGAGTTAGAACACACAGCCCAGTGCCCTTCCCAACAGTAAACAGTGAAGTAGAACAAAACTAATCATCTTGCAAACTCAGGCTCTACACTTAGGACACTGCAACCATCCTAACTCTGGTCAGAGAGCTGTACTCCATTTTAGGGTATCAGACACTCCATTTTACGCACACGTTTTTATAAACTGGACTGGAAAATCAAAACACAAACACCGCAGAACCAGCACAAGAAACAAGGTCGATGTTATGTAGCATTTGCTCACTTCAGATGAGCACCACGATGGTCCCTGCACTTGGGTCAGTGTCCCAGCACTGCTGTCAACACGTTGGGTTCTCTGATATTAACCACCTGTGCTGCGTTCCTGCATTTATTCAAGCACACGCTATGCTCCAGCAGTCCAGGTTGGGGAGTTAGCTGGGGAGGGAGGTGCGAAGATAGTCGCTAAGTCTTGAACTAGTAAAAAAGGGTACGTCTACGAGGAGGGAGGAAGATGGGGGAGTTGATGGAGAAGAGCCAGGACAGAAGCAGGGAGGTGAGAACTGCATGTTTGGGGATGACGGGAATCAGCACAGACTTGAGCCAAAGGCTGAAAGGAAAGTGACGTCAAGAGCTAAGGTGGAAGACTGGGGGGGACCCAGTGCTCCTGGGCGTGAGGGCCAAGCTGAGGAAGGCTGTGAAGGGCAGGCCTTGGAGAGGGGCCACTGTGATGTCTGATTCAAGAAGATGTTGGCTGGGGAAGGACAAGTGCAGCCATCCATGCCCGGGTTCACAGTGGAGAGAGGAACAAAGGGGTGGAGTGGCCCCAAGGCACTGGCGATTCTGCACTCCAGACTCAGGCACAGGCCATTTCAGAAAAGTTCCGGGCACTTTTCAGAGCGAGGGCCCCAAGGGACGAAGCCCTGGATCCAGGAGTGTCTGACCCGTCTTGTTCAGAAGGCTGAGAACCAGTGCTCTGGGATGTACTGGTGCTGTCGGGTCACTGTCCAGGCAGGGGACACCTGTCGCCTGGACACGGATGGGGCCTTTGGGTATGCAAAGCTATACTGTGCCGGGTCAGATACGAGTTGGGGACTTGGAAGAGTTAGGGGCAGCCTGGCTGGCCCCTCAAGACCCGCTCTAGTCCCATCCTGTGGTTCTGCATATTTATCTGATGAGCCCCTTCCAGGCAGGGGGTGAGTCCAAGAGGCCCCCAATTCATATGACACCTCCAGCCTGAGTGGAACAGAAGCGAATAGAGCCATAGTACTCAAAGTGAGTTCCATGGAAGCCTTGTCCTAGAATGGTCTAGGGAAAAAATGGACTCCGTGATTAAGTACGTTTGGGAAACACTGCATACGTTATCCTCCATCTTCCCATGCACAGTGAAGGCTCTGAGCAGTCCTTCGGAGAAGAAAGTAACTTTGTTTAACCCAATTATTCCCCAAAGTACACAAAACACTTCAGGGCCCTCCAGCTGCAGGCATCCTCCCGAAGGTGTGACTGCGGGTCTGTGGCCCCATTGCCCGCCACTGCCCCGGGCTCCTCCCGATCCGGGCGGCCAGGCACCAGGAGTGCACTGACCTGCCGGGCCGCTCCATGCGCCTGTGAACCTGCCCGTGCTGTGCCCTCTGCTGGGGTGCTCTGCTCTTGGCAATGCTAGGTCGGCTTTCGAAATCCTACTCAGGAAACACCTCGAGATGCCTCCCCCGTTCCCTCCAGAAAGAGCCAACGGATCCCTAAACTCTCTGCGCCTCCGTTTATTCAGATAAGTGCCTCCTGACTTCTAATCCTTTTGCCATTATTTTTGAACTGCACACAGCATCCTGGGTGATATGCGTGTGGTATTTATTTTGGCTTGCAGGTCCCTCTCCCCATCTAAGCGCCCCCTGAGGATCAGAGATGCGGAGTGCGTGTGTGCAGGCACGCACAGAGGCCGCTCGAGTCTCCTGGTAAGAACATCTTGATGAGTGTCAAGCCTCAGGTTTAAAGAGTCCCTGCATCTTTTGCATACATTGTACCCCTAAACGCAAGCCAATTCCTTCATGGGGCAGCTAACTGAAGGAATTGCCATTTTTCTGGTGCTAGAAGAAAAGCTGGCTGTTGGGATTATTAAGAAGTGGTGTATGCACCACTGCCGTGGTGTCTTCTGGGGATTTGAAGATCTTTCTTTTTCGCAGCCTGCTGAGCACGTCCCTTGTAGCTGACTCCTCCCCCTATGCCCCGGCGCCAGCCCGTGTGCAGCTGGGCCAGTTTACACGTGGAGCTGAGCTCAGTGAAGCTCCTCGGGTTCACACCCCCACTCCCAGCCCTGCTGCCACCATCCCCAGGGAGGCGGCCCACCCTCAGGGACAGGCTGGGCCCCAAGGTGGCAGAACCAGGCCCTGAGCCGGTGGAAAGCAACCCCCGGAGGCAGTTACAGAAGGGGCCGCAGACACTCACTTCTGCTGGTCCTTCATGGTCTCGACGATGCCCCTCAGCTCCCGGACCTGTGTCCTCAGCTCCTCCACGGCCGCCTGGCTGCTGGCTGGAGGCTCCATCTTTGGTTTTCCTTCCGCGCCGAACAGAGACGGGGAGTTGGCTCTGTGTCCAACTGCTCCCAGAGAGGACGACAGGGGAGAGGATGCTGCTGAGGACAGAGGCGCCGGCCCGCCACTGCCCGCAGCCATGGTCCCCGGCTTGGGCGGCAGCGAGGCTTTGTTGTCGGACACCTGTGATGAGTGAGGACAGAGAGGATTCAGGCTAGGGATTCGTGTGCTGCACCTCCCCGTCCTGTTTACTAAAACCCGCTATCTACATCCCCGTCCCCGCAGCCCTCCGTATACTCCACTCACTCGCTCATTCCTTCATCCACAAGCCCCCAGGGCCTACTTGGTGCAGGCATCCCCTTATGAACTTTAAATTTGACCACCTTTCTGAACAGGTAGTTCCTGACTGGTTTAATGTACACATCCAGAGGCCCATGTACCCGCTAGGCTCTGCAAACCCTGAAGTGAGCAAAACATTTTCTTGGCCCTCAAGGAGCTTAGAACCCAGTGAGGTGCAGACAGACAGACCAACCAACACACTGTAGATGAGGGGGGAGCGTGCACGCAGGGTGGGAGGCACACAGCGCCGCAGAAGTATATACAGAATATATATACAGAATATACACAAGGGACCAAGCATCCCAGAGGGAGGGCATCAGGCAGGAGCCCACAGCCTCATCCTGGAGGAGGAGGTCAGAGAAGAGTAAGTGGGGGGCGGGGGGGCGGGGGAAGTTCTAGAGGAGGGAGCGTGCTAGCAGAGGCCTGGAGACCCGAGAGTGAACTGCATTCACGGGAAGCCAGAATATCAGGGGGGCAAGAGAGATGTAGGGCGCACACAGGGGGCTTGTGGAAAGGGTTAAAAAGATCGCCTGCTGAGCTCAAGATCACTGTGGCTGCAGAAGGGCTGAAGGTCTGGTGGGTCTGGAGGTCTAGACAATTGCTAGGAGACTCATACGGTGAAAGCTAAAAATGGTGAGGGTTTGACTCAGGCGGCGGCCAAGAGGATAGAGAGAAGACAGCTTTGAGAGATGCGGCAATGGCAGGCTCATCCAACCAAGAGACGCAGTCCCTGCCCTCCCAGAGCAGGCACCCCAAGGCCAGGAGGATGTGGTCCTGGACAGGCCGTAGTGGGTGAGGAGGAAGTACGGATCAAGGGCCATGGGTGGGGATGGAGGAAGGAGGCGTTAGAGTTGACCGTTTCATGGGAGGAAGAACAGACTGAAGGCCCAAACAGTGATCTCAGTTTTGGACACACGGAATTTTAGGAGCCTGAGGGATGGCCAAGGGGGAAGGCCAATGGGTAGAGCCGATGACTGAAAAAGTGAGCTGGGCCAGAGAAATCACCAGAGGCAGTGCAAGCCATGGGGGTGGATGACGAAGAATGAGAAGAGGCACAATGACGGACCCTGCGGACGCCCCAAGTTGAAGAGGTGGAGGGAGAGGGGAGAGCCCTTGGGGACTGGGACGAAGTGCTGAGAGGGGATGGAGCCAGACCAGGAGGGGGCCTGGGTCATGGAAGTCTCCTGGAGGAGTTTCCAGAGGATGCTGAGATGAGAATTAGGGGGGAGTCCATTTGGTGGAGCCAAGGGAGACTGAAATCTGATCAAGGCAGGTGAGCGCCTGCACGGGACATGAGGGGCGTGGCCTGCAAGTTTAGAACTCTCTTTCCAAACACTCGGCTGAGGAAAGAAGATGGGAGAAAGGGAGAGGGTGTTCGTGGAGAAGCCTCAGGAGGAGGCAGGATCAAGGAAGGGTTTTGTTTGCTTTCAAAGATGGGGGAGACCCTGAGCTGGGAGGTGTCTTGAGGGTAAGAGCCAAGTCTGAAGACGGAGGAGGCAGGCAGGGGAGGCCTGATGGAGAAGTGCCCTGAGGGGGCCTGGAGGGCACGGGGAACACGACGGTCATGGGTCGGGGGAACAGGGGCACAAAGCAGGCCTAGGGGAGGCGGCAGCTGCAAGGGAAGGTGAGATCACAGGTGGGGTGCGGCGGATGGGGGCAGGTAGTAGACGGGACATTGGGGGGTGAAGCGGGGGAGGGGAGGGAGCTGAGGCTGCCGGCGCCCAGGCCGGGAGCCAAGACGAGGCTGGGTTGGCACAGTGAGGAGGCAGAGTCTGGATTCAGGCTGTGCTACAGGGAGAAACTGGGCAGAGTCAGCCAGAAGCAGATGGGCCATCATTCCCAGCCTTGCTGCTCGCCTTTTCTCTGCCAACTTATCATTGAGGAAAATCACTTTCTGCTGCCAGGGAGAGCGATCCACCATCCTGTGCTTATTGTTAGCAGGAGTCATAGTCAGAGGGGCGAGGGACTGACATTTACGGAGCTCTGGTTACATGCCGGACGCGGGCTGGACAACTGAAATGAGGATTAGTTGGCACACAGCTTGACGGAGCAGGAAACTGAGGCTTAGGGATGTGGCTGAGAAATTCCCCAAGTCTCACAGCTCATAAGCAGCAGAACTGAGATTCAATTCCCTCCCCATCAGCTGGACCCTCAGGCCTGGTACAGTGACCGTGGCTGCCTGAGTCTGAAGATTCGTGCTCTCCTGACCTGATTTCCTTCGCTTCTTTTCTATTCCTGGGTTCATACTTTTCCCCATTTCCCACCTTGCATTATCACGCACCTCCCTCAGCCCACCGATGTGCTCACACTGACTGACTTCCAGGCACTTTTTCAATCAACGCTTCTTTTTGCATTTCCTACGTGACTCGCTCTCCCGTCCCATTTCAGCTAACAAGCACTCGTTATAAGCCCTCACAGAGTATAGGCCACCAAATGCCCTGATCAAATTAGTTCAGGTGGAATTTCTAGAAGCAATAAACAAGACATGACAACTCCAGGCAAGTGAAATAGGCTAATGGGATAGAACAGTGCAACACAGCAACGTGATGAGCCACTGCCCACCAGTAGATGTCACTATAGAGACACCCTAGGGACGTCGGAGAGGCTGCAACTATAGGCATTCCTATGGTCACCAGAAAAAACGGATCTAAATCCAATTTCTGTAAATGGAAGCCTTTTATAAAGGAAGACTGCTTCAGTTTTGTGAATAATTACAATCGATCTGTTTTATAGGATCATATTTTTGCTGACTGTATCAGATTTTTAAGAAAAGCTATACATATAAATTCTTAAATCTATCAGAAGAAAATTCCACATCACCTTTGATTTCTTTGTGTTAATTCGTGCTTCGAGTGCTTTAAAAATGACTTCCATTTTCTGCTTTTAGACAGAAGGCAGCTGCTAATGTTTACAGAAAATAAGTCCAATTGATTGGGTTCTCTTAGCATGAGAAAATGGAATTTTAAAATCTTACTTCACAATCAAAGGACGAACAGAACTTGTACAGGGTACCCTTCAGAAGCCACATGCAGTTGGTAAACAATGTGTTCTTTGTTCCTCACAAGTCAGTAATAAAAGAGCTATACCATCCCCTGGGCGTGCAATGAAATTAATGTTTTTAAACATTTTAAACATTAAAATGACTATAGATTTATCCTAATAAACGAATCCAAATGAGCTTTTCTTTAAGAAATCCCATTAGTTATTCAAATTCATGAACTGCCAACCATAATTTGTGACACCACCAGTTTTGAACATAAAAGTCACAATCTGTGGGCAGAGGGCACAGCATTTAATATATTTAATGTAGTCTTTCTAGACACCTCTAGGTTTTTAAAGTTGTTTTGGTTCTTGTGATGGTGATGGTGGTGGTGGTGGTGGTGGTGGTGGTGTGCGAGGGCATTGTGTGTGTGTGTGTGTGTGTGTGTGTGTGTGTGTATGTATGGTTGATGGTATGACGAGGAGATCAAACCACAAGAGAAAACATGGGTTTCTGCCCAGTTTTGGAGACTGTCACATTCCTTAGGGATTTTGATTACCAAAGTCACTGTCACCCAAGAATGACAAAAACTTGTGTTGCCTGTTGCAACGGACTGAATGTTTGTGTCCTTCCAAAATTCATATGAAAATCCTAACCCCCGCTGTGACGGTATTGGGAGATAGAACCTTTGGAAGGTGATTAGGTCATGAGGGTGGAGCTCTCATGAACGGGGTTAGTGCCCTTCTAAAAGGGACCCCAGAGAGCTCTCTCACTCTATTTCCTCCATGTGAGGACACAATGAGAAGTTGGCAGTCTACAACCCTGAAGAGATCCCTCATCAGAACCTGACCATGCTGGCACCCTGGTCTTGGGCGTCCAGCCGCCAGAAATGTGAGAAATAAATTTCTATTGTTTATAAGTCACCCAATCTATGGCACTTTGTTTTAGCAGCCCCACATGACTAAGACATCTGTTTATCCTTGTTTGGTTTATAACTCATCATCAGAGCATACACGTAAAGGCAGGGATCCCGTGCTGTCAGGACACCCTCGCCATGGCTGGCCACTCACTTGGGATATGGTAACAGTCTTTGAAGTTTTCTTTGATGCGTCCACTCCTCTGTGTGCAAGCGAAACGTGTTCTTCTTTATCTTCTTCAGGACTTGGGGAGTCAAAGATATCAGGGCTTGAAAGGGAAGACTGGATAAAGCCAAAAGAAAATGCTCTTGTCAGAATTACACCTTAGCTGACATAGCTTTTGTTAACATAATGCAGTGTGCCTTTCAAAGCACTGACACTTCTATTTTGTTTGTCTCCTCATTATAACCACGGGGCAGAAAGTGTGCTATTATCTGTGTGCTAGAGAGAGTGGCAGAACTGAGACTAAGATTTCCTAGACCAGGGATCTTTCTTTCTATGGGATCTCTCCACTGATGCCCGTTGGTCATTTCATCCATGTGAGCATCTGTCATCCATCTTTTCCTGCTCAGAGCCTCTCTCTTTTTTTGTAAACATTTGCTGCCGTGTGCCAAGCACTCAGCTTGGTACTGAACTTAACAGTGACATGCCAGACATGGTCCCTGCTCTCACAGGGTTGACAGTCCAGTGGGGAAGGACACACAGGTGGAGAGGAAGCTGCCTCTAACCTGCCTCTCCTCCATTCCCTCCGGATCCTTTTCCAGAACCACCAGGTCTATTGCATAGTGAAGTGTCTAAAAGGACTTGTCTGAGAGGAAACCATTTCCGGGGGCAAAGGATCACTACCCCTGCGGATCAGTGACCAGCGTTTCTGCAGCCCCAGAGAACAGCCCTGCCTGCCAGCACAGCAAGCTCACGTCTAATTTGGTGCCTGCGGCTAAAACGCTGCCCTCATTGCTGTGGACAATCATTATCCTTTTGGATTCCATCTTTGCTAAGGTGTACTTACAGAATGGCAGCATCTCTTGGTAAAAGATGGGGATAACACTCCTACTCTTTCTGCCTCGCTGTGAAGATCAAAAGCTGGATGAATGTAAACCAATTCACTGGAATCACTTGGTCAAAAATGATTACTGTACTAGAATTTCCCTATTTTAGGACAAAGCAGAGGAAAATAAGAGTTCCTGTGGCAAGGAATCTTTTTAAACGAAGAATCTTCCAGAGATATCTTTAGGTGAGTTCATATTCAGCCTTACCTCTATGCCTTCTATCCCTGTGGTGGGAAAATAATCATATTTAGAGTCACTGCTTGGCACCATTATAGAAAAAAATCACAGTTACAAATACTGTTTGTTTCCTTCTGTTTACTTACTAAGCAATACATGTAGGGAATTTTAAAGCAATGTTTTAAAATGAAAAGGTCTTGTTTGTTAATCTTCATTTAATCTGAAAATCCAATTACCTAGAATAACACCCGCCTCCAACCAAGCTTTCTTTTAATCTAAGCTTAATTACCTTACAATGCCTGTATCCTTTCATTTTGAGATTTTATTCCAAAGGCAGTTTCCTCCTACATAACCTATGATTCATGAGCTGCCAATCAAAGCTTGCTCTTTGAATCTGATAAACATAAACAGCTCAAACTAGGTTGAGAGGCCCCAGGATGGGGAGTCATGACTAATGTATTTCCTCGATCATTCCCTCCAATGGCCTTTTAGGAATATGTCCACATCCACCGATCCCATTTTGCTATGAAAAACCTACAGGTGCTAACAGGAAGAAGAGTAAACATGAATTCAATGTACATATCCATATGGGGATGGATAGGAATGAAGGGAAGCGAGTACAGTAATTATACTTCTTTAAAGCACAAATGTATCCTGCTGTTTTAAGTCCACGAGTAAAATTGTTCCATATCAAATGTCAAACTTTGAGCCACCATTGCCATAAGCTTCCTGTGGTCAAGAACCATGTACCTCATTCCCAGTTGCAGCCTTGGTACCTGGCACAGAGCTTAGCCTATAGGAGATGCCCATCAGTGTTTGTTGAATGAGTGAATGAATCAATGTGTAATCTAAAAGTGCAGAGAAGATGAGATGCCTTTACCAGGTCTCCCCCAAATATATACAAACTCTCAGACACGGGATGTAGGGACCAAGGGTGGGATGGGGGGTGGTAATTCAAATTTCTCTGTATTTAATTCTGATGCCTCAAGGCCCTCTAGATCTTGAAAAGTTAGGAAGGATTTGGAGGGGAAACAAAAATGATGAAGGATTTATAGAGAAGATATGGGAGGTAGGATTAAAAATTTAAATACAGAGATACTAAGAAGCAATTAAATAGGCTGTGTGTTTACGAGGGTGGGGAGAGGTGAGAGGGAAAGGGGAAAGAAGGTGGTATTGACACAGTACTCTATATAAGAGTGAAAAAGTAAGCCACTGTTTCAAGTCTTTCTCCCCCAAAGATGGTAATACACAGATATGTTTCCTACAAAGAGGAAAAATAGGATGACTCAAACCACACTTCCAGACCCAGTGGATATGAGAGAAGACGTTCAAAGGAAGTGGCATTCTTTTTCTTCTAAATGATGATCCCTTAGGTAGAGTTAGTAAAAAGTGTCCTGGGAAACCTGAAAAAGGTTAATTCCCTGGCATCTGGGTGAAGGTCCAAAGGCCTTAGTCCTGCATTCCCAGCAAGGACAAGGCAATCTGATATATAGAGATAAATAGATAGACAGACAGAGATATACACACACACATACACTGCTTGCAGAAGCACCAAGATTTTTCTACAGTGACATTCACTTCTGTGTTTATGATGAATGGAAACAACATAGATGTACAGTGACGGCGCACTGGCTAGATAAACGCTCATATATTCCCAGGCTAGAACTCCAGGCAGCCATTCACTGTGACGTGACGGAAGGATGTGTAATGACAGGGGAAAGGTGTACAGTGTAAGGGGGAAATGCAACTTCTAAAGCCACGTGTTCTGTGTGATCCCATTTTTGAAGAAATAAAAGATATACAGCAAGAGGTTAACAGTTCTTAGCTTGGGGGAGCAGGATTACTTACTTCTATTACTTGCTTTTTTATGCATTTCTTGCTTCAAATGTGGTACAATAAATGTGTTACAGGTTTTCTAATAAAAAACAAAGTTGTTCAAAATGACCCAAACAAAAACTTCCATGGGTTATCCGGAGCGTTCTGACTGTTGTCTCCTGCACGACCAGGTGCCTCGTATGTTTAAAACCCATCTCCTAAAGGTCTGTGCGGGGTTCCGTGGAGGAATGCCAAGGACGGGGCTTTGGGAGAAAAAGCCTGGGCCACTGCCAAGTGCTGTAGAGCGGCAGATCCCTTTCTTTTGCTTTTTTTTTTTTTTTTTAAGTAAAGTTCTCTTTTGTTCACAGACCAAACCAGCCTTGCTCTCCTTTCCCACCAGAAAACATGCCATTTTGTTCTTACCAATTTCATTTTGGGTTCAAACAAGAATCCGTCTGGAAGGAGAGAGAAGGAAAGTGGGACTAGGGGTTCCCCACCTCGCTGGCAGATACACAGAGAACAAAAAGAAAGAATCACTGCTTGATTCCAGAAGACTCTCAAATCACTTCTGGTCAGCAGCGCATCTCATGACCGCCCTCTCCCAGCGTGTCCTCGAATCAGCTGCTTGCAGAACAGTTCGTAGCTAGAGTCCCTGATCTTTCCTGCCTTCCAGCTGTCGGCAAGCGAGGAGGCACTTACGGACGTCAGGGACTGGGACGGAGGCCTCCTCCCCGTGGCTTTCGGTCTGCTTGTGGTTGGGTGACTGAGTTTCTCAGTAGATGACACCACGGAATCAAACCCTTCTAGGTCTAAAACAAAAGTAAAACAGATTTTTTAAAGAGCATCAACAGGAGTAAGGGAAGGTTCTTATGCCATAAGCACCTCTTTTCCTTAATAATCATCCTTTAGGTCTGGATTACGCTTCATCATTTATGAAGGCTGTTTACATCCTTTGGTTATCCCATCAACGTGATTCAAACTGAATGAAAGAAATCACCTCCTCCTCGGTCTAACAAGCTATTATGGAGGAAAGAGAAACGTGATTCTTCTTTCCCCCTTCAACAGCTATATTCATAAATCTTTAAAAGCTACAGAAAGATGAGTAAAGGAGGAATCCTCTTTCTTCCACAAATCCAAGTCCATTTTGGCAGATAAAACATTCTTGCAGTCACAATAACTGAGATAACTGTAAGCAGTTATCTCAAGGTACAATATCCTTGCGCAAGTGAATGCTGGTCGTTGGTTCCAGAAGACAAGAGAGGGCAGCCTCCTTCTCTGGCTGTACCGCAATACTCTGACCATCACCCTACCATTAGATTCTTAACCCCCTGGAGATGGAGAGCAAGCTTCTGTTTCTCCAGATGACCCACAGAGCCCCGGACCATTCTGTTTCCAGAAGCATTGCTCAATGGAGACAATATCTTCTTCAGTCATCAGTCTGCTCACTCACTCACTCACTCCATTATGACTGAGCAACTACTCTGTGCCGCACACAGAGCTAGATACTAAGGCTACCCCAGTGCGCATGGCAGAAACGGGCCTGTCCTCAGAGAGCTCCCACCTCTGTGACTGACAGATGAACGGAGCCTCTTTCAGCCAGATCATCACTGCACCTGGCATGTGTCCAGGAGGAAGGCCTTTGTCTTCACTTGGCCACCTCCTTCAACGAACGATCAGGCCAAGGGAGTCACCTGGTCCTACAGAGTCCTGGGGATTTACAAACCAAGTGTAGATCTGTGTATCATGCACAGAGGGATGGCTGGCAGATAGGCGCAGACCCTGAGACTCATTACTGCTGGTGAATGGGGACACGCCATCTCTTCCTGACAGGGAGACTGCTTCATTCGCCATGCCAGGCGCTGCCTTCCCAAACCATTCCCATTCTCCCTCCTAACAGAGCCCCGGTTTTCTTTCAGGACAATGTGCCCAGCAGAGGCACGTCTGGTCTAAGCCAATGATGGCAATCCTGTTCCTCTTTGCCTGTGACTGGTTTAGAGGTAGCCATGTAGCCCAATTTGGATCACTGAGAAATAAAAGGAAGTCTACTGAGAGCCACTGGGAAAGAGATTTCCTCTCTGTCTAGAGAGAGGCAAGTGAGGCGAAGGTCATTTGCGTTGCTGCTTCCTCTTCCCTCCTGCTTGGGAAGCTGTTGTGTAAGAATAGGATGCCTGGAGCTGTGGATAGGTTTAGTGTCCTTATAAGAGGAGAAAGAGACTAGTGCCCCCTCACCTCCTCCACCATTGAGGACACAGTAAGAAGACAGTGCCTGTGAACCCGGAAGAGGGCCCTCAACAGACACAGCATCTGCTGGTGCCTTGAACTTGGCCTTCACAGCCTCCAGGACTGTAGGAAATACATGTCTGCTGTTTGAGTTCTCTTATGACAGAACTGGCAGACTAAGACAGGCATGAATCCTGAGCTAGGTTGTCTGGGTTCAACTCCCAGCTCCACCACTAGCCGCCACCTGTGTATCTGGCCTGTTTCTAGTCTCTTCCTGTTACTTCTTGCGGCAGTAGTTTTCAGCCTTTTTCCTGCCATTGTGCGAATGCCTAACACATGAGATGGATGCTCTTGGAGATCTTGAGGACAGCCGAGCAAAACAAATGGAAAGAGCTTGGGTGACTGACCGCCCCAATGAGCCACTCACCCACCCTGAATGACCAAGTGACCAGGTTTCTCACCGTGTGAAATGAATAGCCCCCTGTTATTTCAGCTAATTTTAGTCAGATATTCTTTATTTGCAACTGAAAACATCTTAAACTGCCATAATTGCAAACATGCTGGCTCAGGACAGAAAAGATAAAAATGATGTTCTTCTTCCCTCCTTATTTTGGGGAGAGCTCTTTTGTTGAGGGTTACCATAGACGGTCTGGCCGTGTGACAGCTTTATTCAATTAATGAACACTCAGGTGTTGTCTGCAAACTACTTCCTTTAGTGGAAATATGCAAAACCAAGCACAAGTCACTGGTCAGGACAAACCATTACATTACACCTGGGATTATATTACATGACTTTATTTCCGCACCTGGTGAATGAATAATTACTCAACATGAACTCATTGTATCAGGGCAAAGCAACTGTAACCAAAGGTTAACTCTCTGAAGAGACAGCACAAGAGAAGTATCAGTGGTGCTCTGAGGCCAAGGAGCCAGTCAGCACCCAACGCCAGAGCGAGGCTCCTGAAAAGGGCCCCGTCTGGCCAGCCAGTTCAGAGAGGCTCGGGGCAGGCCTCTCTAGAGCCCGTTCACTGGCCTGACCCTCTCAGGAGCCTTCCCTTTAAGAGAATCTTATTTTCCTAAAAGATTCCCCTTGAGACCCCACCCCAGGACTCGCCTCCACCAATTCCACGTTGTTTGAAATTGAAATTACCAATTACACACTTGGATTGATGCCAAAAGCCATTATCTGACATTAATGTCCCCCCAATTAATTTTTTTAAATCGACTTTTCTCTGATTACAAAAGTAATACGTGCACAATGCATACTTTTTAAAAGCCATAAAATGGTAACAACAAAACAAAGTCAACTATAATCTTGCCACCCCGAGGCGAGTACTATTACTGTTTTGGTATATTTCCCTTCAGGCTTTTTTCTATATAGACAGCCTGGTTCACATGCTATGTAGTATTTCCTTCTGCTTATTTCACTAAACATTATATGCCATGAGGCTGCAAATCCTTCATCAGTATTTTGATTGTTGTAGAATCTTCTATTGCATTGCAATTCATGATTTAGTGAATCAATCCCCTATCGTTGGGTAAGTGTTTTCAAATCATTCCCCCTCTCTCTGTTGTTCTTTTTTAATTTTAATTAAGGAAAAGGGCTGCACAAATATCCTTGCATGCACTCTGCATCCGTGAGTTTAGCGGGTTCCCCAGCGGGGCCCTGGAAGTAGGGAATAAGACCCAGGGCAGGGAGGTCTGCTGGTGGGGAGGTGGGTGTGAGGGGGGTGGAGGACACGAAGCACACGGGGCTGGGGAGGGGGTGTGCCAGTGCTGAGGGCCTTGGCTGGGCGCTGCGACCGACCACCTAGGTCATGGCTCCATCCTGGAAACAGAAGCCAGCTCAGGAGGCAAAACCGGAGCAGGCTGAAGTGATGAAAGAACAATTAAAAGCCTGCTGGCTCCGGTTCTCCACCTTGGCTGCAGAGTGGAGCCATCTGGACAATTAAAAAAAAAAGGCTCCTGCCTGGACCCCACCCTGGGACTGACTGGATTAGTCTGGGGCGCCGTCTAGGGCAGGGCAGGCTCTCCGTCTCCCCAGGTTTATTAGTTTGTTAGTAGCAGCCACATGCAGGAGCGCTGCTCCAGAAGAGGCTGGGGGTGGGGAGGGACAAGCCAGGACTTGATCACGCGGAGGAGAGGAGAGGGCGCTGGGGCCGAGGGCCATCGGGTGAGCGGCAGATGTCCCAGGGCCGGCCCGGTGAGGCATCGGCAGCAAGGCTCCTCACAGGGTGAGTCCCCTGCCGACCTGGTGTGTGAGCAACAGAGGCGATCAAGTGGCAACCAAAGGCTTGGGTGACCACTGGTGACGAGTCAGAAACACAGCGGCTGGAGAGAGAAGGAGGCACTCGAGGGGGCCGAGCATGCAGAGCGGGGTGGGGGAGGGGAGCGGCTGGGATGGCCGCAGGCCCCCCTTAAGATGAACTCAGCACATCCCCTGGTGTGCAGCGACAGACAAGGTCACAGCCAGGAGACTTCTGCTGGACTCCATCTGGGCTCCCTCCCCACCCTCCTGGGCCCCCTGAAATAGTGAAGTCCCAGGGGGAGCTGAGGGTTTGACAACGTGTGAGAGAGGGGTCTCTCCTAAATCACACTTTCGAAATGACTCAGAGGTGGCCTGGTGTCTGTGTGACGCACTTAGACTGTGAGCCCCAGGAGGGCAGGGACCCATCTCTGCGCTCTCATAGCCTAGCGCCTTCCTGGGGCAAACATGCTTGACATTCTGTGAATGTAGGAACAAATGAACACACCCACGAATGGACCAACTCTGAAGAAAGAACTCTGATTGCAGGCGTGCAGTTTACAGAGGTGGCTGCTAGCGGGCAGTGAGGCAGCAGCTTCGGGGTGGAAGGCAGCCTTCTATGCCAGGGCTGCAGAGGAAGCCTGGCCGGCCCAGTTCGTTTCACTGGCTGAGGTCTGCACTAAAAAGTCCTGCACATGCTGAAGCCTGGCCGCACTCAGCAAGCACACTCAGCCGGAGTCTCCACAACAGATGGCCCAGAGGACTGCCTCGTCTCTGTCACTCAAGAGTAAGAGGAGAGGGACTTCCCTGGTGGCGCGGTGGCTGGGAATCCGCCTGCCAGTGCAGGGGACACGGGTTCGAGCCTTGGCCCGGGAGGATCCCACGTGCCCGTGCGCTGCGGCTGCTGAGCCTGCGCTCTAGAGCCCGTGAGCCACAACTACTGAGCCCGCGTATCACAACTACTGAAGCCCTCACGCCTAGAGCCCGTGCTCTGTGGCGCGAGAGGCCACTGCAGTGGGAGGCCTGCGCAAGGCAGCGAGGAGTGGCCCCCCGGCTCGCTGCAACTAGAGAAAGCCCGCGCGCAGCAACGAAGACCCAACACAGCCATGAATGAATGAATGAATGAATGAATAAGTATGTAAGTAAATAAATAAAAGAGTAAGAAGAGGGCCAAGTCCTGCAGGGGAGCCGCACTCTTAACCTCCTCATGCAGACTCAGCTACACTGAACTTTCTACATTTGAGCTCATAAAAAACACTTTTGGGAAACAACAAACAAAACCAAAGTGCCAGAAAGAAAAAGACGCACCAAGGATGAGGTCACTTGATGAAACGGGAACCTCAGACCTTGAACTTCGACTCACTTCTGCTTTCTGACAGCGAAGGGGGAAACTCTTCAGCACTGTAACGCAAATTTTCAATGGCACAGAGCATGCTCTCATGACTGTGGTCGCAGTAGCTGAGATTAACAGAATTTCCATGACTAACCCGTTGTGGTGCAAAGAAAATGTCCCAATTTTCATGGTAGTTTTGAAATGAATCAGGCTGAAACTTGATATGAGCTTTCTCGCCTGGCTAGGAATTTTTCCCCTTAATAAAAAATGGTTTTAATGCCCATAAGCCAATCCAAAACTCTGAACTGGCAAATGCCGGGTATTTTTTAAAAGTTAGTTTCATACGGATGAGAAGCCCTTGGCTCTTCTGACACTTGGAAAATGAACCCTCTGCAGACATACAGGGATAATTCATGTTGGACACAGAGTCGGCTTGGAAAGGCCTTTGACTCTTCATGGCACACAGTTGCCCATTTTCCATGAATTTAAGTCACAGCCTATTTAGTTCAATTAGAAAATGTGGGCCCATTTTCCATCAATGGGAGGGATGGTACCAGTGACCACAGGTGACCTAAAACACATCCACTGAAAACCCGGACGAGAAACAGTCAAAAGTCTGAGACGGGCCAGCTGTCACCAAAGGAACTGCTTGTGAGCTCCTAAATGGCTCTGTTTATTTATTGTAGCTTGCTGCCCTGGGCTTGAGAACGAGTCCTAGAATGGAAGTTTCCTACATTTGAAGCCTGGCATTGTCGCTCCCTCCCAATATCTCTGGAAACCACCTCATCTCCTGCATGTCTCTGTCAAGGATCCTTAAGTCTGCTGGAACTTCGTGCTTGGAACCGCTGTAATGGATTTCTCAGTCCAAGTCCTGTACCACTCCACAGGCTGGCTACCACCAGAGAGAGATGTGTAAAGTGCAGATCTGAGTACGTCCCTTCACTGCTTCAAGTCCTTCCTGGGTGCCAACGAAATCCCAGTGCCTTAGCATGGCCAACACACCTCTGCCCCTTGGGTGACTTCCTCTTCTCCCCTCCCCCTCCTTTCCTCCCTTCCCCTGGAGACATCAAGGCTTGGCTTGGCAACTAAGACCTCTTCCAAGAATGCAGACTGCACCCTAAAACTGACCTGAGCACTCCCTAGACACTCACACCAATCTCTGCATTTAGCACCCTGAACTAACAGTCCTTGCCGACCTATCTGTCTCCCTTACCCGCCAGGGAAGAAGCCGCGGTTCTTATCTCTGTTTTTCCCAGGCCCAGCATCATACCTGGCTTGCAGTGAGTGTTCAAGAAATGATTATTGAATAAATGCACAAACAACCTTTCTGGGCTTCAGTTTTCCCACCAGAAAAAAAGGAGAGAGTTATCTGAGCTATCAGCTTTGCAGGGTTATTCTTTTGTAAATGAGAGATTATGTGAAAACCCTTTCAAATCACACAGGTAGAATTTTGTTTTCAGACACCATTGATGCAGTTGTGGGATTTGGGAGCAGAGATTTAAGAGCAAGTCTAACTCTTAAAAAAAAATAACCCGTGAACAAAATTTTTCTTTTAAGATTTAAGATGAGAAAACCCTAAACCCACAGGGCCACAGGTACTTCCTCTACAATGAAGAAGCATCTCAAGGTAGTCTGGAAAGGAGAAAATCTCACCCTGCATGTAAATCCTTTGACTAGTGTGGAAAATCTGTGCAGACTACAAAGACGGGCCCATTATTAGGGGTCAGTGAACACCTGTGTTAGCTGAGTCACCAACTGAAAAATTCTCATTCGAGCAATGATTAGATTCTGCAGGAAAATATGCCCTCCAAAATGTGTATGGATACAGCAGATTTGCTGCTGTGTTTTCATTTATCAACCAGGTGTGAAGTTTTCAAGACACAAGCTGCTGGGAGTAAACAAGTTTGGGCTACCGTTCAGCCACCCAACTCCTCCACCCTTCACACGTGCGTGCTCATTCAATCCTCACAAAAACCCAGGCCGCGCAGGCCACTCTATGCCATAGAGGGAGAGATGGAAGCTCAGAGGTTAGACAACGTGAACAAGGCCACAATCAGAAAGTGGCAGGGCCCACACTCAGATTCACGCTGGTGGAATTCCTCCCACTACAGAGCACTGGACAGACAGCAGGAACATTTGACTTTCCTTCTTAGCCAACTGATAGTGAATTCTGAGAACTGTTTCTACATCAAGAACAAGAAAAGATGCCAGGAAATGTAGAGTGTGTGTGTGTATGTGTGTGTGTGTGTGTGTGTGTGAAGAAACCACTCTATGTTCTGATAACAAGCTGCCTTTGTTCTATTTTACCAAAATGTGTTTTTAAAAGGACCAAAAAGGGGGCTGGCTTCCTTAAAGAAATCTCTGGCAAGAAATGCAAGGTGTTAGGCAAGTAAAGGAGGAATGTTTGGCGATTCAGTACAAAGCAATTTTTACATGGAAACTTGTAGCTCAAGAATAAGAGAGGGAGATGGAGTTTATTTACTCATTCACTTAATCAAACATTTATTAAATATCTACTGTGTGCCAGGCATAGTGAAAGTTCTGAGAATAAAAGTACCATCACTTTATATCAGCACTATCCATTAAAACTTGCTGTGAAAGATCCTTTTTGACCCAATTCCTAGAGAAATGGAAATGAAAAAATAAATAAACAAATGGGACCTAATGAAACTTCAAAGCTTTTGCATAGCAAAGGAAGCCATAAACAAGACGAAAAGACAACCCTCAGAATGGGAGAAAATATTTGCAAATGAAGCAACTGACAAAGGATTAATCTCCAAAATTTACAAGCAACTCATGCAGCTCAATATCAAAAAAAAACAAACAACCCAATCCAAAAATGGGCAGAAGACCTAAACAGACATTACTCCAAAGAAGATATACAGATTGCCAGCAAACACATGAAAGGATGCTCAACATCACTAATCATTAGAGAAATGCAAATCAAAACTACAATGAGGTATCACCTCACACCAGTCAGAATGGCCATCATCAAAAAATCTACAAACAATAAATGCTGGAGAGGGTATGGAGAAAAGGGAGCCCTCTTGCACTGTTGCTGGGAATGTAAACTGATACAGCCACTATGGAGACCAGTAGGGAGGTTCCTTAAAAAACTAAAAATAGAACTACCATATGACCCAGCAATCCCACTACTGGGCATATACCCTGAGAAAACCATAATTCAAAAAGAGTCAAGTACCACAGTGTTCATTGCAGGACTATTTACAATAGCCAGGACATGGAAGCAACCTAAGTGTCCATCAACAGATGAATGGATAAAGAAGATGTGGCACATATATACAATGGAATATCACTCAGCCATAAAAAGAGATGGAATTGAGTTATTTGTAATGAGGTGGATGGACCTAGAGTCTGTCATACAGAGTGAAGTAAGTCAGAAAGAGAAAAACAAATACAGTATTCTAACACATATATATGGAATCTAAAAAAAAAAAAAGGTTCTGAAGAAACTAGGGGCAGGACAGGAATAAAGACGCAGATGTAGAGAATGGACTTGAGGACACAGGGAGAGGGAAGGGTAAGTTGGGATGAAGTGAGAGAGTGGCACGGACATACATACACTACCAAATGTAAAACCAGTAGCTAGTGGGAAGCAGCCGCATAGCACAGGGAGATCAGCTCGGTGCTTTGTGACCGCCTAGAGGGGTGGGATAGGGAGGGTGGGAGGGAGACGCAAAAGGGAGGAGATATGGGGATATATGTGTATGCATAGCTGATTCACTTTGTTATACAGTGAAAACTAATACAACCTTGTAAAGCAATTATACTCCAATAAAGATGTTAAAAAAAAAACTTGCTGTGATGATGGAACCGGCTATATCTGTATTATCCAATATGGTACCACTGGCCCCATGTGGCTACTGAGCACACGGAATACAGCTAAGTGTGATGATTTCAATTAAATTAAATTTAAATAGCCACATGGGGCTAGTGGCAATGAAGATCTCTAACGTGATCCTACATCACACTATTTCTTCTCATATATGCGCAGTTGCTTCATTCAGTCCATATTTCCTAAGTGCGTCCTATGAGCCAGGCTCTGGGCTAGGCATGGAGGGGGATGCAGGGGTGAACAAAACAGCCATGGTCCCCGCCTCACGGAGCTCAGAGCCCCGAGAGGGACCAAATTTTACAGACATAATTACAAATTCTGCTAGCTACTATGAGAGACAGGTAAAAGATGAAATTAGCAATGATAGCATGGTGACCTAATTTAGATCAGCGGAAGGGGTCTGGGAAGGGGTTGGGGCGCACCTTACTGAAGTCTAGCGCTGAGAAGTGAAGTTTCACGTGCATCTATAGCAAACAGTGTTAAGGGGGGCAAAGTAACATTTCACTTTTGCATTCTTTTTTTTTCTTCTGATATTGGCTACTAATTTTTTTGACAACATCTTTATTGGAGTATAAAGGTTCTTCAGAACCTTTTTTTTTTTTAGATTCCATATATATGTGTTAGCGTATGGTATTTTTCTCTTTCTGACTTAACTTCACTCTGTATGACAGACTCTAGGTCCACCCACCTCACTACAATTAACTCAATTTCATTTCTTTCTATGGCTGAGTAATATTCCATTGTATATATGTGCCACATCTTCTTTATCCATTTGTCTGTCGATGGACACTTAGGTTGCTTCCATGTCCTGGCTATTGTAAATAGAGCTGCAATGAACATTGTGGTCCACGACTCTTTGAATTACGGTTTTCTCAGGGTATATGCCCAGTAGTCGGATTGCTGGATCATATGGTAATTCTATTTTTAGTTTTTTGAGGAACCTCCCTACTGTTCTCCATAGTGGCTGTATCAGTTTACGTTCCCACCAACAGTGCAAGAGGGCTCCCTTTTCTCCACACCCTGTCCAGCATTCACTGCTCGTAGATTTTTTGATGTTGGCCATTCTGACTGGTGTGAGGTGATACCTCATTGTAGTTTTGATTTGCATTTCTCTAATGATTAGTGATGTTGAGCATCCTTTCATAAACATTGCTCACCACAGGCCCAAATTTGCTATTGAAAATGATTTAGTAAATAAATAATGTATTTATTAGAAATCAGACTTACGCTGTCATTCACAGGAATGTAAATAGGCACAGCCTTTTTTTAATGCCGTTTAACCCACGGCAATGTTTGTGTACGCATAGAATGACATATTTATGAGGCCAGTGGTGTTCGAACTGTTTACCAGCGTACCTCCTAAAATAAATTTAAAAAACTATGTACTCCCCCCAACAGGTTAAGTTGACATCTAAAATTTTACACAAGTTTTAGTCACAAAGGATATAATTTCTGCTATATTCTAAATATTGATATTTTAAAATATAGCTATTGCTGTCTTGAGTATATTCAATGTAAATTTGAATACCACAGCAATTTAATGACCGCCACCATCCACTTTTTTTTTTTTTGCTGTACGTGGGCCTCTCACCGTTGTGGCCTCTCCCGTTGCGGAGCACAGGCTACGGACGCGCAGGCTCAGCGGCCATGGCCCACGGGCCCAGCCGCTCCACGGCATGTGGGATCCTCCCGGACCAGGGCACGAACCCGCGTCCCCTGCATCGGCAGGCGGACTCTCAACCACTGCGCCACCAGGGAAGCCCCACCAGGGAAGCCCCACCATCCACTTTTAAAAAATCATTAATAAGCTTTTCTCTAACAGTTGGAAATTCTGAATCATTCCTTTCCCTCTCTGAATTCATATTTCCATCATACTTCCACCACTGAATTTTATTCTAACGCAATGTTTTATGCTTTTGTTAACTTTGTCCATTGTTAATTTTTCCATCTTTTTCTGCTATAAGAACATGTATATAAATTGAGAATTATAACTTTTTCATTTCCTGAAATCGTAAGGCTCTAGGTGTAAAAATTACTTTTTTCTGGATTGAGTTATCCTTACAATTATTATTACTATGCAAATGATCAAAACATATGTATACACATACTACTCATTTTGATAAGGAATTTAATAGCATAACAAAGTAGAATTTTATTGGGCTTCTCCCACAATCACTTCATTTGTATCTGTATGACTCTTATCACCAGAATGACACGGTTTGGTATCGATTCTATTCCTATTTTTCATTTTATAGATGTAAGTGCCAAGAAACTTTGTTAACACAAAAATAAGTAGATAGGAATGGAAAGAATTTTCTTATCACAATGTCACTTAATTCCGTGAAGTCCTTCCAAGTTACATACCAAAAATCAGACAGTGGTCTAGCATCATCAAGAACTATTTTTAACTATCTATCGATGGACAACTCAGTGGGTGCCTCCTTCAGTTTTGATGGAAGCAAATAATTAGAAACCAACGACTTGTAAAAGGAGTTTTTGTCCAGTCAACAGAGTCTTTCAGTTTCTCAAGTCTAACACCAATCTCAGAATTGTCTCTGAGTTTGCACCAGGGGTTTTTATACCCCTGGAGCGGGCAAGAGATTGGCTGTGCCATGTGAGGTGGGAAAGGGGAGTGAGAAGGGAAAAGCAGCATGGCACCGGGGCTCTCAGGAGATGAGTTTGAAGAAAGAGCACATAAGAAGATGAGGCACTGTCCGTGGCCTGAGAAGTCTCCATGGTCCCCCAAGGTGCATGTCATCCTATTTGCAGATCACTGTCCTAGGGTGGTCTTTGCAGCATTGCTCCTAGTGAATTGGTTACAGTAGAGTCATGCAATGGAATATCATGTAGCCTTTAAAAGTATAAGGTTGACCTACGTGACTTATATGGAAAGATGTCAAACATACATTATTTAGTACAAAAGAACAAGTGTGGACTAGAACTGTATTGTATTAACATGATCACATTTTAAAAACATCCAACCATCCATCCATCCATCCATCCAGTCACAGAAAGACTTCTAAAGGTGTGTACGACAAATTAACAGTGATTACCTCAGGGAGAGGCTGGGATACCTGGGGACTTTCACTGCCTAACGTCCTGAGTTCTTTCATTTTTTGAAAGTGAGCACCTTTTCCCTTTGTAATTGGGGGGTGGGGAGCAGCTCTTTAATATAAAAAGCCAACTGAGCAAATCATATGAAACGATATCCGATACAGCTGTCAAAATCTCAGCTGATTTATGTTATGTGTTCAAGAACTTTCCTATTTTCCAAGAACAGTAGTCACGGCAAGAATGTAGGTTGATACTTGGTTCTTCTCTCTATCTGAACTGCAGCTGTACCAACTGCAACTCAGAAAGCGCCTGTTTTGTCTCAGCCACGTCACACCATGTCTATATTTTACAACAATCCTCTGAGGTAGGTGGGCATTAGTAACTAACCCTGTCATAAAGAAGAGGAAAAAGGAGCTGAGACTCACTCAACCTGGACTGCGGAGCTACGAATTCAAATCTGAAGCCACCCGAAGCACTAGTATGCATTCACGACAAAGTTATCCCCAATGCATACATAAAGTGCCAAGAAAAAGAAGGTCAACATTGCGAGTCTCTCAGTAAGTCAAATGTGTTCAATTTTTAAATTGGAGATTATATCCTTTCTACCAGGCGATGGCATTTGTTTTTTAAAATGTGCTTCGTTAGTAAAATAAAAACCAGCAGGCCCTCAAATTAGGCTTTTTTTGGGGGGGGGATTGGGGGTAAGTGAGCCTGGGAAATTCCAAAGATCAGGCACCACCCCGGGAGAAAGGACTCCCGCCTGGGGAGGCGGAGAGTGCTACCACAGGGCATCGGGAAGCTAAAGAAAGATTCTCTGGCTTGAAATCAGGCCTCCCTGTTCACTGACACCTCATCTTAGCTTGTCACCACCAGATCCAGTTCCCTTCTAATGGGGCCCCCAACCTCACTCTGCAAGTGCTCAGCACTTTTCTCTTTTAATGAACCAAAGGCAGTGGGAAGCAGCGTGGGCTGAGGTTCCCAGACCATGCCCTAGCGAGAGTCCATGGCTACAAGGAGTCTGATAACTCAACTTTCCTCCTTAATAAAGGGGAGTTTGTCTACAACGCTTTTAGTATGACAAAGGGGTACTTGAGCATCGTTTTCTGGCAGGTTGTGTATCCCTCTGGATATTTACAAGTCAAAGAGAAGCCATAACAGGGCTCTGCCAATCCCTGAATCCACAGCCAGTGGGTGGAGGGGGCATCGCAGGCCAAGTAAATGCCACGTGCAACCTGAGAGCTGACTGTCACCTGTTCCCTTCTTGCTTCCACATTCATTCCCACCTCAGAGGCCTCAGTGGGGCCCACTGCGGATGTAACACGGGATACTACGTACGCCTCTTTGCTGTGTATAGACTACTTTGAATCCACTAGGTGTCCCTCTGCATATGTATCCTTAAAGCTGAAAATGGTCTCAGAGTGTAGCAAAAGCAGAGGTGTTTAAGCAGCTGGGCTGAACGAAGAATGCCACGGCCCTGACCACAGAGAGGGAGGCGACCAAAGTACCAGAGGAGGGCACACCACCCCTGCACACAGGTGAGCTTCTGGGGCTGGCCACAAGTCCACACAGCTAGTGGGCACTGCGACCCTCTCCAAGCCAAGAGCCATCTGAAGGACGCTTGCTGCACACCCAAATGCCCCCCCCCCCCAATCTCACCAGTCACTCACTCTTGCTCAGGGCAGGCTGATGGCTGTGGGTGGCTTGGGCAGGATGACACTGTTCGCTCTCTGTGTTTTAGAATAATTCACACCCCCAGATACATCACTTCCAGGAGGTTATGCAACACTTACGATCGTCACCCCCACTTGGATCTGCTTAACCTCCACCTGTGTTTGTACAGTTGGCATGAAACTTTTCTCACTGGCACTTTGAATGTTTATTGTTTTTGTGCTTATCGGATGGGATGGGGTAAAAGTAGTTTGTGGAACCCATGAAAAGTAAGCATGAACCTAATCCATGCGACAGACTGCCAAAGGCCAGGATTGCCCTGCCGGGGGCCAAGCAGGCAGAGGTGAGCACCTCAGTTTTGGTCTGGACCGATGTTTCTAACTGTGTAGATGTGTCAGTGGAACCCTGACACAGCAGACTCTCGGAAGTGCTGAGAAGGACAAGGGCTTGCCATCAACCCATCTTCTCTAAGACGGTGAGGTGATTTGGAAACCAATGCCGGTGGCCAGATTGGCCTCATTTACTCAGCACAAACCTAGAATCTTAGGCGAGAGGTCGGGAACCAGGGGAAGGGGCACTGGACGGGGAGGCCCAGGCGGAGAACCTCTTCTGAGCCAAGGCTAAGTCCTGAAGGGCGGGGAGGAAACCAAAACCGGTCAGAGGGACTGACTAGGTTCAAGACCCAGCAATCACAAGCTCAACCTGTTTCACTTCCTTGGTATAAAGCGTTTGACCCTAAGCACAATCTCTTTTGCCTTCTATCACCACGCTTGAGAAATGCATAGTGCTTCTCAAATCATCCTGATACAAACTGAAGTTTGGTCATGACTGGTGTCCCTGAATAGGAGCCAGAGCCCCACACATGCACACCCCACAGCCTCATGTGCAGAGTCGATGGTGACATAGCAGGGACCACATCTTCCTCTCCTCTGCACGGGTAATGCCAGCCACCTTCCTGATCCCAAAGACCATGTCTGAAGGTCACTGGTAAAGGGACACTGTCTGTAACAGTGAGCTGTGGCTCTCAAATGAAAGCTCTCACGTCAGAGCAACTAACCCCAAGAGAGCCGAGAGGTGCGGCTTGTTCACACACATGCTCAGCCAGCAGCCCTTCTGGAACACTCCAAATGTCACCCATGGTGTTCTTTAAGACAGGCAGGACACAGTATATGTTGTCCTATTAAACCCGAGAAATTGCTCAATGACCTGAAATGCTACAAGGCCCAATAACTGGCTCTCTAGTTCCAAAAGGGGAAAGTTAAAATATAAAAATGGGGACAGAAAAACCAACAGCCCAAAGCCTGGGATCTAACTCTTCCCCGAAATCTGTCCAAGAAATCCCAAGAAATGGTTTCTTATGGCATAAGGCAGAAATTTCAAATAAGTTAAAATTTTAATCACTTGTTTATAGAGGTTTGGTGTCATATTGACAAAAATTTTGTGTTACTGGTCACTATTAAATTGCTTTATACTATATACAGGCTTAAGCTTTACCACACAGATTTCTAATTTAGCACTGATTAAATTTCATGTTTGTTGTTGTCCTTTCATTTAACATCCACTTAAACACTGGGTATTAAATCTTGGCAGAGTATCTAATCCCAAACATAACACCCTTTCTGTATGAAAACCAGATGCAAATTATATCATTTTTTTCTAGGGCAAGGAGAAAGAGGATGAGCGTTCTCTCAAAGGTCGTGGCAACTTCCTTGGTCCGTGCTTAGGTGAATAACTTAAATATATTTACTTTTTTGTATATAAACTCACAAGTTTCCAAGAGCTCTGAAACCATTTTCACACTCCATTTTATAGAGATTCTCAGGAAATTAGATGGGCCATCCCAGGACCATAAGGCTGCACTCAACTGAGGGGACACTGTCCCTATCCCAGCTGTTCCTAACTCACCACTGGATTCTTGGCACTGACTGGGCTTTCTCAACTTCGGTGCTATTGACAGTGGCATCGGATCAGTCTTTGCTGCAGGGGCTGCCCTGTGTACTGTAAAATGTTTAACAGCATTTCTGGTCTCCACCCACTAGATGTCAGTAGCATCCCCACTCCCACCTCCACCCCCAATTTGGGACAATCAAAAATGTCTCCAGGCATTGCCAAATGTCCCCTGGGGAGACTGGTTGAGAACCACTGATATAGACCAACCTCATATACTGGAAAATTTGGGCTCCACGGGTCAGGGGGAACTAGGTTCAAATCCAACTCTGTGATTTACCAGTTGGTTAACCTTGCCCAAACTACCTGACTTTCTTCATTCCCTGTCCAGTCCCTGTAAAACAAGAGACATTACACCTCCCTCACAGGGATGGTGATGATGAGAAATATATAAAATATACCAAACGTCTAGTAGGCACCCAGTGACTATTAGTTCCTTCTTTCCTTTTGCTTGCTCGCTCCCACTGCTATGATTTCACCACTATAACCTCAGGACAACAGTAGAGGGAGATGAAGAGAGAGAGCGTATGCTCTTCATTGCACTGGAGGAATGATTCTAACACTAGGACGGAATACCCACAGTTATGTTACTCAGAAGAAACTATCACAAATTGTACCTCAAAGAGGAATCAAAGATTATAAAGGCCTGTTCTACCCCCAAATATTCTTAGAAATGCACTCCTAAGTCTTCCAGACGCTTTGTGATTATGCTATCACCACAGCTGTGACGATACGTATCAATGCCCAGGTGGGCCCCAATTTAAGAAAACTGTGTAAAACAATACACTTATTTAACACCTCGAAGGAACTTACTTGTATTACAAAATGATTCCACTACAAGCTTTTAGAGAGCTTCCTTAACACACCTAAAACATAATCCTATTTATAAAAGGTTGGTTTATAGACAACTCAGAAACACTAACACAGTGGCTATTAAACAGATATACAAAGCTGTTTTATAAAGTGAGGCCTCAAAGTGAATGCTCAGAAAATTTCAGTTAGCTCTCTTTTCTTTTCAGTAGCTTTACTGAAGTATAATTTAGATACCATAAAGTTCATCCATTTTAAGAGTACAACTTAATAATTTTTAGTATTTACAGAGCGTGCAACCATCAGCACAGCCCAGCTTCAGAAGCTCTCCAGCACCCCAGCCACAAGCAATTAGCTCTTAATAGCATTCCCAGGGCACAGGCAGGGAAGTGCTTTTACATTTCCTGGTCTGAATGAACCACAGGCCGAGGCATCGGTGAGAGATCCGAGAACAAGCTGAAGTTTGCCTTCAAAGCTTCCAAACCAGTTCCACATCCTAAGACCATAGACTGTAAAGCTGGTAATACTTGGCCCCAAACTGACTGGCATGTGAAGTGTGGGTCTGTGGGGTCAGTTGAAAAGATAGAGGGGAAATCAGCTTCCTCAAGTGAACAGGGGTGGTGTCCATGTAAAGAGACGGAAGTGGGAAAGGTATGATGAGATTTGAATAGAATGGAAAACAAGAGTCAAAACAAAGAAGGCAAGCAACTTAGGAGGAATGAGAAGGGCTTTTTTTTGAAGTCAATTAGTCGAAACTAGATGGCTCAGTTCCCAGGCTGCTTCGCACCTGGAGGCCTGTTGCTATGTGCTTTAGTGTGAAAGGAACAGAAAATCTCCGTAGCATTGAAGTGTAACAGTAAATCCCACCATGCCATGGGAACTACAATATGCACATAATAAAAGTAAATGTTACGGCACTTGACTCTGCGGCCTCTAATCTCCCATTCAATCGGAACAGAGGTTCTTCCGTCAGCAAGAGAAAACCAGACAATTTAATTTTCATTTCTATTCATGTGCAGGCCTGTGTTGGAGCTCATCCATGCTTCCTATTATGTTACTTGAAATATGGCCGCATAGTTTGATACAAACAGTATCTCAAACTGACATCAACAAGTTAGCTTTGGACCAACTGATTTCATTCTAAATTATCTCGGGCTGACAGATGCTGGTAGCTGCCCACACGAGATCTGAAAAAGCCATGCTCCCTAATTTAATATGATAATAATTTAAAATTATAGCTTTATTAAGAGGAAACACAGATTTATTTATAGCTAACAACGATGATTTCCAATGGCTTTCAAGGCTGTATTCTGTTATTCGCAGCGGCCCGCATTTGGACAGCTTCAATTGTCTGAAACACTAACAAGACATTCTGGTACAAATAATTTCCTTCTTGATTCAAAACAATGAACAAATGCTACAAAAGCAGATATACAAAAGCAGCCCTGAAGAGAGCCAGCCCCTTGGCAATGTCCTAATCTTGACCGACCCATCTGCAAAGAACATGTCTGCATCTGGACCTAAGACACTTTGCTTAAAATCCTCTCCTCCGTTGGCCCCTGTGATGTTGCAAGAGCCCACTTTTCCCTTAGATGAGGGCTTTGCACAAGGTTTAGTCTTCAGTTCTAGGTCCTTCTTTCTCTTTTTTCATGGTAAGGATTTTATTTATCTTCTTGACTTTATCTCTTTTAAGCAAACAACAACGTTAATAATAAGCACCTCTGTCTTTTGGCAGCTCATCAACAGATTTTACGTAATTCTGGAAGGCAAGGTGAGGAAGCTTAGAGAGACGTTAGAACTCTTTATAGAGAACAAAGCTGAAGCTCAGAGAGCTGGTGTAAGTTACAGAAGGTCACCCAGCCAGGAAGCAGCAGAATCAACAGCACTCAAACCCAGGTCTGCAGACGCCAAGCTCTGCCCGCCGCTCTGGCCTCAGGCTCCACCTTCAAGTCCTCGTCCAGCACTGACATGGGACATCCACCCAAATCTCAGTGTCAACATGCGTAAATTCATCACGTTTCCCCCCAAACCAGTTCCTCCTCCGGATATGCTTATTTCTACCCAAGTCATTTCCCCCCACCAATCAGTCACCCAACCCTAAAACCTCAGAGCTAACAAATCATTCTCTCCTCCTCCCAAATCCCATCTGTTCCCGAGGACCAGCGCTCATTCTCTCGCATTGCTGCTTGCGCAGCTACCCCTTCTTTCACAAGCCTCTTCTGAGCAGCTCCACTCTGGCTCCCTCTCACTACCTCTCAGGCGAACTATCAAATAACCTGGCTCCCTGTCACCCACCTTCCCTTCATCTGATTGGTCCCACAAAGCTCCATCGCTTATTATCTGAATTTTTAGACCCGACCATGTCACTTCAGTGTCAACCATCAAGAGCTCCCACTGCCTGCAGAAAAAATTACAAATCCATCCCTCTCAAACTCAATCCAGCCCCGACTTCCATTTCCGGGTCAGCACCACCCCTCCACGTCAGCGCAAGCTCTCTGCCGCAGCCAGGCCAACCTATGCTCAGGTATCAGCCCTCTCCCTGTGATTTCCCTGCCTCTGCCTCTACCGAAGCGAATCCAACTTCCAGATCCAGGTAAGTCTGTCCCCCTTCAGGGAGCCTACCCTGACATCCTAGGCACCAAGGAGCAGCCCCAACTCTGATCAGTCTTACTTTCTACCACTCCGTCAGCATTTAGACAGACCGTCAGTGTTACACTTTCCATTTGCCGTCTTAGGGGCCGCAACAGACCCAAAGCCCCTGGAAAGCAGGGCCTGTGTATGAGTAGTATAACCTTGCACTTGAGCAGTAGGTACTCAAGGATTTAGTGCTTGCTTACAAGGCTGCCAAGCATCACTTCTGGCAATGCAAATAATACATACACTAAATTATTAGCTTCAGGAATTATAGTCTCCTGGGATTAATGTCTTCTTGGCAAAATGAGAGTGAGCCACACCTCAGCATCTCTTTCTGGGCGCCCAGATACATACACAGTACGAAGAGCTTCCATAGGCTAACCCTCCCCCATCAACGTCCCCAACGTTTCCCAACCAGCTTGTCAGTGTTTTCGTGACAGCCACCTCAGCCATCTCCAGACCCAAAGAAAACAAGGCTCAGAGGCCAACGCTCTTGACAAGCAAGGCACGGCCCTGTGCGTCCTGGCGGCGGGTGATACCTCCCTTCCTGTGGCGGGCCCCGTGTGACCCTCACTGTCACTTCGCCAACGGGCCAGCCTGCCATAAAATGGGGCCCAAATGTTGAACCACAGCAGTAAAACCAGAACTTAATCAGGCTCATTCTGGTGCTTCCTTCTCATTCACGGCCAACCGCTGCTCTGCTCTCCTCTGCCCTTTAACCAAGTCCAAAGCTACAGCAGGCTAGTGTTTCTATTATTGCATCAGCCCAAGCCGTCAGAAGCTCCTGGTCACGCTTCTTGACTGCGCTTCTCAAAGGCTAAGCGAGGATGTAAAACAGTTTCTGGAACCAGGGCAAACACTTTTGGTATTTACGGTCATGACATATCCTACTCCCAAGCTGTCATAAGATCAGACCAGACACTGCAGGTCAGCAGTTGCAAAGATGCAACTCTATTAGCAGGTTCAGAAGAAAACTGCACCCAAGAAAGAGTAACCCCAGGTGATGAGAATGCTCATGTTGGGCGCCCTAGTGAGCATTCTCTTACAAGGCCTGCCAGCTGTCGGACGTTTGTTTCTAAATTGAGCGGCCAATGCAAATCATGCTGGAACCTTCCATGACAAATCAATCCTTGATAGTGGCTGCCAGAGGTTAGGGAAGAGGAGTGGGGAGGGGCGTGTGGTTAGTGGTTATAAAACGGCAACATGATGGATCCTAGCAGTGAGGGAAATGTTCTGTATCTTGACTGCGGTGGTGGATACACAACCCTACACGTGACCAAACTGCAGAGAACTAAATACACATAAGTACCACTACAACTGAGGAGTCTGGTGGGGTGTATCAATGTCAATATCCTGCTTGTGACCTTGCACTATAGTTCATAAGATGCTACTGCTGGAAGAAACCGGGCAAAGGGTATGTGATTCTCTCTGCACTGTTTCTTACAACTGCATGTGAATCTCTAATTATTTCAAAATAAAAAAATGTAACTTATGAAAGGCCAAGTCCAAAATGTATCCCTCTCTGTCATGTAGAATATGAGAGTGCTAACTTCTGACCATGACAGGTACAAACAAAAGATGTAAAGCTGAAAGAAATGTGGTCCCTGAATCTGGATTTCTTAAAAGGGCTGTCACCCCGTCACACCAACAGAGGCCTCAACCAGCACGCACTTGACCGCACTCCACCCACGCACATCCCCCCAAAGCCCTCTGCCTGTTTACCCACGGACTCGAGCTACCTTCCCATCTGTCACATGGTGGTATCTTGACCTCAGGAAAACTCACTCACGTTCTGAACTAAGTGGCAATTACCGCATCAAAGCTCATTTTTAACTCAAAGTCAAAACACTTAGTGCTGTGTCTACAGTGAATTCCGCCATGCTGCATGTCCACCCATTCACCTTTTTAGACTAAATACATAAATTGCTGGAAAATATGAATATAAAGTGCTAATCCCCACTTCTCCAAAAGGTCTGTTCATCATTTTTTTTTTTTTTTTTTGCGGTATGGGGGCCTCTCACTGCTGTGGCCTCTCCCGTTGCGGAGCACAGGCTCCGGACGCGCAGGCTCAGCGGCCATGGCTCCCGGGCCCAGCCGCTCCGCGGCATGTGGGATCTTCCCGGACCGGGACACGAACCCGTGTCCCCTGCATCGGCAGGCGGACTCTCAACCACTGTGCCACCAGGGAAGCCCCAACATTTCTTTTCATTAGACCTTGCGAGGAATTTTTCCTAAGGCCGGGGAGAGTAAAAATCCCAGGCGTTCTGTTTTAACGTGGAAACCACCATTACTTCCCATCTTTACGAGACTGCAATATCTAAAACCAACTGAGGGTTGTTAGCCTTGCATTTAAATGGTTGTGTTCGTTCTCATCAGGCTGGTGGAAGGGGCAAATCAAGCTCTGTGGTTCTTTTAAAGTTTTGCAAAGAGAAGCGAGAATGCTCTCCTTACTCACCGATGTCATTGCTGCGGTCCGAGAGGTCCTTGTCCAGGATGCCGGAGATCGAACTGCCCGCCAAGTCGATCTTTGGACCGTCACCCCTACATTAAAGACACAAGTCCGGGCATTTAATAATTGGCGTGTGTCCTTGTCATTTCGTCAGCTTTCTCGCTGCACACAAGTTAAGGAGTACGCTGCATGGGGGATGGGTCACACTGTCGCCTCTGGGGCTGACCAGCGGGGGCTGACAAGCTGTCCAGCCACATGGGCCGTGGTGCAAACCGGCCGACAGACTGGAGGCCCTCCCCTCCCACACACATTTTCAGAGACGGCTATTTTAATAACGACTGTTCAGCAATGCACCTTCAACCACAAACCCTCCTGTTGGTCCACAGGGTGCGACGTAGGGCCCGCTCCTGCCCCATGGCCAAATAAGCACCAGCAAACGATACCCAGGAGCTTCCCTTTTAAGGAGCCAGGAATTTAGCCAATGTTGCTTGTCAAAGGTCGGCTACTTTTAACCTTGAGAAAAAGGGTTTCTGGCCTGGAGCGGAGGCACCACCCAGGCTGTTGACAGGCACAAGGTGTCAAGTTGAGATCTGGCAGCCTGAAAGCTGGCGCTGGGGCATGGGCCTATAAAATCAGACAGCTGTTGGGTGGGTGGCCCTGTGCCCATCAGGACACGAGAGACTTCCCTCTCTATCTGGGCTAGGAGCAGCCCTTTGGGATGATGGGGACAGGCCTCCAACACGATGAGAGAAGCAGCCACTCATGCATGGGCAGAAGGTTCCTCCAAATCCCTCCAAACGGGCAGCTCTGGGGACCCTTTCAGGCGGATGAGCCCTGAACAAGATTATCCAAGGTCTGTGATGGCAAGTGAAATAGGAAAAGATCCTTGCCCTTAAAATGAGAGGTTCTTGTCCACGAAATGAGAGGGAGAAGCCAAGTAGTTGTTCCCGGGAAAGCAACAGAAATAGTCCATCTCACAGCCCCCCGTGCTCACCAGGCAGCCGAACTACACAACGAGTAACAGATTTATTCCAGGTGCGTATTGTCAAATACCCACCATGCTGGGGGTGATGAGTGGGCCAAGCCAGGTCGTACCTACTCCGGAGGGTCTCGTGGTCTAAATGGGAGACAGACAGCCCCGGGCCCACATGGCACAGGCTGGGTAAGATATAGGCACATCCAGGTCTTAAGGGAATCAAGAACTGGGTCAAGACAGAGATCTGCGGGGCGCACTGGGAGCACACAGAGGAGGCGGCATCACAGTTGGGCCTTGGAGGAAAAGGGACAGAGGACCTATCAGTAAGAGGCATGACGGAGCAAGGACCCAAGGGTAGCTGGGAGTGCCCAGTGTGGCCGGGCTAAAGTCTGAGATCCTCAGAGAGCAGTGAGAGGAGAAAGGTTGGCAAAGGTCAGACGGTGCTGGGCTGAGTCCCTCGGGGTTTAGTTTGTCCTGGAGGCAATGGGGACAGAGGAAAGCAGAAGCTGGCGACCTGTAAACCTGGAGGTAAGGGGCAGACTTCTGGATTCCCCACCCAAGAAGGGGTGATGGGGGTGGCATTCAGCGAGACATGCGTATCCTTGTGACAGTGGAGAAGGCCCAGTAGACAGAGGTCAGCTTCCCTCAGCTCCCAAGTGAACAAGACTGGCTCTTAACCTCAAGCACCCTCGGCCAGAAGACAAGCAGAGGTGAGAACTCCAGGGAACCAGGGCTGGGCCCAATGGCTTCGTCTCCACCAAGAGAAAGTACGGCTCTAAGACTGTGCATGTGCCTTAGGAGACTGCCTCACCTCAACCTCCCAAGGCTGTGGGACCCCCGGGCCAAATTTCTGTAGCAGACCCCCTCTCCACCCCACCGGCTACCGAAGCTCAGGCCCCACGGGGCACACTCCCTTGGACAGACAGCGAGCCAACAGGAATGGCAGGATTAAGGATGTTTATTTCAAAACTTTATTGGCAGGGCCCGAGCATCTGCTAATTTGAATGTAAACTTCTGAATGAAATGTTTTAGAAATGTGGTACTATTAGTAAGAAAGCATTTTCTTTTTTTTTTTTTATTCTTTAAATTTTTGGCTGCACTGGGTCTTCGTTGCTGCATGCGGGCTTTCTCTAATTGCGGCGAGCGGGGGCTACTCTTCGTTGCGATGTGAGGGCTTCTCTCATTGTGGAGCACGGGCTCTAGGCATGTGGGCTTCAGTAGTTGTGGCTCGTGGGCTCAGTAGTTGTGGCTCGCGGGCTCCAGAGCGCAGGCTCAGTAGTTGTGCCGCACGGGCTTAGTTGCTCCGCGGCATGTGGGATCATCCCGGACCAGGGCTCGAACCCGTGTCCCCTGCATTGCCAGGCAGATTCTTAACCACTGTGTCACCAGGGAAGCCCAGCATTTTCATTTTTAAAAGTTCTTGAGGGCTCCTAATCTTATTACTTGGTATCTACAGAGCCTGAAAGATTTGGTGCTGTCATCTTCCCAACTCACAGACCGAACTCAAGTTATACTCACAGCCAGACAGCTCTGTCCTTTTGGAAACACATCAAGGATTAAAATTTACGAAAACACATGTTCTGTCCAGGGAGAGAGGTCACTCAGGCAAGGAAAGTCCAGTTAATTCCACTGACCTTTTTTTTTGGCCAAAGGTGAGGATGGTTGGAGGTGACACCCTAGTGGGCAGCTGGGGAGAACGTCATGGGGGCAGGGGTTGGAGGTGTGGATGGGGAGATTTGCATGTCAGTGAACCATGTGTATCTCAGAACAACTCGGCTGCTTCTGAACATGTGGCTTATTCGTGCATTTTAGTAACTGTGGATCTTGGAGCTACCATTTCCCTCTTTGGTTTGATACCTGGAAGCTTCTAGTCCAATGTGAGCCTCTCTCTCGAGGGGGGCCGTAGAGAACTCTATGCCCATTGTGGTGCTTATCCGATCTTGGGCTGTATTACTTTTCTGCCCTTATTTCCCCTTTACTGTCACTCTTAACTATTTTATTCTTTTATATGCATTTTTGAAAGTTACCTCCAAGCCCTTGGGGAACAGGGCAGGGTAAAAAGAAGTAATTTTTAAGAACAGGGTGTATATCAATAGCATTTAAAACGTTCATCGGGTCTTCGCTAAAGAGATAGTCTGAAATACCCAATGGGTTTTGCGGATCAAGATGTTTATCACAGCATTATTTGTAATAAAGAAAAACTGAAAAGAACTGGAGTCTCTCATAAATAGGGGAACAGTTGAATAACCTATGATACATGATGGACTTTTATACAGCCATTAAAATGATACATATAAACAGTTAATGACAACAGGGACAGATGCTTATGTTACAATGTCAAGGCGACAAATACAAGTTAAAAATGACATACACCTCACTGCACATGCACCCACATGCCCTTCTGATATATTAGGAAGAGGGGTTTTTTTTTTAGGCTAGAAGAACATGTTTTTATAGTGGTTATTCCTGGGGAGTCTGATGGGTGATTTCTAGCACCAGCCCAGCACCTGGTACACGTCAGGAGCTCAAAAATACGTGTAGAATTAATGAACATTTGCCTTTTTTTCTGAAATGGGAATGCATTATGTATTTATAATAACTGCATTATTCCCTAAAGACATAAAGTTGTATGACATTCAGTATGATCACACCTATGTAAAATCAATGAAAAACAAACCAAAATATACATAGGAAAAAGATGGGCAAGAAACAGCCCAGTATGTTAATAGCAGTTGTCTCTGGGATAAGCCTATAGGTAAATTTTTCATTCCTTTTAAAGTTCACTCTTTTTTAAAAAAACTTCACTTTTTTTTTTTTTTTTTGGCTGTACGCGGGCCTCTCACCGTTGTGGCCTCTCCCGTTGCGGAGCACAGGCTCCGGACGCGCAGGCTCAGCGGCCATGGCTCACGGGCCCAGCCGCTCCGCGGCATGTGGGATCTTCCCGGACCGAGGCACAAACCCGTGTCCCCTGCATCGGCAGGCGGACTCTCAACCACTGCGCCACCAGGGAAGCCCTAAAAACTTCACTTTTTTTTTTTTTTTTTTTTTTTTTTTTTTTTGCAGTACGCGGGCCTCTCACTGTTGTGGCCTCTCCCGTTGCGGAGCACAGGCTCCAGACGCGCAGGCTCAGCGGCCATGGCTCACGGGCCCAGCCGCTCCGCGGCATGTGGGATCTTCCCGGACCGGGGCACGAACCCGTGTCCCCTGCATCGGCAGGCGGACTCTCAACCACTGCGCCACCAGGGAAGCCCAAAACTTCACTTTTAATAACAGAGATTTGTACAATTCAGGCAGCTTATGTTCGCTCTCCTTTCTCCCCAACAGTATCATCCAGGTAAAAGATGAGATTGCCTGGCCCCTACCTACAAACTCTCCTTTAAGGATCTCCCCCACCACAGGTGCCTCTGTGATCCCCTGTGACCACACCTGGAACTCACCTGGGAACCATTTGGGGGGGGTGGAGTTACAAATCCTACACTGAGAGGTCCAGGTCATGAGGGATCCCCCCACCCGAAGAAATAGGAAATAGCAGCTGTGAGTGACCGCTCCCCAGATTCTGAAGCGCCAGCCATATTCTGAAAGGAAGGAGGTTGGGATCCTCCCGTCTCTCTGAATAAGTCCTGATCCCTCATGCCAAGAGCAGACACAGGCTTTCGGCTGAAATTATCTTCTACACAGGGCCAGAAACAAGCCTATTTTGAAAACACAGTAGGTGTAGTTTAAAAAAGGTTCTGATCCTTCCAAGTAGGGAAGCTGCAGCTGGTGTTTTGACAGTGTTCAGACTGTGGGTGTGGAAGCATTTTACAATGTCTATTTGTAAATGCCTTTCACTGTATTTATAGACGTTTACAACAAAGCTAATGAATGTCAGTTCCGAAAAATAGCAGAAGTTCTGAAATTCTTCAAAGCACACGTTTGGAGCGGGTGACACCCAATGAGGCTGCAGCCCTCGATGGTCCCTGTTCTCCTCCAGTCTGCCCAACACATGGGTACCATTTTGGCAAAAAGGATGTTACTAAATTCAACAAAAGAGGAAAAAGCTCATACTTTTGTAGTTTACTAGCTCCTGCGAGGGCTTTTTTTTTTTTTTATGGTGAGTTTCTATGCCCACAGCTGTTAAATAAAGGTATTGTTAAATAAAGATATTGGAACATGGTTGTCCTCACTCACCTCTGATTGTTAAATCAAAATAATGGTATTTTCTTGTATTTCTTCAGCAGGTTTGGTTATGGATATTTAAAACACGTGACTTGGATAGGCAACTAGCAACTAAGAGTCTCCTTGCTTCTCTGGCCAGGGACCCTAAATCGCAGGGAACAGGTTGACCAGCCCAAGGACACCCAGCAGCAATAAGTGGAACCGACAATCCCACAGAAGTAACAGCAGCACCTACGCTTTACTGACTGCCTGCCACAAGCCAGGCACTAGGATAAGCTCCTTCCGTGTATGATTCAATCGCCCCAACTGCGCCTTGAAGTAGCTACTCTGCATGGCACCCAGAGCCCCCTTCTGTGAAGGGCTGGTCGCCCCCGCCGGTGGAAATGCTGTTGGCCCCTCCAGGGACTACCTCAGCTGCAGAGAGCCTCCTTGGCCTTTCCAGCGTGGCCCACATTTCACGGTATAAAAGTCTCAGCCATCTCAGCCCAACATAAGACAACTCGGAGGGGCCATTTTAGCCCCAAAGCCCCCATGGACTTGGCCGAGGCTCTGGGGAGCCGGCGTCACAACTTTTCTCCCTCTGCCCAAAGCGGCTTCCTTCTCCCTCCCCACAGGCACTGAACCCTACACAGGTCTCGCATACTAAAATTTGCTTCCTGGAGAAGCCCACCTGTGCGGCCCTTCTTTTCATTATATAGATCAGGAAACTCAGGCTCAGTGACATGAAGTCACTTGCTGACAAAAGGTCATAAAACTAGTTGAACGGTGGGATTCTGGATTTGAACCTACTAACTCTGCCTCCGGAGCCCAAGCTCTTGACCGCTTCTCAAAGCTGCTTCACTCAGCCTCTTGGTCCTGGAGATGCTGAGTCATCGAGGATGCCAGACAGCCTGTGTCACTGCAGCTCACTGCCAGCTGGGTAAATCGCCTTTGCTCCCCGAGTTAAAAAGTGCTACTAATAAACAAAAATCCCATACCCGACCCACCCAGGGGGGCCTGCTCCTTCCACTCAGACCTGAGACGTGAGATGGGGCATGTGAACAGCTGGAAATGTGGAAGATGCGCCATGTGCATCCCTTGAGAACATGAGCTCAGCCAGTGGCATGCCCCAATTTAGCCCAAGTTGGGACAGTTAAGCCAAGACATGTGGCCTGGAAAAGATGCTGAAGTGCACAGGAAGCCGAGGCAAGCAAACAAGTGAATAAATAAATGAACAGCAGCACTGACAGCAGCAACTAAAAACCACCAAAAAGACCCCACATGCTTCTGGAGGTGAGTGGGGGGGTGAAGGGAAAAAGAGTGGACTGATTCCTAGCAAGCAGAAGATCCCAAGTCCAGATGATGAATCTTTTCTGCAGTCTCCGCTCCCTGCCCTCAGAAGGATCTATTACCATAATGTAAATGTCTGGGTTTTAAGTGCCTAAAAATTGTTATGGGCACAAAAAAAAAAAGGTTGGGAAAGAAAGGAAAGGAAAAAGAAATAGAAAAGCCCCATCCCCTGTACTCAGAAAACCACTGAGGTGCCCCCTTTGCATCCTCCATTTTTCCCCAGCTTTCATCCCACCAGGGAGTTATCTACTCATAGGGACGATGACAGATGGCAGATGTGAAGTTTCTAGAGATACCCTCTCTTCTCTCTTGCTCCAACCCCTTGCTCCTGGTCCAATCATGTGCTGAGGATGCGAGGTCAATGGAGATGAACGCTCCCTCCCTGCTTTCCTGGCTGCCCGCTCACAACATCTCAGACTTAGGCTCTGACTATTAAAACTGGGTATTTGTTTTTCTCTTTCTGACTTAACTCTGTATAACAGACTCTAGGTCCACCCACCTCACTACAAATAACTCAATTCCGTCTCTTTCTATGGCTGAGTAATATTCCATTGTATACATGTGCCACATCTGCTTATCCATTCCTCTGTCGATGGATACCGTCTGCTAACACATATACATGGAATCTAAAAAAAAAAGGTTCTGAAGAACCTGGGGCAGGACGGGAATAAAGACTCACATGTAGAGAATGGACTTGAGGACATGGGGAGGGGCAAGGGTAAGCTGGGACGAAGTGACAGAGTGGCATGGACATATATACGCTACCAAATGTAAAACAGATAGCTAGTGGGAAGCAGCCACATAGCACAGGGAGATCAGCTCGGTGCTTTGTGACCACCTAGAGGGGTGGGATAGGGAGGGAGGGAGGGAGGGAGACGCAAGAGGGAGGGGATGTGGGGATATCTGTATACATATAGCTGATTCACTTTGTGATACAGCAGCAACTAACACAACAATGTAAAGCAATTATACTCCAATAAAGATGTTAAAAAAAAACAACTGGGTAAAGATTACCTGGCTCAGGCCCCCATTTTATTACAGACGAGGGTCCTGGGCTCTAAGGCTGGGAGTTATGAGCCCAAGGCCACACAGCTAATTGGTAGCAAAGCTAAAACTGGATGGAAGCTTCTTGACGCCCAGCCCTGCATTTGCCCACCACGCTTGGGGCGGTAATAATCAAAATGCACATGTTTGATGCTTCTGGAGATTTTTCTCTTGCAAATAAGCAACATTAAGAGGGCTCCGCCCATCTGTGGAGGGAGCAGAGATGAAGCCAGTCCTTCAGAAGTGTTCTGTGAGGGGCCATTACTGCCCGGGGAGGTTGAATCCTTCCTTCAGGAAAGGACAAAATTGCAGCAGCAATGAGCCCCGTTTCCTTTGCTCATCAGCGGGAGGGCAGGAGCAGCCTCGCTCCCCTTTCCCAGAAATGTGGATCTGAAGGCTCTGCTGCTCCCGTGGAGCCCCTACACACTCACCCCACGGCCTAAAATGTCCCAGGAATCACAGGCATTTTTTGACTACAAACTTCCCGTCTAAATGTGGGGCAGCCTGAGCGAGGCCAGGGGCGCAGGAAGCGGGAACCGGAGTGGTTTTCCTGGCAGCTCTCCCCTTGCACTGTGTCCTTGTTTGGATGAGCACAAACAGGCTGGGCTATTTATGGTTGGTGAAGACACATTGGAAGGTGATGGGGCATTGCCCACTCAGTTCCCCTCCAAATTTCTGTTCTCTATGCAGACTCTGCAAGTGTGGGTGGCAACAGGCCTCCGTCTAGAGCCCATCCAAGGGCACAAGCCCCAAGCCCTTAAGGCCGAAGGACGATGACACCCGCAGCTCCCATCGGCAAACCCACAGCTGGGCCTCTCAGAGGGGCAAGGGGCTTTAGATGCTTGGAGGAGGGGATCTCATCAGCGCACAACTCTGAGAAAAGTTTGTGGGGTGTCACCTGGAGGAAGAGTGTTCAAAAAAATAGCCCATGGGAAAAGCGTTATATGAACCAATTAGTACCTGTGCCCGTGTGGGGCGTTAATATCCCCTACTGATTCCTTGCCTGCCTCTGGCCGTCACTGGCAGGAAAATCAATGTGGCTCAGACTGAGCTGAGGCTAAGCCCATCACTACTGTTGTTGGATCTTGCTGCAGGGAATAAAATTTATTCTAGGTGAGGATGGAAAGACGTATGGAGAGAAAGTTATACATACAAATGAAATGAGGCCGGCAAATAAGGTAGACATTTCTACAATGTGACAAGGTATTTTCCCCTGTGGGATTCCTATGCTCCATAAACCACCCACCCTCCCTCAGTGCCCAGCCTTCCCTGACGCTCTTGCGGCTCTGCTTCCACTCCCTAGAGACCTCTCGATGTGCGGTCTGAGGGCGTCCGTGTTTCCTCGCTCCCTCGGGGCTGCTGAGCATGGCCTGTTTGTCACCATGTGGCAACTCCTCTCCCTACAAGGTCACCCACTGAGCTCTCTCAAGGGAGGAAAAAAGACTGGTTGAGGGCCTCACAAGGGCCAGGAGAACTAGGTGCCCTGGGAGTGGCAACGGAAACTGAGACACAGAGAGGTGTGTACCTTGCCTGAAGCTACAGGGTAAGGAAGCAGAGGGGTGGGCTTTCCACACTGGTGGGCCTGGCTCTGAAGCCCAGTAAGCAGTGGGTGGGCAGGAGGCATGTCTTGCCTGGTTACTGTAGTTACTACCACCCAGAAGAGGGCCTAGCCAAATGGACGCACTTGATGAATTTCTGAAGTAACGAACGACACCACGCACAGCACACACACAAACACGCACGCACACACACACAGAGCACACACATACACACTGGATCCATATCTAGCACCCAATTTCCACCTTTCCCCCATGGCCGAGTTTATCACAAGACAAGTCTACACGTGCTTGGTAGCCCACCTGTTCTTTCTTCAACTCAACCCTGAGTCTCTCTCTTACCCCCAACTATTGTATAGAAACCACTTGACTGGGATCATCAAGGGCCAGCTAGTGACCAAAGCCCCTTCAGTCTCCCCGGCTATCACTTTGGTGGAGGTTCTCATAGCAGGCTTGGCTAACCAGCGGCGGCAGCAGCCCCGGGAGCTTGCTAGAAACGCAAATTCTCAGGCCTGAACCCAGACCTCCTGAATCAGAAACTTGGAGAGCAGCGATCTGTGTTTTAACAAGACCGCAGGTGATGCCAACGTACACTCAAGCGTGAGACCCACTGGCCGGTAGCTGCTCCACCCTCCCTTCTCGTGGCTTCCACGGCCTTGCAGTCCACTCACCCTTTTCCACAGCTCCTCGTCCTTCCTCCGCCCTGTAAGTAATGGTTTTCCCCGCTGTTGCCTGTACTCTCTCCTCTTCTCTGTAATCTCCTGGAGTGATTATAGCCATTCCATGAGTGTAACTACCATCTGTGAGCCAATGACACCCACCTCTGTAATTTCTAGCCAAGGTCTCTCTCCTGAACTCTCCAAAGACATGTCTTGGTCCTGACTTGTAGAAAAGAAGGGAAACACTCAAACACCACATGCCACATCCCTAGGAATCTTTGAAAAGACATTTAGAATACTTGAGCAATCCAAACTCAAAATGATGGGCTGACCACCCAGGTACACATTCTATCTGCCTGCTTAGGGAACATTTGTGCGCACTCTACCTATCTTTCTTTCCCTTTTTTTTAAAATTAAATGATTGATTAGCTTAGAGCTAATAAGAGCAAAGGTCTTTTTTAGTGCGTTCTTTTGGTGGGCATGGGGACCACACACCTCACAGAACCACCAGGACCTAGAAGTTTACTTTCTGCTAATTTGTATCCTGAGGGGCTTGAAGCAGCTGGGATGCCTATGTAAATCTAAAGAAAAATTAACTTCCGTGTGGGTAAGTTGGTCTCCAGAGAGACATCTGCCCTTCCCTAAGCACTTAGTTGATATTTGGCATATAAATGTTTACTTAATCTTTGCCTCAAGCTAAAATGTCTCAGGGCTCGTCACTAATCTCCCAGTGTTTCCCTGGTATCCAGGGCTCCCTCTTCATTACAAGGAAAAAATGTGCAATTCCACTGTTGCTCTCCCTGGATCCGTGTTCCAGTTCTCTCCATATAGCCTTCAGCCTTTCATGGGAAATGTACCTGGTGTGTTTAAGATTTAAAGCAATAGGCCATCTGCAAGTGGCACAGGTCTGGGAAGCCACTAGGCCTCCTGCCCTCAGCCTGGTGTCCAAGACCCAATTGCCCACCTTCTCACTGAGATTCCTCCTCTGACACAGGCTTCCACATCTGAAGTCAGTGGACAGTGCCCTCTGCGATGCTTGAGCCACAGTAAGCAACTCCATCCATCTGGAACCTCTTGACTTAATGACCTGCTACCGCCCTGACTATTGAAACTTTCTTATCATTGACTGTCATCAACTCCCAGAACACCCCGACATCCACCTGGGAGGACACTGGCTTCGAGAACATCAGCCTCACCTCATTTCAGCTCTTGCCATCTTCCTGAGCCTATGAGAGCCATGTGGGCAATCCATCCCCTCCCTCCCCTGGTCCCTTCAGCCCTTACGACCTTCATTCATCCTCAGTCACCCACATTCAGGGCGCCTCCCTCTGTGGATATGTCCATCTTCAGACCCACTCTGCCTCTGAAATTGTGGGCACCAACCTCCCCTTCCTGACCAGCATCTCCAGTACTTCTGGCCATCGACTTTCCCCACTTCCTGCTTCCACTCCATCCCTGCTCAGCTCACCTCCTCTTACTTCTTTTAGCTTCACTTCCTTCCTCTCAGTCCCAGAGCCCCTGACTATCACTCAAGCGCTGCCTCCACCAGCCCCGCCCCTATCACTCAAGCGCTGCCTCCACCAGCCCCGCCCCATCACTCAAGCCCTGCCTCCACCAGCCCGCCCCTATCACTCAAGCCCCGCCTCTACCAGCCCCACCCCTATCACTCAAGCCCCGCCTCCACCAGCCCCGCCCCTATCACTCAGGCCCCGCCTCCACCAGCCCCGCCCCTATCACTCAGGCCCCACCTCCACCAGCCCCGCCCTATCACTCAAGCCCCGCCTCCACCAGCCCCGCCCCATCACTCAGGCCCCGCCTCCACCAGCCCCGCCCCTGACTACTACTCAAGCCCCGCCTTCACCAGCCCCACCCTATCACACACGCCCCGCCACTATCACGCAAGCCTCGCCTCCACCAGCCCCGCTCTATCACTCAAGCCCCGCCTCCACCAGTCCCGCCCTATCACTCAGGCCCCGCCCCTATCACTCAAGCCCCGCCTCCACCAGCCACGCCCCTATCACTCAGGCCCCGCCTCCACCAGCCCTGCCCCTATCACTCAAGCCCCGCCTCCACCAGCCCTGCCCCATCACTCAGGCCCTGCCTCCACCAGCCCCGCCCTATCACTCAAGCCCCGCCTCCACCAGCCCCGCCCCTATCATTCAGGCCCCGCCTCCACCAGCCCTGCCCCATCACTCAAGCCCCGCCTCCACCAGCCCCGCCCGTCCCCGCCCTGCCAGTTGCCTGCCCCTCCACTCAGAGCGCTGGCTGCTCTGTACTGCAGCGGACAACAGGCACGGCTCCCTGGCAACTTGGGCCAAAGGTCCTGCTCCCACTTGCCCGCTCTTTGGGAAGGAAATGAGATTATTTACAACTTGGGTGTCCATGTTTGGGAAGATTAACAAACCTGTTCTGGTCTCTTCAGCCTGCTTCTACCTCTTTCCCCATCGGGTTTATTTTCTTTTGAAGGCACACACCTGCTCTGCCCCTCAGGTTTCTGGCTCGCTGCCTCCAGCTGCATGCAAACTGCTAGGGCTGAGGACAGCCTGCTTCTTTCCAGCTTTTCCTTGGATTTTTTTTTCTTTTGGACCCTTCTCCCAAGTTTCAGGGCCTCTTCTCATGGGGGTTTCTGACCCCATCTTTATTAAATCGATAATGCACATTATGAGATATATAACGTCACATGTCAGTGTGTGTGTATACAACACACACACACACAAAAGTTTAGGTATATTCTGTCATTTGAAATATCTTTATGATCAAATATCAAAACAAGTGAGTAGGCGCTATACTTTTGAGACTCCACTTTCTCAAGCGTGAAGATAGAGGTAGACAGAATGCTCTTTGTACCACGACTACCTTAGTTATATGGTGGGCTGGACGAGACCAGCAGACACTGTCTTTATGCTGTGAGATAATGACTGATGCATCCCCAAAGCACAGACTTTCAAACAAAGGCACTTATGACCTAGGGGAATCTCCTAACATCATTCAATTTTTAAATCAACTCTGGTACTAAATTTTTTTGGAAAAAGTCTCTTTCTTTCTGTTAAATTTCTACCTACATTTACTATCTGGAAGTAAGTATGTTAACGGCATGCTGCTACTTGCTCAGATGGACACAAAATCGCGCAGGTGTCCTAGTTCCTTTCGACATGATTCCTGAAGACCAGAATCTATAATGGCCGAGCCCCACCGTTACTAAGATCCAGAACAGTGCCTGGTATACAGTAATCCCTCAATCCATTTCTGTTAAGTAAATGCATCTAAAAATGACTCCCCTTTTCCTAAACTTAGGTATTCCTTTTTCTAAAAGATGCTAGTCCCTGTTTAAATAGAAAGAAACTGATCTCTTCTGGAAGCCACATTTGGCAGCGAGCTTTCTGGCTGGTGAGAGGAAGCTTGAGCCCAGACATTGCAGCTGGAGTGGCAATGCCTCATGCCTCATTCCCAGTAAGAGCAGCAAACGGTGACCGTGTGTCCATGTGTTCAAACATCTGTCTATCCATCCGCCCATCTACCCATCCAGTCAGGTAAATCCTGGCGAGGATTTGGGTTTGCACAGCAGACAATACCCCTTCTTGGAGGACTACCGACACAAAACTGTTTGACTGTTAACATTCCTACCTGAACTACCTTGGCGGAACAAAACAAGTTCATAAACCAGTATACAGGTTGGTTGTCCGATGTAACTGCTTAGCAAAAAATATGAAGTGCATGAGATACTGAGAAACAGCAAGCGCTTCTTCGATCTTCTTAAATTTTTTTATGTTGAAATCCATGGCACACTAGGTGACTTAGAACATAAGATGCACATGCTACAGAGCTTGCACAGGGGCTGGGAAGGATGACAGGAGAGCAAAAGTGAACAAAATGTAAGCACTGGCACCTCCCCCCTTCTTAGGAACCATGGCATTCAACAAGTGTATTAAATGAGCCACTACCATATGCTCAACCCCGTAAACCATGTGGAGATGACAAAACACACTCTTGATCTGCTTTAAATCTGGTAAAGGAGTCCGGGGGTGTGAGCATCCCAAGTGGCACAGCGTGGGGCCCCGCACCAGGCTAAACACGGGGTGTCAGGCATTTGGAGGAGAGAGCAATCGTGAGAGATAAGGGAAGGCTTCCAGAAGAGGGGCGTGCTAACTGGGCACTTAAGTCAGGGAGCACTAACGGATGCCTGAGAGGCAGCCAGGGAAGGAGGGTGGCACTGTCAAAAACCTGAGATTCTCACAGCGTGGATGTGGACCGGCAGCATCGATTCCCAGACCTGCCGGATCAACGACCGTGGGGGTGGGACCCCGCAATGTGTTTGACCATGATCTCCAGGTGACGCCGATGCACGCTCAAGTTTAAGAACCACCAAGTTAGAGCAGGCACCATCCTCCCTTCAACTGGCTGTGCAAGCGGGCAGAGAAGGTACCGGCTCCTCAAATGCTCCCAGCCTTGCCCAGGGATTGGCAGGAAGGAAGCGTGGGGCTTGCCTCTCACTCCCTCCTTTCTGCAAACCAGTGCCCTGGGAGCTTGGGAGGTCGGGGACTGCCCACCCTCTCCCAGGCCGCTCAGATGCCACACACAATGTAAAGAACAGTTACGCTTCCCACTGCTTCCGTACAAACCCCTCTCACGCATCTTCCTCGGTGGCTCATTCTGATCCACAGCTGGATCGTGGGAGGGCTGGAGGTGGGGAAGAGCTCAGCAGAGGCGGGAGGAAAATGGGGCTTCTGTGAGCCCAGAGGGTCGGAGGTTATCATTCATTCCCCGCTCCCGTGCAGGTCTAATCGATGGCTCGCAAGGCCTGCACCTATCTCCTAACGAGACGGTTGAGAGCAGCCTTTGAAGGCGCAGAAGCCATTGGAACCGCACTTCGCTTCGGATCGGATCATTAGAGCAGCAGGAATATTCTGGAAATCGTTACTGACTTCATCGAAATGCCTGTGGTCCCTGGAAGACTATAAGAATTTGGCAGAGTGTGGCTTCTGCCCTCCTTTCACCCACCACAAAGCGATGTACGACCCCTGCTGCTCCCTCCTCCATGTTTGTGCAGCTTGTGTTCTCTTTGGAAGCACTTAGGTTTACATAAACTTTTCCTTCTGAGGTGCGAGCTCTGGGCCGACCACGCTACTGAAGTGGCCCTTGCTAAGGTCATTGGGGCTGGCAAGCGGCCTCATCGTGCAGATGTCCGTCAGCAGAAGAGGACACAACACGTAGGGGCCTGACCCACTCAACAGTGGCCCTGGTCCCGTTAGTTTCCCCTGGGGTCATCATAGGGGAGCAGTTGTTTGATTGGATCTGGGGGGACACCTGCCGAATGACACAAGTGAGCCAGCCGCTCCTCCAATGGGCTCACATACCTGAGAAAATTTTGTGTTATGTGTATTTTACCACGATTTAAAATTTTTTCTAAAATGTACATGAGCTATTTTTGTTTCACTCCAGTATACCCAGTTTGATACACAATCATAAATAAGACAGTGAAAGTAAAGTTGATTTACAGGCCCGAGGCTACATACTCGGAAATTATATCCTTCCATCCTTTTACATGCATTCCATGATCCTCCACAATGTACAGACAGGGAAGGTGAGGAGAGAGGCGCAGCGACCTGCTGGGGCTCCCACTCCTACTATGACGTGAGCCTGGAAGCCTGCCTGACTCTAGCGCGAGGACACTGAAGCCCCATAAGATTCTCACCATGCAAACTTAGCTCAGAAGAACAAAAATTTGGTGAGTGACTGTGTGTTGACAGGTCCATGTAAAGACCTCTAGGCCACCAACTTGCTCCAGTATATTACATCAACACGTATAATATGCATGTAATGGTAGAAAGTTCCAGCAATGAACTTGTGGAGAGAACGTGACACTTCCTTGTCCTTTGTGGTGGGCATCTCAGGTCTGGAAGGCACAATGTCCAACTCTGATTCCGTATCACTAACCCAGGTGTCCGGCCAGCCAGTGAACAAATTTGAGTTTTGCCAGGCCCGTCTCAGAACTCGTGCCTGAACGAAGCATGCCCCTTGCCTTTGAGGGTCTCATAGTTCGTGGACATGGACACTAAGACAACATTTGCCAGACTGGGTCCTGGGTCCCACAATAGGGCTGCACAGGCAAGAGCAGAGGGAGCCTGGGAGTGTGGAGGGGGCCACCCCAGAGCAGGGAGAGGGCCAGGAGATGGAGCTGCCAGTGAGACGCACGCACCCAAGCCAGCAGGACATTCGGAGTGAAGGCGGGCACGCCACCCGCACTTCCGGTCGGAAGGGCAGCTGGCCTTGCTCTAAGGAAGCACAGGGGGAAATCCCCACGCGTGAGCAGGGCCTAGATGCCAGGACCTGGATTCTCATCTCTAATCCTGAAACCCACGCTGCGGCCCCCAGCCTCACACCCGCTTCTGCCTGAGCATGGGAGCAAGGACCCAAGTGGCTGGAGTCCAGCGTCCTGCGGCTGCCCTGCCCCCGCCCCCACCCCAGCGTCAAGAGCGGAGCAGTACCTGGTATGGGTCAGGGGACCCGCTGGTCGCTCCGGCCTCCTCGGGGGCAGCGCACCTGGTCTGCTGAGAGAATTGGTCTTGGGTGGCCGCGGCTTTTTGGGCGGTATGGCAGGAACAGAAGGCTTCTGTAAATCCAGTTTTGGCTCTCTCTCTGGTCTTTCTTTAAGTCATTGTTTAAAGAAGCATAAAGAAGACAGATAGAACTAGTGTAAGTGACAGTACTGAAGACTGCCTGTTTTCTGCTTAAAAAAATCACTGACGCTGTTTGCCAAGGTCAGGATAGAAGGCGAAGAGCATCATCTATTCTTGGTCAAGTTAGAAAAAGACCTATGGGCCCTTCCGGCCATTGCCCACCCTTGGAAAACTCCTACTCATACTTCATGGGGCCTACTCACATTTAGCCTGGCTGAAATGTGACACGGTCATGTTCCCTTCTCAATGGCTGGACCCACCCTCAGAGGCAGACTTTCCTACTCCCTCTCCTGAGCTGCGAAGGACAGCCCCTTATAAACGGGCTCCACTTGAGTACTCTCTGGGTGTCTGCATGCTTGCCATGGCCTGCAGGCAGTCAGCCCCCACGGGCAGGGCCCACGTCTGGCCATCTCTCTAGAACCCGCACGGTGCCTGGCACTGAGCAGGTGCTCGGTAAATGGCTGATGGGTTTGGTCAATGACCCGCGGGACCTGTTGGGTGTGCAGAGGAAAGAGGCCTGGCGTCTCCCAGGTCAGCCTGTGTAAAGCACCAGGAGCCAGCAATTAGTTCTGGATTCTTCCTGTGCACAGTTTCACCTTGGAAGGTAGACTGGGACTGCACAGGTATTTGGTTTCTGAGGGTTTTGGGTGTCGGAGCTATTAGAATGAAGTTAAAGCCAGATCTGGTGCCAAACTGGGCAGTGCTTGGCGGCAGCTTCATGTTTTATGTCCCCATGTTTCTCTGTAAAGGTAGAGCTTCAGGGAGCTGCCCACTGGAGGACAGGCAGCATCCCTGTGCTCACTTGGAAGCTGGAACTGTGAACACGTTTTACTTGCAAACACAAACTCACGTCGTTTGGGTGACCAGGCAGATTGGCAAAGCTTTAAAAAGCCCATCAGGTATTGTACAGACATCACTGCTCATCCCCACAATATTTCAATAAGGGAACCTGCTCCATCCAGGAATGCTGGGAACGCTTTTACTGGTCCGCAGGGACCAGAGGAGGCACCAGAGGAGGAAGGGCTCCGCTAAAATACAAAGGAGGGGGGATTCCTCCTGCCTCCTGGGATGGACGGGAGCTCCAGCAGCCTGCAGAACGAATGGGAGAGAGGGTTCGTGCCCACCTACTAGGGAGGCCAAGCCTCAAGGTGGGGCTGGTTTGCTGTCTTCCCTGCTGCTTCTGACCAGGGCTTCTGTCTCCTGACCCACTGCGGCACAGAACAAGGCATCACGGGAGGGGAAGGAAGCAGAAGTGTGTGGCCACTTGGCCAACCAACTAGGGCGGTTGTTCACACGTAAGCCGAGTACATATGCTAGTCACCATGGAACAGAGCAGGCAGTGTCCTCATCACAGAGCCTGGCTACGAGCCCAAAACCAGCCATGTGTCTTCCGTGAGGACAGAGGCGGTGTTTGGTTATGTCACAACACGCTCACTTTTGTCAAAGAACTATGTGTATGGTACACACTCAATAGCTATTTTTTCATTGATCTGTGACGCAGACCTGGCCTTCACAATGAGCTTCCACAACTCAAGTTTTAACTGTTCACTGTGAAAGAAAGAGGTGTAACTTCCTAAGAACTCGCAATGTTGGCAAAACTTCTGGCAGGCTGATATAAAATATTAAATTTCACAATAAAATTTCATGAGGCCACCCAGGAGCATCTCCAAATAATTACATTCATTAATTCAGCATTTCTCTTGTGACTTACAAATAACTGCTTTTTAAAATGGAATTTGCTCTGCCTCCTGTTCATAATAATAACGTAACGCTTTCCCCGTAAAAATGTGTGATCAATCAAATCTTAGACACCTAATAAAATGAGTCCTTCCACAGCATGCAGATTTCTTTGGGAGGGACACGCAGACCATAGGAGTCAAACACATTCATAAAACTGTGTGATACAGGTTACGGTACTTCCCTGAAAATGACATTTTTGACCCCGTTAAGGGGACTGTGGGCACTGGGCTGCTTCTCCCAGTTTTGCCATGCCACCCCCTCCCTCAACATTCCTGACCGAGGACATGTGTCTGCAATATAGTAGCCAGCGTCAAAGGCCCAGCAGTGACTGACAGCTTTCATTGGTCTGGATGGGAATTTCTCTAAGCCACACCCACCCATCGGCAGTTAATGAGCACCTGGGGCACTAGGCTGGCTGGGAACCGTGGCCGGTACAGCGGGGCCCTCTAGGAACTTACAGTCGGCATGCGGGCTTCAGGATGCCGCTGGTGTGGGGAGGGCGGTGATGGCAGGAAGACTGGGATGGAAGAGCCCCAATGTGTTAAGTGACTAGGCTGGTTGTTTTTCATTTGATGAGAAATGCCAGCCCAAAGAAGCACCATATAACCCTCTCTCCTATTTCTTTAGAAACAGGAAATTTAAAAGCAATCAAAACAAAACCATAATCACCATATTCCCAAGAAAAAGCACATTCTGTGGGGAATAGGGACCTAGCCCTGTGACAGACAGCTCTGTCTCTTGCCGTTCTAGAAGTGCCAACGAAGACCTGATCTCATACCTTTTTCTTCTGTTCTATTTGGAAGCGTTTCTGGCCTTTCAGGAGGTATCTTTTTAATTTCATGTTTTCTTTCAGTGGTACCTGGCGGGGAAAGGATGGCAACGATTAGGAAATGTTTCCCCCATCCATTTATTAGATGCACTAGCGTTTTAAATATTTATCAGGTACAGCAGAGTCAATAGGTTTTTTTCTTTCCTAAGCTGAGTGCTGGTGTTATCTGGCAAACACAAGCTGCTTAGAAACGGAGCAGAAGCCATTTCTGGCATATGTCATTAAGTTTGCCTGCCTATGCATCCTTCATTTACAAGAACACCACTAATATTTATTGATATTTAAATCTGACTTCCTTATGCATCAAAGTAGTCACAGGAGACCACTTGGTGTAGGTGGGGAATGTATATAAATAAATAAGCAAATCCACGGGCATAAGAAGATTGCTGTTTTATGCCACCAAATTTGGAGTGGTTTGTTATGCAGCAATAGTAACTAGAACGTGTATTTTTCTTAAATTGAAGTTTAGTTGACTTACAATATTATATTAGTTTCAGGTGTACAACACAGTGGTTCAATATTTTTATACATTACACACCATACAAAGTTATTAAAATATTATTGACTATGGGCTTCCCTGGTGGCTCAGTGGTTGAGAGTCTGCCTGCCGATGCAGGGGACATGGGTTCGTGCCCCGGTCTGCGAAGATCCCACATGCCGTGGAGTGGCTGGGCCCGTGAGCCATGGCCGCTGAGCCTGCGCATCCGGAGCCTGTGCTCCGCAACGGGAGAGGCCACAACAGTGAGAGGCCCGTGTACCGCAAAAAAACAAACAAACAAACAAAAAATTTATATATATATATATATATATATATATATAATTGACTATATTCCCCATGCTGTACAATACATCCCTGTGACTTATTTATTTTATAACTGGTAGTTTGTTACCTCTTAAACACATTTTTAAGTGGAGGGATGTACAGAGAAGATACGGTGGTTCTCCCTAGGTCCTTTGCATCTGAATCCCTCAGGTATTACATTTTCCCAAATGTGCCAATTCACCCTTCCTCTTTACACGCCTGGACCACAGCTGCTTCCCGCACCAGGGAACTTCATCAGTGTCAGCGGCCTCAGGTCCGTAAGAGTACTTGGAAAATAGCTAAAGCATGAAACACATCACAAGTACTCCTCTGATTTATGGACTTGGTTGAGTGCTTGACAAACTCCTTATATGACCAACCCTATGGATGTGTGCTTGGTACTAAAATCTCAATTACACAGCATCAGAAGCCAAAAGAACTGAAAATAAAACCCACTGAACACACACTTTACCTTAACTCTTTAATGACTCACTACAAGTTAAACACTGTATCTGATTTCTATCAATTCTGTATCTGATTTTTTTCGTCAAATAACCAAACACAAGGAAAATAGGAATATCTACCTCCCCATTACAAAGCAGTTCCCAAGATTATACAGCAGGATAAACGAGCAGTAGTAGTAATCTAGCAAGATTAAATGCCATCATGCTTTGCCCCTAGAGATCCAGCACAACCTATTCAAATTGTCTTAAAAGGATAAGAATTTGCCTACCATGCTACACTCTGGTCTCCTAACGCTAAAGAAGAATTTCAGTACCATTCCTAGAGACACAGGAGGAACTGACGGTCCTACTACCATGAAGAATCCAACCCTAGTTACATTCTAGGCCACCTGAGCCTGGGACCACTCAACTCACCTCCTTGGTCTCTAACCTGTCACCAAGGCTTCTATGGAAAAGGATCTTCAGAAAAAAAGCAAATCAATAGTCTGTTTTAATTTCAGCAAAATAAAATATTTATCCAGCCAGAACCACTAGGTGGCAAAATTAAACTACTCAACACAAACAAGGATGGGGGCTGAGCGGGAGATGTAATCAACATCCCATTTGAGGGCTTAATCTCTGTAATTCTCAACTATGCTGAAGGGACTGGGAAAGGAATGTGAGGTCAAGCTGATTTTTTCCCCCCAACTTGGTGGGCCAAAAGAACGGGAAAAAATCACTCCTAATAAATCTGTTGAATAAACCAACCTGGAAATGTATTCATACTTTAAATGCTACAGAAATATCATAACTATGCATGTGTAGAATTAAAAATACCCCTACTCTTCTTCAGTTTTAGTTGTTAATTTTTTAAAATGCCACTTAACTAGTTATTCACGGAGGAGTTTCTCCCTAAAATTTGTTTTAACAATGATAAAGAGGAGTTCTATTGGGAACTAGGAATGCTCATCTTTATGTATGAGACGCCAGTGTACAATGAATGAGTTACCAAGTGTCCAACGACATCAAGTCTTCCTATAGTATTCAACCTTAACATCTGAGCCACACAGAAAAAGTGAATTAATTGGATTCTTTTCTAGAATAGAAAAGCATCATGAGGGAGGGAAAGTATTGCTAGAAAAACATTTTTTGTTGCTTGGGGCAAGTGAAGTAAGTACAAATTTTGGTTAACCACCCGGGACAGAAATTGAAAATTCAGCACTGCTATACATGCCCAGTGAAGCTGTGACCCACGGGAAGCAGCTCTCCCCGGGCTGACCCTCGATGGGCAGGCACAGGCAAAGCAACCAGTTCCTCTCTCCACAAAAGGGGTTTATTAAAGAAATAAAAATAAAAACAAAGCAAACAAAACTGGTTTATTCCGAAACAAAGTCTTTCTGGTCATTCTCTTTGGGAGGCCGTATCAGGGATACATTTTAATGATATGTTTCTTTGTTAGGGAAAACAGTAAGAGAAAGACAGTGTGTTGACGGGAAGTGAAAGGTATATTACCTGCCCCTTGCTTGATGACGGGAGCCGATGGAGGAGGTGGCTTCTTGGGTCTCTGAAAAATTAATCAAAATGATACCACATGAGATTGTTGGCAGGCCTGGCCTCTCACATAAGGACCACAGACAGTGTTTTCTAGATGTAGTTTGGACAGTCCAGAGAAGCTCTCCAAAAAAATTGAGCAATTCTCTCTCCAGGGATGTCAGGTTTTGGCACCTTTAAACAGGCACTAAAATAAATTCAGTCTGCAAAACAAAGCTCTGATGGACAAATGAAATACCATTTCCCCCTTTCTAAATTTGTAACAGCCTTCTGGAAAAGCGCGGCTCAGCAAAAATGGCCTGAAACCAGCAAGCACAATGGTACTCCTACGCTGAAACCGCATTTGCAATTAAGATTTAATCTGCTGAATAACCAAGCGATTCAGAAAGAGTCACTGGGATGGCTCTAAATTAGATCCGCTCTGGATGTGGGACCTGCAACGAAATGCAGGCTGAGGGGCCCCTGTGGCTGGGTAGGGTTCTAAGCTTTCTTCCCCTTTTCACCCCAAGGCTGGTAGGCCATTTGTGAGGTTCCCCCACAGACCAGTCATACCCTGGAAACTGGAATGGAGTTTCTTTGCATATCAGCCACTATTTGTTTTTCTCTCACACCCTATCATTCTGGAGGGAATGAGGCAGCAATGCAATCAATGGCATCTCCTTGCTCACCCAGGATTCGCTGTAGGTGGGAGACAGGCTGGACTTGGCAAATGTCCTAGGGCCGAGAGTCCAGCCAGGGCACAGTTCTTGGGCACCATTCTTGCACAGGGGAAAAGGGGACCGGAGGCAAGGAGAGAAACATCTCATCATCAACATCATTAAGGAAAGTTGGAAATGGGGAGGGTTTGAGCATATGATCCATGTTGCTGCTGACACCTGTCCTGACCCTCTCTGGGTATCGTATACTTGTGACTTTAAAAAAGCTCCATGGACTCTCTTCTGCATGCTGAAAAAGTACTGATGTGACCAGCAAAACACCCGACCATCCTCAGCCCGGCCCACCAGTGCCTCCCGGTGCCTGATGCAGCACCAGGACACAGGAAGAAATGGTTTTAAGTAAAACCCACAGAATACGAGACCCACAGAGAACTGTCTCAGGGAGCATCACAGCACGTAGGCTCTGGACTTGACATTTCGACTCTGCTCTTTACTAGTTGGGTGATTTGGCCAAGTGACCCCAAGTAAGAGTATAATATGGTGGGCAAGAGGCGGGGCTTCAGAATGTGGCTGCCATTACACATCCTGGCTCAGTTTTTAGCCGTGGACCCTGGGCAAGTGACCTCACCTAGATGAAATTTCTCATCTGTAAAACAATAATATTACTTCCCTCTTAGGAGGAGGCGGTTTCACAGAGGGAGTCAGTAAGCACTGCCTTGCCCAATCCTCGTGACAACTCTATAAGGAGTGATATTATTATGCCCATTTTGCAGATGAAATAATTGAGGCTTCAAGAGATGAAGTCATTTCCCCAAGTCACCAGGCTAGTAAACGGGGCAGGGGGCCAAGAGTCCAGTCCAGGGCTATCTGCCCCACAGGAATGCTCTTAACCACTGTGAAGGGGCCATCCTGCCAGAGGGCATCCACAAGACAAACCATCTCACGGCCATAAACCACACAGAGTTTACAAAAGCACAAGAAACTGTAGTATGTCAACATTAAGGGGAAAAAAAAAGGGTATTGAATTGCAGCTACAGTATGAGCTCAACCATGTTACAATATATTCAGAAAGGGAAAAAGACTGGAAAGAAAGAAATTTATAGGGCTGATCTCTTGTAGAATTATGAGTGCATATGTGTTTCCTTCTTAATATTTTTCTGTACTGTCTCTATGCATCCAAACTTCATTAAAAAAAAAAAGAAAGAAGGACGCTCCAAGGGCCACCTCCGCATGGGTACAGGCCCTCCACCCAGAGCTTACGACTCTTCCCCTGTTGCCAGCCCCTTCCAGCTGTCTACCCTGACTCCTTTTTCCTTCCTCTCTTCTCTGTCTTTGTAGAAATTAGACTGGGGGCAGATCTGTGTTTACCTAATGAAGTTGAAACTCTGCCAATTAACCTTCCTTTACCTCTGGATCAGAGTAATTTCTTATGCAGGAAACTGCCAACACCCCGTGGCCTAATTCTTCCCAGCTCAGCCCCAGCAATGCCCACCCCCTGGACGGCTTCCTCACTCTCAGTTGTTGGAACATTTTTCTAACCAATTTCACATGAGCCTCCTCTTACTGAGGCCGTTCCCCCAGCGACCTTGCCTCAAACCACAGGGCCTCAAATAAAAAAAGACAACTACAAGTCATCATATTTTCCAAGATTACTGTGCAAAGAAAAAAAAACCCTTAGTGTTGTGTCAGATTTGGCATGTAATACACGAAATGCAACAGGGCAGGGCGGAGGGGCACCGAGAGAGGGGACGGGAAGTATTGTGCTCCCCAACAGCGTGTGGAGAGCGTGGTCATGCCAAGTGCCTGCCCGGAGGGCGGAGGAAGCAGGCAGGGGTGTGAGGCTGTGTCGGGAGCCCTAGCAGCTGCGGAGGCAGGTGGGGCAGTTTGGAAAGGAAGCAGCAGTTTGTGAGCTGCCTGGCTAGCATTCACCAGGCCTGATCAACGCTGGCCAGGTGCCTGCTTTGCTTAGTAGCAGAGGAGGTTTACAAGTTGTCCTGCTTGTTTTTTTTTTTTTCCTTGACTGACTTTGGCCCTGATTCCATCAAACTTAGCCTTCCTGCCTCCTTAGATGAGAAATGATGCCACATTTTTCAAAGCAGTGTCTTTTAAGGTAATTTGGAACAAAAACCAGGGTCAGGGTTCCCTGTAGCTCTAGACCACTCCACAAATGATTAATAAAGTATTCACATGAGCTGACAATGATCTTTTTTCTTTTCTTTTTCTTTTTCATTTTTTTGGTCGTGCCTCGCAGCTCACGGGATCTTACTTCCCCAACCAGGAATCGAACCTGGGCCCCGGCAGTGAGAGCACCGAGTTCTAACCATTGCACCACCAGGGAATTCCCCTGATTTTTTTTTTCTTTTAATGCCACAGGAAGACAGAGCAGTGAGAACTGAGAAGGCAGAGTGGGTAAATCGGTAGCAAAAATGTGGCAGTAGAAAATTCATTACGGGAGTTCATGATTCTCAAACAAAAAGACATGAGCACATCACGCGATTGATTTTCCAGGTTAAGCAGTAGGTCAAGGCTTTCTCTGTTGAATTTACCAGCATTAACTCGCTCCTGCAGGTGCGCAGACAGAAACATCCTTTCAACTCAGTCAAGTATTTTAAGTCATGAATCTGTTTTAACATCTTTATTGGACTATAATTGCTTTACAATGGTGTGTTAGTTTCTGCTTTATAACAAAGTGAATCAGCTATACGTATATATACGTATATCCCCATATCTTTCCCTCTTGCGTCTCCCTCCCACCCTCCCTATCCCACCCCTCTAGGTGGTCACAAAGCACCGAGCTGATCTCCCTGTGCTATGCGGCTGCTTCCCACTAGCTATCTACCTTACGTTTGGTAGTGTATATATGTCCACGCCGCTCTCTCACTTCGTCACAGCTCACCCTTCCCCCTCCCCGTGTCCTCAAGTCCATTCTCTAGTAGGTCTGTGTCTTTATTCCCGTCTTACCCCTAGGTTCTTCATGACCTTTTTTTCTTTCTTTAGATTCCATATATATGTGTTAGCATACGGTATTTGTGTTTCTCTTTCTGACTCACTTCGCTCTGTGTGACAGACTCTAGGTCCATGCACCTCATTACAAATAACTCAATTTCGTTTCTTTTTATAAGTCATGAATTTTTTAGAGGCACTTGTTCTATTTATTCTCCTCCCTCCACAGTGAAAATAAAACACTCCAGCTCCAGGCCCAGGTGGCGTCATCCTGCTCAACTGGCAGGTCGGTGCTAAGAACAGAGGACGTCAGAGCTCTGAGTGATCAGAGGGTCCCCTTTAGCTGAGAAAACTGAGGCCTAGAGGGGCCATGTTAACAGCTAGGTGGGAGCTAAAATGGCCCCAGAACTCACATCGCTCAGTGTTCAGACTGGCAAAACATGAAAATGTTCTTAAGAAAGTCAATGGGCGAACGTTTTCTGATTTCTGGGAGAGCAGAATGCCTTCCATGGTCTTCACACGTGCAGGGCACACAGGCCTGGGTGCACGTGCGTGTGCATTTCCCTGCGTGTAGATCTGTTGGCTTGGACACAGAAGCAAACACCATCCTTCAAAGGATATAAGGACTAGATTTCCTTTCTTACCGTTACTACCGGGAAGGAAATAGATCTGAATGTTCTGGAGTGAAGACAGCAGGAAGGCAAGTTTTGCTTCCTGCTAAAGGATTTCATAACTGATTCTGCCCTTTGTTTGGCAACTCTGGCCAGCCCCAAGCGAAGGAGCACGTCAGCTGGCTCAACTGTCCTCCCTGGCAGGAGTTAGGATTTGCCACTTGGCCTCTCAAGCCAGTTTGCCTTCAGAGCTCTGGGCCCAGACATGTGACTTGTTGAAAATAACCAGAGGAGCAGACTCCTCATGGCTGGGTACCGTTCAGGGGGCTTTGTGAGAGGAACATGGTAAGGTTCTGGAAGCAATTTTCAGCTTGATTTTGAGTCTTGGGAAGCCCTCCTCCAGGCATCTAGCTAAGTTCTCTGGAGGTGTCTCTGTGTGAGGCCGGACAGGGGACACAAACGGACAGTTCCTGACCAGGGTACCCCTCATGGCTCTAGAAACACATAGGGGCCTCCACTCTGCCCTTTTCTCTCCTGTCCCTGGTGGATTGGCAGCACGTTTGAAGAGTGCGTCTGGGGCTATGCCCCTCTGCACCCTAGAGTCCCCAGCACAGGAGATCACCAGGGGCTACCACAAAACCTGCTCTTGGCAGGGTCTCTCTCTCTTCCTCTCCTTGGCCTCCGGGCTGGTGGCCTACATGCATGGTCTCCCTCTTGGCTGGACCCATCTAGACTGCCGGCCTGTCGGGCGGTCACCCAGGCTTTGGTGTTCGGTTTCTCTCTAAGATGCTCTCTCAGTTCACTCCCTTGGCTTACCTCTTCATGCCATCTACCCCACCCTGAAAGTGGTGCCTTGACTCCATGCCCAGACCTCACACGCGGATGGATGGATCTGGGCCCCCCTTTGTCTGGGAAGACAAATCTGACAAGGGACCTGGCTTCTTTCTGCCCCTCCCTCTACTCTTGCTCCTCTTTCATACTATCACAGGAGCGAGCAGCTAGTAAGAGGGGAGGGACAGAGGGAGAGGAAGGTACACCTTGTCACCAAACGACCAAAGGACAAGGGATTCCTGAGTGCCAACCATATACCAAGCATGCTGCTAAGGACTGAATATTTGTCCACTGAATGGACACAAAATTCTTATGTTGAAACCTAACCCCCAATGTGGTGGTGTTTGGAGATGGGGCCTTTGGGAAGAGATTAGGTCATGAGGGTGGAGCTCTCATGAATGAGATTACTGCCCTTATAAAGTAGACCCCAGAGAGTTCCCTCACCACGAGGACACAGCAAGAAGACAGCTATCGATGAACCAGGAAGTGAGCCCTCACTAGACGCCAAATCTTGGACTTCCTAGCCTCCAAAAGTGTGAGAAATTTCTGTGGTTTATAAGGCATCTGGTCTATGGAATTCTGTTACACCAGCCTGAACGAAGACACACACTGTTAGACCCTATGAAGGAGAAGCTTGGGACGCAGGTCTGCCTTCAAAGAGATTACGGTTCAGATGGCATGATGAGAGAGAATCACTTCAGGCAAGAGTATATTGAATGAGGTGCTCAGTTGGGAGAGTAAAGGCTATAAGTACCAACAGAGAAGGGAGAAGGAGTGCCATCCAGGCCCTGTCAGGGAAACTCAGCTGGGGCTCTGTCATTAGGCCATACTTGGGCAATATCAACACCTTGACAATCCCCATCTCTGCAGGTGAAATTACCCAGAAAATTAAATGTACAGACAAATAATGTCAAAGGTGAGTTTTATTCATAATGTTGCTTATTATAAGCACAAATTTGTTCCTTTTTAGAACACTAAAAACAGGAAAATAATTCATTGGGCATCTTCAAAAATGAGAAGAAGAGTGGTTCTCAAAAGGCTGAAGGACGTGACTAGGAATAAAGAAAATTTTGGCCGAGGACAGTGCTATAACTGGGTTGTCAGATGACGGAGACTAAGGTAAGGGGCCTCCTTAGAACTTAGTAAAGAGAATGTGGTCTGAGTTAAACCAGCAAAATTCACCTACAGTGGATTAGCCATTACGGGAATCAAGCAAGCGACATCCTTTCCTAGGCAAAGAGGTAACTTACCTCAACGTAATAAAGGCCATATGTGACAAACCCAGAGCCAACATCATTCTCAATGGTGAAAAACTGAAACCATTTCCACTGAGATCAGGAACAAGACCAGGTTGCCCACTCTCACCCCTATTATTCAACATAGTTTTGGATGTCTTAGCCACAGCAATCAGAGAAGAAAAAGAAATGAAAGGAATCCAAATCGGAAAACAGGTAAAACTGTCACTGTTTGCAGATGACATGATACTATACATAGAGAATCCTAAAGATGCTACCAGAAAACTACTAGAGCTAATCAAGGAATTTGGTAATGTAGCAGGATACAAAATTAATGCACAGCAATCTCTTGCATTCCTATACATTAATGATGAAAAATCTGAAAGAGAAATTAAGGAAATACTCCCATTTACCACTGCAACAAAAAGAATAAAATACCTAGGAGTACCTACCTAAGGAGACAAAAGACCTGTATGCAGAAAACTATAAGACACTGATGAAAGAAATTAGAGATGATACAAACAGATGGAGAGATATACCATGTTCTTGGATTGGAAGAATCAACATTGTGAAAATCACTCTACTACCCAAAGCAATCTACAGATTCAGTGCAATCCCTATCAAACTACCAATAACATTTTCCACAGAACTAGAACAAAAAATATCACAATTTGTATGGAAACACAAAAGACCCCGAATAGCGAAAGCAATCTTGAGAAAGAAAAAAGGAGCTGGAGGAATCAGGCCCCCAGACTTCAGACTATACTGCAAAGCTTCAGTAATCAAGACAGTATGGTACTGGCACAAAAACAGAAATATAGATCAGTGGAATAGGATAGAAAGCCAGGAGATAAACCCACACACATATGGTCACCGTATCTTTGATAAAGGAGGCAAGAATATACAATGGAGAAAAGACAGCCTCTTCAATAAGTGGTACTTGGAAAACTGGACAGCTACATGTAAAAGAATGAAATTAGAACACTCCCTAACACCATACACAAAAACAAACTCAAAGTGGATTAAAGACCTAAATGTAAGGCCAGACACTATAAAACTCTTAGAGGAAAACATGGGCAGAACACTCTATGACAAATGTCACAGCAAGATCCTTTTTGACCCACCTCCTAGAGAAAGGGAAATAAAAATAAACAAATGGGACCTAATGAAACTTAAAAGCTTTTGCATAGCAAAGGAAACCATAAATAAGACGAAAAGACAACCCTCAGAATGGGAGAAAATATTTGCAAACGAAGCAAATGACAAAGGATTAATCTCCAAAATTTACAAGCAGCTCATGCAGCTCAATATCAAAAAAACAAACAACCCAATCCAAAAATGGGCAGAATACCTAAACAGACATTTCTCCAAAGAAGATATACAGATTGCCAACAAACACATGAACGGATGCTCAACATCACTAATCATTAGAGAAATGCAAATCAAAACTACAATGAGGTATCACCTCACACTGGTCAGAATGGCCATCATCAAAAAATCTACAAACAATAAATGCTGGAGAGGGTGTGGAGAAAAGGGAGCCCTCTTGCACTGTTGGTGGGAATGTAAATTGATACAGCCACTATGGAGAAAAGTATGGAGGTTCCTTAAAAAACTAAAAATAGAGCTACCATACAACGCAGCAATCCCACTACTGGGCATATACCCTGAGAAAACCATAATTCAAAAAGAGTCATGTACCACAATGCAGCTCTATTTACAATAGCCAGGACGTGGAAGCAACCTAAGTGTCCATCGACAGATGAATGGATAAAGAAGATGTGGCACATATATACAATGGAATATTACTCAGCCATAAAAAGAGACAGAATTGAGTTATTTGTAGTGAGGTGGATGGACCTAGAGTCTGTCATACAGAGTGAAGTAAGTCAGAAAGAGAAAAACAAATACAGCATTCTAACACATATATATGTAATGTAAAAAAAAAAAAAAGGTTCTGAAGAACCTAGGGGCAGGACAGGAATAAAGACTCACATGTAGAGAATGGACTTGAGGACATGGGGAGGGGGAAGGGTAAGCTGGGACGAAGTGAGAGAGTGGCATGGACGTATATACACTACCAAATGTAAAACAGAGAGCTAGTGGGAAGCAGCCGCATAGCACAGGGAGATCAGCTCGGTGCTTTGTGACCACCTAGAGGGGTGGGATAGGGAGGGAGGGAGGGAGACGCAAGAGGGAGGAGATATGGGGATATATGTATAATATAGCTGATTCACTTTGTGATACAGCAGAAACTAACATACCATTGTAAAGCAATTACACTCCAATAAAGATGTTAAAAAAAGCAAACGTATTAAAAAATAAAATAAACCATGATAAATGTCAAAAAAAAAAAAGATACATCCTTTCCTATAAAAGTTTGGAACGTACAAAACTCCCGCCGAACGATCTTAAGGTTGGCACTCAACTGTAATGGAGAATGTGGGAAATCTATTTGATTGAACCGTGATATGTCTGGAGATGGACAATGGATGGCAAGGGGCTGATCAGCCATGAAAAGAGAGAAAAATGGAGAGTTGCCGAGGTCACAGGTGCGGGGCTCTTGCCAGCATCCTCTGCGCTTAGTGAACTCAAGATACAGTTCCCTTGGCTCACTCTTCCCCCTGGTGCCTGACGGGGCCTCAAGTTGGACATGCAAGACCCTTCGTGAAAATAACTAGCTCCTCTTCTTTTCATTCCTTGCTCTCCCGGAAATCACCAAGTAAATGTGGTTTCCTATAGAATCTGGCTTTTAAGGAATCAGGCTGAGAGGGAGCAAATGCCCAGGGCAGGCAGACCTATGTGCTTCCGATGGGCTGACATTTCAGTTCCTGTTGCGATTAGTAAGCTGCCAGTCTGCTCCCCGGGTAAGTCTCTGTGAGTTTGCAAATGTGAGCCTGCATCACAGTTACAGGCATCCTTAGAAGTCTTTGAGGGCAGGGTTCTGTATCCCTGAGGCCGAGAGGCAGACCCTCCACTGTAGAGCATTCACTGGGGAAACGCCTCTGGGAATCTCAGCAATGCCCTGGTTTTCAACATGGCACAAGCTCACAAGAGCCCCTCAAATCAGTGCATGCAAGAACAGTACCATTTTCTGGTGATTTGAACACTTTCTTTTAAAAGAAGTGGATCCTGAGACTTTCTTAAAACACTATCTTTCAGAAACATCATCTTTCAGGATACCTGTTCTATTTTTTTTTTTTTTTAATGACAGGAAGATGTTGTTTCTGCAGTTCAGAGAGTCCAAGTTCCCTGCTTTCCTTCAGTCCTGACAACAGAGCATGCAGGTCGCTTCATCAGAGCTCTCAGAATATTCAATCTTTCCATTCTAATATTCAATTTTACTGTCGAGGCTCAAAATAAACAGGCAGCCACTGAATCTAGGTTCTCACATAAATAGCTTATATAATTGCTCTAAAATCTGCACCAAGAGATCGACTGGTGCTCTCTGGGAATATCTTGGGGAAAAGCCCCAAAGTCTTTACTACCCCGGTGAGAGAGAATGTGCTGAGCACCCTCTGAAAGAAAGACCTCGAGGAGTTCCAAAAGGCCCCGTAGTAACCACCTGAATCTGCACCGGAGCAGAGAATACACCTGCTTCGTCAGAATGCTTCGGTGATGCCTACTGATTCAAGAGGTCTGCCGTTGAATAATGCTGTTTGCTCCAGTCTACCCTAATCATCACACATCGTCCTCTTTTCTGGATGAATGACTGCAACCCCAGCTACTGGCAAGATAAGATGACATCTGCTGACACTGATGGCAGAATAATGTTTCAGACTCTGTCATTCACATAGTGCATTTGTGTTAATGATTCTAATCATCTTTACACAGTCAACTCAGCACACAACAGCCCTGTCTCCAGTCATGGTGTCACGAACTCACCAACACTCCAGGTGCAGTTCTAAAGGCTGGTGTAACAACCAATGCAAAGCTGGTTGGCGGGTTTTATAGGCCAGAGGGGACGAAAAGGATATAATACTTTGAATCTGCTAAAAGCTAAACGTCACATTATACAATTGCTTCTCAGCTGTAGGTATTACTTTGTCTGACAGGTATAACTACTGTTTCCCTAAAACTGAGTTTTCTGCTTCTTAGGAACAAGGTTAAAAGACCTATCAAAGAGATGGTGGTTGCTTGTCTGGGGTGGGAAAGATGCCCACGGGCCCCAAAGAGCATGCATGCCTCTGAGCAAACCAAGACGAGTCCGCTCATCACTGACAACATCACTCTCTTAGCAGGAGTCCTCCTGTAATACCTTATGTAACAGAGCAGAGCTTCTAGAAAAGTATGCCATGGAGTCTCTCTCACTTGAGTGAATTTATTGCCCCCTGAAATATGGCTGGGGACTAGAAGGCAGGGCGCTACAACGTAGGCAACCACAGGCTTTGCCCATTTGTGGAAAGAATTATCCAGATTTACCTCAGCCTTCAAAATCATACTACTTCCATCAGGACCAAGGAGGCGGCAAATGTCTGGCAGGAGGGCGAGCTTCTTAAGATGCCTTGGCTGAAGGGAGAGGCATCACCATGAAGGTCTTGGTATCCAAATGCTTTGGATGTGAACACCTTTTCCCAGGCTCGCAAAGATGAGGGAGAAGGGTGAAGCGGGTAGTCTGGGTGGCCCCCTGCTGCCCAACACTAAGCCCACAAGGACAGCGACCATGTGTGTCCTCTTCACTTCCCATCAACCAGCACAGCAGCCAGCCCAAAGAAGGGACCCAACAGATACAAAGTGAATGAATGAATAAACATAAAACATCACTGTCAGGCAGCAGATCTTCCCCCTCCCAAATATGCAAAATGACGTGAAGGTTATGCCATCCTGGGCTTGCTTGTCTCTGCAAATATATATTATAAGGCACTAGATTTCTTTTTAAAGGCTATTCATCAAAGTTCTTAGATGCATCTGGATCCCCAGGGAAGCTCACCAAGGTAACTCCGTGCTGATCTGATGAACTACAGTCAGATTTCTATCATTACTGAATGTTTTAGCTGGAGCCTTCCAGCTAAAACTTGTGCTAATAGTCATTATTACAAAGACCAGAATAGTTAACACGTATGGGGCGTTTGCAAAGGACCAGGCGCTGTGCTAAGGAATTCATATGCATCATCTCAGTCAATCTTCTCAACAGTTTAACAAGGTAGGTATGATTATTCTTGCAATTTTACAGATGAGGACACAGTCGTTACTCAGTATTTGTGGGAGATTGCTTCCAGTACCCCCCGCAGACAGCAAATTCCACAGAAGTTCAAGTCCCTCATATAAAATGGGCAAGTATTTGCATATAACCTATGCACATCCTCCCCTATACTTTAAGTCATCTCTAGATTACTTACAATATCTAATACAAAGTCAATGCTATATAAATGGTTGCAAATACAATGTAAATGCTATGTTAATAGTTGTCATTGCACAGCAAATTCAAGAAATTCAAGTTTTACTTTCACGAACTTCCTGAAATATATTTTTTAGTATTTTTGACTCAAGGTTGACTGAATCCACAGATGCAGAACCCGCAGATACCGAGGGCTGAGTGTACTGAGGAAACATTCAATGAGTTGACCTTGAACAGAACAGCTAAGTGACAGGGCCAGGATTCAAGTCCAAGTCTATTCAATGCCGCGGCCTAGAGTCACAACCACCACACTCCATAAATGTTTGCCAAACCTCATTCCTGTGTCTTACTGTTTTAAACATTTACTATATAGTCATTACTAAGTGCTAGCATCTGTTTTTCTCGAGGATGAATTCTGTCAGCTGATAACCCACCACGGCAATCATTATCAACAAAAATGGGTCAAATGATTTTGCTTGGTGGAACATGTCTTTACTGAATGGTGAGCCCTTCTCTGTTCTGTGGATTTATTCTCCTCCGAAAATATGGCTGGAAACTAGAAGGTGGGGTTGTCATCACTTAGACAGATACCTGTATCTACGCTAGAGCTTCCCAAACTGTAATGTGTAAACAGATCACCTGAGGATCTTGATAAAATGCAGGTTCTGAGGCACCAGGTCTAGGGTGGGGTCAGAGCATTTCTAACAAGCTTCAGGTGATGCTGATAAAGTGTGGCCCACGGACCAGCAGTAAGTCTCAATGATCTAGAAAACACTGGGAAGCAGAATATAGATTCTCTGAACCTCAAACTTAATTCCTAGAGAGAATAACAGATGTGGAACAGAGCATCCTTCAGCTAAACAATACAAGAAAGAAAGCTATCAAAAAGCCTAAAAGGTGTGGCCCTTGGCTTCAAACCAACCTACAGGCCATAATCTTGGTGGGAACCTACACCATCTGGCTCCTTGAACAATCATATGCATTCATCTAAGCAGTGCATACACCATCAATGCTGTTTAGTATCCTTGGCAACCAATCCACCAGTACTGTAGTTACCTTTCCCGAACCTCAGCTCCATGGGAATGGTGATGGGTCAAGGTTCATGGTCCAGTAATAGAGCCCCCATGGGCAGGAACAGAATGCAGGCTGGGAAAGGTGGGCAGAAGTCACATGAAAGCCTGACCAAAGAGCCCTGAGGTGTAGAACTGGCTGGAAAAGACCAAACTGCTGCCCCCTTAGAATGTAAAGTGCTTCTAACTTTTCAACATTTTTTGTTACATTGTCATCAGAGAAACAACACGCCTGGAGTGAGGCGAACAAAGATGGACTGGCTCATTTAAACCACAGCGTTGTAAAATGGGTTCCCACAAAGAAAGAAAGCACAGATCAGAGGTGTGTATACATACACACACACACACACACACACGGGCATGCATGTGTATTCATGTCCACATACACACACACCACACACACACACAGCACACACAGTTAGGAAGCTTAGTAGGCCTCACCCTGTATCCTCAGCTTAACAACGTGCTTTTCAGCCACTTCCACAATATTGGCCGCTTTACCCCCAGGGACATGCTATGCAGGATGCAGGCCATCCACTTACTAATGGAGCACCTAATGGTTCTTGCTGTCTATTTGGGTGCTTAGACATTCCAGGTACTGCACCAAGTGCTTTACCCACATTGCCTTGTTTAGTCACACGACAACCCTTAGAATAAGGCGCACTGATGAGGAAACTGGGGCTTGTGGAAGTTAACGGACTTGTTCACACATATCAGGTATGGAGCAGCCGAGGGCTCAGAACCCGGGTCCATCAAACTAAAATGCTGGGGTTTCCCTGGGGGCGCGGTGGTTAAGAATCCACCTGCCAATGCAGGGGACACGGGTTCAAGCCCTGGTCCGGGAAGATCCCACATGCTGTGGAGCAACTAAGCCCGTGCGCCACAACTACTGAGCCTGCGCTCTAGAGCCCACGAGCCACAACTACTGAGCCCACATGCCTAGAGCCTGAGCTCCGCAACAAGAGAAGCCACCTCAGGGAGAAGCCCGCGCACCGCAATGAAGAGTAGCCCCCGCTCACCGCAACTAGAGAAAGCCCGCGTGCAGCAACGAAGACCCAACGCAGCCAAAAATAAATAAAATAAAATAAATTGATTAAGAAAAAAAAAACAAAGAAACTAAAATGCCAGGGCTCTTCAACAATAAACTTCCCCACCCCACATCCCCAGCCCCGTCATGGAAGCCACAATTCTGACAGCAGGCAGAGCACTGAGATCCAAGCCACAGAGACTTACATTCCCCTCCTTTTCAAAGTCCGGAGGAAGTAACTTCACGAAGTTGTCGGGGAACACTCCGCGTCTGCCATTGAGCTCTCCTTCCCACCAGCCTACGTCGATGCAGTCCTAGGAAACAGGAGAGCAGAGTGAGAAATGGGGTAAGCACCCTACAGGGAGCTCTGACACCCTTTCTAGAGAGATCGAGGAGCTTTCCTTGAGGCTGCTATCAACGGTTTCTAAGACTAAATCAGCACAAACCCCAAAGTCGGATGGGAGAACAAAAGCTTAAGTGCGCTAGAGCTGTCCGCTGGGATTCAAAACCCAGTGTTGCCTGTAGATGCCTTAAGATCAATAAGATCTTCTGTTTTTCCCTTAAGGATAGGAGGATATGTATTTTCTTCATTTTAATTTTCCTGAAATAAAATTATTTCATTAACTGAAAACGTGGGTTAGAAAACATCACACGCACAAATGTTCTCTCTGATTAGCCTGTCACAAAGCTTGTCGAAATTAAGGAGGGCTTTGCGACAGGCAGGCAAGGGCAAGAAAACTCACAGTGTATGCAAGCTCATTAATGTACCCTCTCCTTTCCGTGCTGATGGGGCACAGCTGTCATCATGAAGAGCCCTTCCCCCCCACCTTACAGAACTTAATGTTTGCTCACTAAATGAATGAATAAATCTCTTCATTCTTCCAGATCAAAACTGCTTCCCTTTGAATAATCCCTATTCTGTTCACTCACTTGTCAAACGTTTATTGAGCACCTACTCTGTGCCAAGTGCTAGGGAGAGAGTGAGAGCTCAGCCTTTGCAAGCTTCTATGCTGAGCCTAATGGCCTCGTGGCTCTCCCAGGCACTCACCCTCACGCCACAGAACCACCTCTATTTTTCCCCATCCCCAACTGCTTGGAAGTTTGATTTGCTCTAGTCTGATAATATATCTCGCATTTGTCCTCTGGGTCCGACTCCACTTCTCCCACCCCAATCCAAGACCCATCTGTCCTGCTGTAAACCTCCTCACTTGGGCATTTCTTCCTTCCCAGTGTATGTACAGCACACACACCACTGTCAAGTACAGGTCCTTGAGTAAAAACCCAATTCTCAGACTGCGGTCAACAATTTCCAGCTAAAGCCTGAAATGAGCGAAGGCTTTCCAAAAAATGCTAGTAACACAGAGGACTTTGAAAATAAATGCTCAGGAAAGTGAGGAATTCCTGCTCAGGGCCCACGGAGACGCACTCATGGCCCTCCACAATACCGGTGGGGCTGGGGAAGGGGTGACGAGGCCTCAAGCGGCAGATGTGCAGCTGGCCTAGGCCCTGGGGATAAGCCTCTGGAGGCCCTGGCTTACGTGACTCACTATGTGCCCTGCTAGAGCATCCATTCCAGCAAAAAGAGAAACGCACCTGGATTGTTCACCATTATACCCCCAGCCCAATGCACAATATAATAAATATTTCTGGAATCAAAGAAGACTCTTTCTAACCCTGAGCTCTGTGATCTCCCACAGCCCAAGACTAGGATTACTGCAGGACAAGATAGCCTCCATCTACCCCAGCCTGTGAGGATTCTATGGAAGTTAACACAGGGCCACCTCAGGTGAGAAGTAAATGCTCAGCATCATCTTCTACCCCAGTGGTATCTGTTATAAGGATAGACTGACCTGAGTCCTTAATCACACTATAAATTCTAGTCGCAACCAACACCAAGAGACAAAGACACCTGAAGCATCAAGTTCAGATGCACTCAGGACAAATCAAGGTTCAGGAGACGTACAATATGAAAGAATGCTTATCTTTCCTGGAAAGTGCCAATGAGGAGCCCAGGCACGTATCTGTTCCTGCCCACGTCACGTCACGCCCTAAACAATCTAGCGGTAGTCCCTAAGAAGGGACTCATGAACATGGGTGGTGGTGGCAGAATCTGACGACTTCTGACGTTCTTCCATCCCTGAGAAACTGTTATGGCATCAACGATATCAGAAAAACTTATGAAGGAGGAGGGGGTGGAATTTCTTTACTCCTAATCCTTGGAAATTAAGTCTTTCGATCCAGAGCCTCTGTTTCTGAGGAAATTCCTGGCATAATTTTTTTTCCTCTTCTTTTTCTGGACAAGTCCCTCTCATCTTCAAAGCCCAACTTGAAACTCATCTTTAGGAAAGTGACTATAATGGAAGCTTTACCTTTTCTCTGACACTCAGAACTGTGTTAATTTGCATTTCACGATATCCCATTCAACAAACAACTATTATATGTAAAGTATATTTAAATTCATTCTGTAGGCACCAAACATTAAACATGCAAAAGAACATGATCCCTAATTCCAGGGAGCTTAGAGATTTGTGTGAAACACACACACGCACACATGCACACACATAACATACAAGGTCCTTTTTTTATAACAGGTATCAACCATGAGATCTAGTACCAAAGAGGAGAGAATCATTAACAGCTTTTCAAATAATCTTAAATCTTTTCATGTGTGAAGGGTTTGCTTATGTGAGGAGTGGACTTTTCTCCACATTCATTTCAGATCATCTGATACAGAATTATGTCCATAAAAGGCACTCAAATATTGTTTAGTGCTATATTTCTTTTGAAGGCTTTCTTTCAAACTTTCTAAATGGTTCAAGGCTATGCTTCCCATTAGCCTTAAGCAATCAGCAACCCAAGAACCACTGTAATGAAGCCTCCTGCTTCATATGTGAGAAAAACAGCAAAGAAAATTTTAATAAACAAAACAAAACAAAACAAGCATATGCAGAATAACTTCAGAACTTACGCACGCCTACAGGGGAAAACAGTGCGTGTGACATTACCTTTATTATACCTCCCATCAGTGGTGAGTAGCTCGAATGGCTCATCTATGTTCTGCTTTTTAAGGAAAACATGAACAGTGCTAATCATTGTGTGATTCAAGGTAAGAGAGGGAAAGCATGAAGATAGAACACAGTATGTCTAATTGTTCTGACTGGTATAAGAACAAATACAAAGCTCACGGATGAGATAAGTATGTTGAAGAAAGAAAACTGACAGCGTGACAGAATACTAAGAAAAGTGAAAGGGAGTCTGCTGCAGGACAGAAAATGGCCACAGGGTCAAGATGCCTGGAGTGGGACAGAGATTTAGAGAACTGAGACTTCTTTTCCCCTAGCAATAGAAGCTAATTTAAGGGAAGCAGGAAGAATTCTGACAGCAAAATGAGAAATGAAAATAAGTCATCTTCAACAAACCAGACAAAAGAACTAGGCTTTTGGCGGCAGAGATGAAGAGAGAATTGTTTGTATGAGGGCTCTGCTTCGAGAAGTGTGAAAGAACAGCAAATGCAATTTATTTAATGAGGACCTAAAACATGCAGGATAGGAGAGGAATTCAGCAGGAAAAAGAAAATCATCATGTCCTTATGGGGCTCCCAAGCTCAGAGCCTAATGGGAGAGGCAGACACAATGAATCAACATGGCACCGAAACACCGGCAGGAGTCCTAGGCTGGATTAACAGCAAGTGGGACCAAGAGAAACCAGGCAGCCTGAAAGGAGAGAACGAGGGCAAGAATCAAGGTAATGAGAAAGGTCAAGGGTGGGATCACCAAGTGTGAAGGAAGGGAAGAGGGAGAGTGGGAAGCTGGGGTCATAGAAGAGAACATTCAAGAACTGGCACTTAGAGTGAAGGCAATGTTTGGCTCCCAGGAGATTCCAACCAACCTCTACTGAAGAGTGATGTGAGGGGTGAGGCAAGATGGCAACCATGAGTGACGGTGGCGGGGGGGAGAATGGACAGTCAATGATTTGTGAGGCCAGAACATCATCAGGATGGAGTTAATGTCCCCAAGGAGGATGGCAGGAGGTGGGTGAAGGCAGGAGAATGAGGCAGTAGGTGACCACTAAGGAGAGACGCAGTGTTGGCAAAATACTGGAAGATTTTAGGGTGACCATATAATTTATTTCCAAACCTGGGACACTACTAATAATTATACCACAGGCACAACCCACGATGGTTATGCCAAGATCTACCCTAGTGGATTTTGAGATTCCAATAAGGATGAGGAAAGGGCAGCGTTTGCAGGTGAGGGGATGACCTTTAAATGAGGCAGGAGTTTGCAGTGGGAAAGAGTTAAAGATCAGCATGTAGATGGAAGTTTCCAGAACAATGATGATTAGAAATAAGATCTATTCACATGTAAGCAGAGGAAAGTAGACCTCGGCCCTTATCAAGAGTCAAAGAGTATGGAAAGAATTATACTTCTGACATAGAATGCTCACTCTTCTATGATTAAGTCCTCAAAATGGTTTCTCTATGCCTCATCGCCAGGCAGATATTAGCGTAAAATATATTTTTCCTTGTAAAATACAAATAATGTTTTTCCTTTTAAGGAATGAATAAACAGAGCCTTAGGTGTGCTGTACTCCAGTTCTGCACTAGCTTGGGTTAGCCAAGATATCTCAGAGAGAGGAGAAGGAGAGCGAACTTGGGCCATCTGATACTTAAGTGGTCCACTAGTGATAAAAACTCTGGGTCTCAGTTCCTTGATACACAGGAGATGTTTGAGGTGTAAAGAGTAACACAACTGCTGCTGGTTTGTCGTCATTACTGTGATTCTAGGGGCTGGTCCCAGAGACCTTGAGGGATAATGAGGCCAGGAAAGTGTCTTAATTAAGCACACATGCATCTGTCATGCGACTCAGCACCATCTTCCGGTGAAACCCCCTGGCAGCAGCTCACACACTTGGAGGGCTCAGGGGAGGGATGTGAAGCCCCCAGGGTGTGTCTGAGGAGGGAAGCCCGGCCCAGACCTCAGTGTCAGGCCTTAGTTTGCTCCATCCTGCCACAGAGGCCCTGGGGAACGTGGCGGAAGCACTCCACCAGTGCACACAGCTCTCGCACTGGGGGTCAGCTGAGAGCCGCTCCCTGTCATCCAACCTGGCGGCAGGGAGTCACCTGTGAGCTCTGCTGTGTCTGCCTCTCGTCTAGGCACTTTAAATCTTTAGAAAAGACAAACTTGCCACTTGCCTTGTAAATTGCAAACCCAGCTGCAACCTCATTTGGGGCTCCATTTCGTCAAGAGTGCAAAGCAACATCTTAGACCAGTGCTTCTCGAAGCTGGCTGCACAGTTAGAATCACTTCTGGCTTTTTTTTTTTTTTTTTTTTTTTTTTTTTTTACTGAAATCAAGATGCTCCCTTTTTAAGGTGGGGTAAATCATGTAAATTAAAGAGAAATTTAGGAAAAATGTTTAAGGAATAATAATTTCAGGTAGGCAACTGTAAGGAAGGTAACAATCATGCGTGCCAAGGCTACGTGATTCCTCCACAGGCCCCAAGGTGAGAAAGTGACGCCCTCGTTTTCCAGAAATTCTTTGCCAGTACATATTGCATAGCTATAGGTACTGTTTGTTGTTACACTGAGTCCTGGGCAGAAGTTTTGTCCCAGAAATTCATTATGCTGCAAAGCCGCAAAGCCATATCGAGGAATGCTAAAGTACTGAAGCCACGAGAGCCAAGGCACAACGGTTCTGAGATTTACCAACAGCCCTGAAAATATCATCATAAACACAAAAGAGATGGTCATGAGAAGCGTTGCTATGGATACCACGCTCTGACTTGCTGCTATGGCCAGCGCCATTGAACGGGCTGAATAAGCCACCATCATCACGGTAAACATCATGATGAAGAAGGCCTCCACCTGTGGTTTCAATCCTAACAGGGAGTATGTTATACTAGCAAATATAATACTTGGTAACATGGGGAGTAAATCAGATAACAGTTTTCCAAAGAAGTAAGATGACACTCTGTAGTATCCACTGATATATTCATGTATGAAGAGCTTCTTCTCGACCACCAGGAGCTCCACGGCCGACACACTGCTGAAACACTGGTTGGTGGTCAGGAAGAAGCGCACCCCGGCTCTGTTCTGCATTCCTGTAGGATCATTTTTTAGATGGTAGAAAATGGCACCTATAACCAGTCCCAGGATGACTGTTACAATTATCTGAACTATAGAAACCTGGAGATCACCCAGTAAGTTTTTGAATGAACGCCTGGAAATCCATCTGAGCTGATGACAGAAGGAGGTGGCATAGGTGATCTCCTTGTAGACTGAAATATTCTTCTTCTGACCCCCTGAGAGTTGATCTAACTCAACTTTTGTCTCCTTGAAGAAGGAGGAGTTGGCATAAAACTCAGTTAATTTTCCTATGAGCGGAGTATCTTTCTTGGAAGGCTCTTCAGTCTCCCTGGCTTCACCATCTGTGTCTTCTCTGTTTAACACCACAGCACAGGAGTCTCCATTAATGACGTCCAGGAAGAAGTCTGCAGGGTTATTATAGAGCTCACAGTGGTAACCAGTGGATGGGAAGTAACCCAAGGCCTCCTGAGCAGGCCCGTGGAACATTAATCTTTCTGAGGCCAACAAGGTAAGGCTATCAAAGAACTTGAAGATGGAATAACGAGGCTGATGAATGGAGAAAATGACTGTCTGTCCTTATTTAGACATTCTCTTCAGAAGCAAAAGGACAGCATTTGCTGTGCTTGAATCTAAGCCAGTTGTGGGCTCATCCAGGAACAAGATGGATGAATCAGTAATAAGCTCCATTGCAATACTAGTCCTGTTTCTTTCTCCTGCAGACACACCACGGGAGATCAGGTGAAAATGACAATTCGGATTCACTAGGTCTGGGGCTGGTCAGAGATTCAGCATTTCTAACAGGTTCCCAGGTGATGTCAATGCTACTGGACCACACTTTGAGTAGAAAGGTTCTCAAAAATGGTAAGCTCCTTGAAAACAAAGGATCTTTTATTTATATCTCTGTATCCACCAAATACCTAGCACAGTGCCTGGAAAATATTGATTATGAATACACGTTGGCTGAATGGATGAATCGATGGATGGCCCAATCTGCCCCCACAATACTAATCTACTTCCCACAATTTCCAAACATCCGAAGTGACGTCAAGTTGAATGAGGAAGAGGCAGGTCTAGATTAGCTATATAAGAAAGCTTCATCTATTCAATCAGGCTTACCGGTTGGTCTGTACTGAATATTTGTTCATATTTGTGGTAACAACTTAAAAAGTACCTTGAAAAGGTAGGTCACATTTTCTAAGACATCATAAGTGCCCTGTTCGAGTTTGGACAGGAACGTATAGCTCAGAAATCGCCACAGCAAACCCCCAAATGATGGGTTCACCACCTGGTCCTCTTGAAAAAGAAAAGCACTCTGCTTGGTCACTTCCCCTGGTGGTCAGCTGTCCCCACACTCCCTAGTACCGATTTCCCAGAAATCATCCAGCATGGTTGTTTTCACGACCTTCTCTGATGACTGAAATATCACTAGAGGAGAAAGTGAGTGTTATTTGACCTCGGTATGGCTGTCAAGTGAGCCTCTGAGTGCCCCGAGGCGGGTCTCACACCCTCAACATCCCACGAACAGTATGAAAAGTGCTGTTTAATATTTACTAATAAACACCTTCTGCATGGAGCTTCAGGGGGACTGTTGAGAGGCAGCTCCATGGAAGCCGAAGCCCATGAGCACTCAGTTCTACCGCTGCTCGTTAACACCTCCCGAAGAGATGCGATCATTCTGCATGGCTGGGATTTCTGCTCAGAATTTCCAGCATCCCATAAGGCAGTTACTCTAGCAGGCTCGTCAACATCACAGTTTATGAGGTAACAGGAGAAAAAGAGAACCACGGTCTATCTCAGGGTAGAAGAAATGCCTGGCAGACCACGGTTAATGAGGGAAGCCGAGGAGACCGTCCCAGGGACAAGCCCACTCAAGAAGATGTCACATTCCAAATATCAACATCTGGGATAGGTGAGGTTTAGGCAGTCATTCACTGTTTTGTGATACTGGGAAGTCATGACCTCAAAGAGATTGTCTACTTGTAAAAAAAATCCTGACTTTTTATTGGGCAACAACTTACAGGCTTTGCTATACTAACTGCTGACTTTTTCATTTTACATATTGTATAACTGGTAACAAAAAAACTGGATGAGTAACACACAAAAAGCCGTAATCAAGCTTCCTTTTAGTTATGTCGATATTGATTAAAGCATGTCGTGATGCCTGAACACTGTATTCAGAAATGACCACATGCCTTTTACAAGCTACCCATACCATACCTCAGAGTTTCCTGCTTCTTCGTACATCTGGTAACGTGTGACTGCATGTTCTCAACAGCCATGCACTGCACGCTACGTTGTTGAAGGACTGAATTTTGTTGTTTTCCTTGCAAGAGTGTGGAGTTTCCTTACGGTGGGCATGTTACTTGCAGGTCAGCTTGACCTGTCAAGGCTTGGTTTTGCGCTTCATTTAGGGTGGGTCTAGGGTAGCGCTATTCCTATGGCTAACTTTTCTGAGTTGTCAATTGGATGCCAAGTGTGTTCAACAAAGTTTTTCCATTCTGCTTGGCCAGAACTCCAACATCTCCTATCACTGGTGACCTCTGGGATATCCACTCAGCTCACAGCCCACCCACACACCCTCCTCCCCCAACTTACTTTCGGCCAGGTCTTGTGGAGTCTTGCCTTACTGATGCACAGCCTTGTGCTGTGGCCAAAGACTCAAGGGACCCTTATAGATAGACTTTTGGAGCTCTTTCTTTGCACAGCTCGTGCTCCTCTGCAATTCCCTGCCCTGAAAATTCCATCCACCTCGGCAGCCGTGAGTTATAGTCTCCGTTGATTCAATCCAATGAGTCTTCTGCTCTCTGTTTAGGCTCCAGTGCCCTGTGCTGCAATGTAGAAAGTGCCCCCAGGCAAAAAGCCAGGGTTGACAGGGAACTCACTTTATGCTTCCCTTCTCTCAAGGATCACATCCCTGTGCTGTGCATTGTCCAATGCCTCAAAACAGCTGGTTCATGTATTTTGTCCAATTTTAAAGTTGTCTATGGCAGGAGGTTAAATCTAATGCTCTTTACTCCATCATGGCTGCAACCAGAAGTTATATTCTCACCTTAAAAGACTGTTTCTTTAATTAGACTGAATTTATTTTATTCTATTCTAGATAGAATAGAACTTTAAGCTCTATCTTTAAAAGTCTGAGCTATTTCAAGGTCTAATTCCCAAAAGAGGTCCTAGAGAAAGAATTTCTGAAATGAAGACACATACAAGGGATTTTAATTATCCTGGAGTTTCCTTTGCTAGTCATATACACTCTTCTCTAACAAGGAAGGCGGAATATTCCCTAAGGAAAAGCAGAGTTACCGTTAAACATCTTTATATGGAAAAGTTAAATACAATGCAGTAAGGTAGTGCCACCCAACCTTTTCCAGATAATGGCACCCCTATAAAATGATAATATTTTGATGACATGCTGCTGGAGGCCTGATGTTGTTGGACATCATCAACTGGGAGGGGGTGGGGGTTCTTCCACCCACCTAAGGCCCTTAGGAGAGTTGAGGGGATCACTGTCACCCAGGAGAGTTGAGGGGATCACTGTCCTATGCTCCTAGAACCCACTCAGAGCACAGGGGTTAGGAAATGCTACAGAAGTAACGTTTGAGTCCAGATGTCACTAAGAAATGAGAAAAAAGTTGAAACCCAATCTCAGTCCCCCGAAAGAGAACAGAGCTTTCACAGGCATCTTGAGAGGCAGGCAGACAGGAATCAGGGAGGCCTGAGGGGACTTTAATAGGAGACAACCCAGAGCGGAAGCCCCAAAGGCCTCCGGGCTCATAGACTGTTTCCCTCTTAGAAAAAGATGTTTCTATCCGGAGCCTCTTCAGAGAACAGCACCCAACAGATGCTGCCATATTGGCCCAACTCCAGGGTCATCATTCACACTGGGCATGTCCTGGAGTTGTGGGACATGGCCGTACGGTTTGTCACAATGTGTATGTAAGAACTGCTTACTGATTTCGTTATTTCATTTGCAGCTTATACAGTCCTAAGTCTTAGGAAATGTTTATGCTTTTAGCCTTTTTTTTTTCCTAATAGTAGAATGAAAGACTTTCTACCCCCTTAAATTCTACTTCAAAAATCAGTAATCATGTGAAAAGGAGATGTTTGCAGGGAGGGCCTTTCCTGGGTACTTATAATCTGGCTTTAAGAATGACCAGAGACATTAGGGCAGGTGGACAAGTCAAACACCAAATGCAAATCATCAAGTTGGCACTTCTGCACTTTTTTGTCCATTTGAATATAATCAAGCATGCGAAATTATGTAACAATATGTTTTCATAGAAACTTCTCATTTTCTACTTGTTACGTCATTTACACTGCAAGGACCACTTAATGCTAAATATTAGAAGCTGTTTCTAATGGCGCCTTCAGCTCATCCAAAGCTTATGGCTAATGGCATAATTTACCTCTCAAGGCTGTCCATCCTACAACTGAGATTTCATTTTCATTTATGTTTAGGGAAATATATTGATTCTGCATCCAAATACATGCCTTTCTTCCATTAAAAGGATAGTAGATATAATACAAAATCATTTTGCTTCATTACAAACACAGTAGCATTGATAAAGCATCTTTCATTATGTTTTAAGAGCTGTTCTTAGCTCCTGCACCACCTCTAAGAGATACAAAGAAGGCTGTTAGGGTGAGGGCGGAGGAATCTTCATTTCCCAAATAAGCATCAGGAAGGAATAAAAAGTGAAGGGCATAGCCATGATCATTATGAAGGTCAAGAACATCCAAGCCAGCTGCAGCAGCTATTGGTGAATTCTTGCCTTCCATCTCCCTTTCTTACGAGACAAATCTACATTTCTTTTAAGTCTTTCTTTTAGGAAAGCTTATTCCTTGGCATGAACATTTGTTTGGAGTCTTTTTCTCTATACACAGCAAATTTAGCTTCTAGGCCTGTGCAGTGAGTGAAAAAATATAATTCCCAGGTCAAATCTCAGTTCTCAGGCAGCTCATCTAAGTCCAGGCCTGACTAGTGGAATATGGCTGCACTCGTTCGCCACCCTGGGGAGAAAGTGGCACAGGGGTACAGAGGTGGGGTGCAGGGGACGGCTCTGCTATGGGAGATTCATGGTCTTGTCTTACAAAGTATATTCCCAGGAAGACTCAGAACAAAACCAAGGTCCTTGAAATTCATGCAATTACGTATCAAGCAATTATTTACTAAACACTGGGGCTCAGATGACCTTGTAAGAAAAAGAGACGAACCAACAAACAACATTCTCTCAATAGTATCTTTGCAGAGCAAAGTTTTTAATTTTGCCAGAGTCCACTGCAGCAGTTCTCTCTTTCATGGATTGTATAACAACTCTCTTCTCCTATGTTTTCATAGTAACTTTTTTTTTTTGCGGTACGCGGGCCTCTCACTGTTGTGGCCTCTCCCGTGGCGGAGCACCGGCTCCGGATGCGCAGGCTCAGTGGCCATGTGGGATCTTCCCGGACCGGGGCACGAACCCATGTCCCCTGTATCGGCAGGCAGACTCTCAACCACTGCGCCACCAGGGAAGCCCTGTTTTCATAAATAACTTTTTAATGTCTTATCTTCTCTATGCAGATCTGTGGTCCATTTTCAGTTAATTTTTGCATAATGTGTTAGATTAGGTTAGGGCTTTTTTTTTTTTTTTTTTTTGTCTAGGTATGTTCAATTGTACCAGCACCATTTCTTGAAAAGATTATCCTTTCTTTCTTAAATCTTCTTTGCACCTCTGTTGAAAATTAATTGCCTATATTTTCATGGGTCTGTTTCTAGACATTCTATTTCAAGGGCTAGCAAACTACATCCCATGGGTTAAATCTGGCCTGCTACCTATTTTTGTACAGACCTCAAGCTAAGAATAGTTTTTACATTTTCAAATGGTTTTTAAAAATCAAAAGAATAGTATTTCAAAGAATATGAAAATTACAGGAAATTCAAATTTAAGTGTCCATAAATAAAGCTTTATTGGAACTCAGCCACACCCATTCATTTACACCTATGACTGCTTTTGTATAGTTGAGATAGATACTGTATAGTCCATAAAATATAAAATATTTTCTCTCTGACCCTTTCCAGAGAAAGTTTGTGAAGCCCTGGTCTAGGATATGAGGATCCTTATCCACGCCAAATCTCGGGGGTTCTCTGAATGCCGCTATAAAGAAAATACTGTAAGGACAGAAGCTTTAAATAGAAACTCTGAAAGCCCTGAGGAAGGCAGAAAAGGAATGCATTTAATAGCCAGCTACCCTTTCGAACTAGGACTAAAATATAAAAGCCTTAAGTAAAACTATTCTTAAAAGGATGAATTTTACTGCACCATGTAGTTAACTATAAAATGGGGAAATTTTAAGTCTAAAAGGTATTTACTTTTAATGATATTTTCTTAAATATCTCTATGAGTCATAAACTGAGAAAAAACATTTGTAATGTGAAAGATGACAGGTTAATGTCATGAATATAAAGTATTTTTATAAAAATCAATTGGAAAATGACACATAACATTTTCAACCTGAGTAATCATTTAAAAAAATGCAAATGCCTATCAGATTAGCAGAGATTAGAAAGAATGATAATATCCAGGCATGACAAGGATAGGGAAACATTCTCATAGGCTCCTGGGGGGAGACTAAATTGGCACAATCTTTCAGAACATCACTTAAATGCCTTTAAAAGGCACTGAGGCATCAATACATTTAGCAATTGATCATCAGGAAATAATAACAACTGCTGACATTTATACAGAACTTACTAGGAGCCAGGCATTCCAAGTGCTTTATCTCCTTTAACTCACTTAATCTTTACAACACCAGGAGGTAGGTACTGTTATCATCCCCATTTCACAGATGTGGAAACAAACTAAGGCACAGAGAGAATGAGCAGCCCGCCCAAGGTTACACAAGTAGCAGAAAGTGGCAGAAATAATTACGTTCATGAAGATCTACAAACAAGGTGATGACTACATGCAACATGGTGTAAAATAGGGAAAAACCAGAAACAAGCCAAATATAAAAGAGGATCGTGGTACTCCATACATTGGGATGCTAAGGAACCATTTAACCGTGCTGCCAAAGATAGGCAAGATATATTGGGGGCAAAGGGGGTAAACAAAAGAGTGTATATGATATGACCTTATTTTTATTTTTAACTGTAATTGTGTGTGTGTGTCTCTGTGTGTGTATAAAGTCTGGGAGAACACAGCTCAAATATTAAGAGAGGTATCTGACGGTGACGCAGTCACAGGTGATTCTGACTTTCCTTCGTATTTATCTGTTTTGTTCTCATTCTCTAAGAGTAAGTTTTACTTACTTAATTTTAAAGTATTACTTAAAAGTGCATCCCATGCCATCTCAGAAAAGTATATTTTAATAAAATGCAAATGTGAATGTAAGACCTTTGAGATACTTTAAGAAGACAGGGGCTACACAACTACTGAATATAATAAATTACTTTCATCCTAAGAAAAGTTAAAATAAATAATACAGGGGCATTTCAGGGAAACTACTGACCTTAATTTCAGGAGAGTTCAATATACCAAGAGAGAACTCCCAGTCAATGGGCATTTGTCTTTTCTTCTTCCGATCATAACTTATCACAGCAATAGCTGTAATTTTTAATTTCTAAAGCACTTTCAGCGACAACGTCTCACTTAATCCTCACAACAGCCCTCTCAGAGTAATACAAATAGAAAGAGTGAAGAGAGAAAACAGAAAGTGTTTCTCTAAATCCTTAAGACACCTGCAGAGTTTTCTGTGTGTTGCAGGAGAAAAACATCCCAGGATGCTGTAGCAAGGATTACTAATGTCCTGCTACTAAAGCACAGCACTTGGGAGAGAGATTACAATTAGGCTGAACGAACACAGGGTCCCTTTAGACAGTTTTATATAATTTGAGGAGGCATGTAAAGTTGAGAATCTGCATCAACTGCGAACTCATCTGTCTATGAGAAATCTACAATCATCAAAATTTCTGGGTGGCACTGTTTTGACTGTCTACTGGTAAACTAAAGCGAAGTGTTCTCCCACCGCCAAGTCCTACTTTCACCAACCTCATCTAATTTAAAAACTGTGTCTATGTGATGGTAAACACGCTCAGGAGGAAGAGTTTGGGTTTTTTGTGTTTTTTAAAAAGATTTTTTGATGTGGACCATTTTTAAAGTCTTTACTGAATTTGTTACAATAGTGCTTCTGTTTTCTGTTTTGGTTTTTTGGCCCCGAAGGCATGTGGGATCTTAGCTCCCTGACCAGGGATGGAACCCACAACCCCTGCATTGGAAGGTGGAGTCTTAACCACTGGACCACCAGGGAAGTCCCAGGAGAAAGAGTTTTGATCAAATGTGTTTCTGGTGTCAGGAATCTTCCCATCGGTCCTGGTGTCCAGGTTACTTTAAAGAGGAAGACAAAACAGCAACAAACTGTATTCCTTGGGATTTCTAATGCTCTGAGGAGGAGATATATTGTGACTGCTGTCCCCAGTAGGGACATATGCAGTCTAACAAGACGGGCTATACTGCAAGAAATACATCCTATGACATAAATGACTCATCTGCTGAACGCTGACATTTTTCAAATGTGTGTAAACCCAGATGATCCCAGACCTACACTTAACTTCTTCATTCACTCATAAAACATGTCCTTCTAATGGCTCTGTCAGTGTGTCATCACTTTCAGGGTGACACCTGCTAATTTACTCCTCATCCCTGAAACCACATTTAATCCTACACTTTAGCTCTGCTAAAAGCTTCAGCAGTTGAGAGAGAAAGGGTCAAGGCCAGCAATCTACACAGTTGATCGGCTTTCTTATACCAAGCTGAGAACCCTTCATGAGATTTCTAAAGCCACTTTCCTGTGGGGAGAGAAGCAAGGAAGTCTGGAAACATTTTTCTCATGAAGAAATGTTTCAATTAATAAATTAATGGGAGGGAGGCAGGACGGGAAAATAAACATTAGAACAAACAAAAGAACATATCATCACAGAATGACTTAGGAAGGAGCTAGGGATGCCTTTTCTTTCTTTCTGTCCTTTCCCCCCTCCCCCTCCCCCGCCTCTCTCCCTCTCCCCCCACCCCTCTTTCAATGGTGACAGCAAGCAGAAAACTAACCTGGGTCCGGAAGAACAGAGGAAAGCAAAGTAGGCTGTGGGCGTGGGAAGAAAGAAGTGGGAGAGGAGGGCTTTAGGCCCAAAAAGAAGCAACGTTAGCCCTGAGCTGAGCTCGTCATGTCCTCTGCACTACCAATCCATTTCTGTAGATGTGACAATGGAATCAGAAAGTCCTGCATGCTCCTGACCCTACGAGGTCAGAGACATGGACACAAAAATGTCGGAAACAGATGGATGGGGGAATGGCGTGGTAATACTGTTTTCCTAATAAAATAATGATAATGTCATTAATTTAAAAAGAAAATTGCACAGGCACCTGCCCTAGATATACCTGGTAACAGAGCGTGAGTCAATAAGTAGACAAGAGTCACCTCGGGGAGTGACTGAGCCGCACCTACCGCAAACATCCACAGCCCCACAGGAAACAGAGCAATCCCGCCCTGCCAGCTCCCACGTTCAGGGTCAGGAGACCCTGCCCTGGCTCGGCCACTGATTACTGTGAGGCCCTTGGGAAAGTCACTTCCGTGCTCTGGGCCTCTTCCTCCTTTGCCATCTGGACAGAACACCATGGTCCCGCCTAGCTCCCAGGGCTGCTGTGAGCATGCATGAAAAGGCGGGGTGCTGAGGGGTCCCGGACTCTTGCTGCCAGTTGCCCAGAAGGGTCCTGCGCTGGGAAGCTCTGGTCCTGCAGGAGCTATTACTATTTTTTGTTCATGATTCAGATTTTTTTTTAAGTTTATTTTATTTAATTTATTTATTTTTGGCTGCGTTGGGTCTTTGTTGTGGTGCGCGGGCTTCTCATTGCAGTAGCTTCTCTTGTTGCAGAGCGCGGGCTCTAGGCGCGCGGGCTCAGTAGTTGTGGCTCGCGGGCTCAGTAGTTGTGGCTTGCGGGCTCTAGAGCACAGGCTCAGTAGTTGTGGCGCATGGGCTTAGTTGCTCCGCGGCATGTGGGATCTTCCGGCACCAGGGCTCGAACCCGTGTCCCCTCCACTGGCAGGCGGATTCTTAACCACTGCGCCACCAGGGAAGCCCGGAGCTATTACTATTAAGTTAAATGCTCAACCACTGTCTGGGAAAGGAGGGAGGAAAACACGTTGAGGGAGAGCTGGAGGAAGCTGGTGAGTTAGAATCAGTCCTAACTCTGCCCTCACAGCAGCAGGTCTAGCTCAGACATTTGGGGTCCCTGGTTTGATACATCCCTAAGAAAAGGCGAAATTCCTAGTTGGTATTTTTTCGTAGTGGTGACCGTCTACCTTTAGCTACTCCACTGGGTTCCCTCTTTCTTGAGAGGCGCATATATCGGTTTTCTCCCCCGAACATCAATGCTGTCCCCTTCTCCTTCCTTCCGACTCCACCACACCGTGACTTTAGTCAATAACATTACCTTTCTCTGTGTTTACCTTGATGTTGTCAAATAGACTTTATAACCATGAAGAAAGGGGGTTTCTGTTTGCTTTGTAACGGGTCAAAGACACAGCCACTCAGGGGAGCCTTCTGATAAGAAATACCCGAAGATCTTTGTTTACAGAGGGGTCACGTGAGAAGCCCTTCCTCCTAGGTTACCGGGGGCTGGGAGGAAAGGGCCGTTGCTCTGAGGCCAGGAGGCTGTTGGCCAAGGGCAGGGACATCGTCCCTCTGCACAGCTGGGCTCGCTCTGCCCCAAGCGGCAGTGGTCAGGGCAAGGCGCATGCTTCACAGTAGAGCCTCGCCTGACCCCTTCTCCAGGGAGCTTCTCAGGTTGGAAACGAGACCCAGAGGCTTCTGAACCCTTTCAACCACGCTCTGAGCACAAATCAGGAAGGCAGGGATGGGGGTGGCAGGAACACAGACGAAGGAGCTATTTTAATTTTTTTAAGGAGCTATTTTTGAGTGACTGGAAATAAAAGCTAAACACAGGTGTGTTCTGCACCCGTGGACATGTTCCCAAATCCACAAGAATTCTATTTTATAAATAAACTAAAAAAGAAACCATTCGGGTTGCCACATTTCATCCTAGTTTCCAGGGACACACACAAATAGTTCGGGCCTTTGTGCATTATTTCAGGAACCGAGGAGGGCGTATAGGCACCCACTAAAGGTGTATGACTCATTTTCTAGAAAGCTATATGAAGTGACAATCTAGGGCTAACAATGAGGGCAACGTCTGCCCTATGACTCCTGCCACAGCTCACAGAAGCAGGGCAAAGGGAAACCACCTTAAATGATTATAAAATGAAACCACCACCAGAATTTGGGGGTAAATCAAGAACATCTACAGGAAAAGCCATCAAATTTAGAGAAGAGCTATTTCATCTCAACTCATAATACAATAAAGAGGCATATCAAAGTGCATATTAAACAAATTGTGGCGAAACTATTCACTCTGCAATAGGAAAAGCACACGGTCATCTAAATGAACTTCTGGGCGATACCTAAACTCAGAGCAAGAGTAAGACTTTTCTATAAAGCAGGGTTTGACAGACTCAGATTCCATCCTTCCCACCCTCAGCAGGCAAAATATTTATGGCATGTTTTCTTTCCAAATTCTTGCTGAAATCTCACCCATTGTGAATTCTTACCCACTGCAAATTCTTACCTATTTTAGGTATATATATTTTTTACCACTGTTACCTACTTGATATCACAGCATTCCAGCCCCAGCTATAGACTGGGCCCAGCCACAAGAGCCCCTGCATTCCCATTTCTGAGGTCAGAGAAAGAGCGGAGATGAACTGACAATTCCTAGGATTACAGGTACCAGTGATGGACCCCTCCCTGCGAGAGGCACTTATACACAGCATCTTAGTACATCCTCACGGCTGCCCTGTGAGGTCGGCTTTAGGGTCTGTGGCCAGACCACGTGGCCGGATATCTAGCCCAATCTTACAATGAAGGAGAGAAAGTTACCAAAGTCCTTCGCTGGAACAGAGAGGTTACACGAGCAGAGGCTGTTATGGGATGATAAAAGGCAGGGGCTAGGGCGATAGGGATGCAGCAGGTGGAAACTGGAGCTGGAGAAAGCATCCCTCCATTGGTCAGCCCAGGGCTCTCCTGTGGAGCATGCTCTGTGGAAGGTGCTGGAGAAAGGAGGAGGGATGAGGCCCTGGAGGTGCAGACCAGGGCCTGGCTCTGCCAGGGACAGAAGTGGCAGGGAGGCAGGAAGGCAGGATCCTCGGGGGCTGGCGCTGCTGGGCTTGGGGGTGGGGGCAGGGTGAGACCAGGAGGAGCAAGTGCCAAGATGAGCCACCCGGGCGCTCTGGCCCGAGCAGCACAATTAGTGTGCGAGCCAGGACAAGGGACCAAGGGGACAGGGAGGGTGCCAAGTGCTCGCTTTGCAAGTGTAATTGTGATATCTGTAAGCTGCTTCACAGGTCCAGACTGCTTCTAAACACATTCAGCTGTGGAACTGGGGAAATCAGATGCAACCCTCAGGACACTCCTGAAAGCAGCCTTCCACCTCCGCCCCGTTCCTTTCTCCCTACTGTGTAGATAGGACCGGGAGAGAGTCCCTCTCTGACTAAATAAGCTCTTCAAGAAACTTCAATTCCTTTTATTGGACTGGATGTCAGCCTGGCAGGGAGGAATGACATCATCAGAATGAACGTGTTCTCATCGTATATAATCAAATGACAAGGACTGGAATATAAGATGTTAAGGTAGAAATACATGTGTTCAGACAAGAGACCATCCGTGGTGGGCTTTTCTTTCCCCCAAACCTTAGTAAATGTTATTGTACATCCGGTTTTCAACTGAAAAGAGGGTGCTCCCCCAAACAAAAACAGGAAAATGAGCCCTCCCCATTACAAAGAGTGGCAGCTGTTTAATCCTCTGGTCACTATATCATCACGGGGAAAAGTGCTCTACCCCTTCCCCTGTGGTAGTGGAACCAAGTCTCTGTGCCAGTTATCAGAGTATTTTTATCATGCTTCACAGCCATTTCATGTATTTGGTTAAGGGTCTGATTTAAAATAGGAAATGCACCGTGCCTAGGAAAGCATCCCGAAGGAGGCCCGCCCGCAGGACAAGGGGAAGGGTGGCAAAGAAAGAACCGCTTTGCATCCTCAGCTGAAAAGCACGAGAAGGGCAGCGTTTCCCCTCCTCTGATTTCCTCCGGCCACATTCAACACCTACAGAGATGTACTGAAATAAGTTCATGGGAGAATATTTTACAGGTGAAAAGATGGATGAGTTCTGGGGCCATCAGCAAAGCAGGGAATAGTGTACTAGTCCAGAAAGTCACCCTAGCATTGTCCAGCACACCACTTTCGATGGAGAGGGTGAGAGCGCCAAGCTTTCTCCCTAAAATAATCCGACCTTTGGCAATCTCCTTAACCTCTGGGGTCACGCATTCCCTGGCATCTATGGCTCAGGCTCTGAAAACACACAACCTCCATAGCCATTTCTTAAAGGTAACTGTCCTTGATTATAAGGTCATAAAGGGAAATCCTACCAATCACTTATGGACACACTCGGGGCCGGGGAATGGGGGATGGGCAACACCATGGTCCCTTGCCTCTCAGTAACGGCCAGAGACAACAGGACCCAGGGCCTGCTTCCCACCCTAAGCCCCTGTTCTCTTTCCCCTTTCCCTGCACCCTCCACCCTGTCAATGCTGTCCAGCCCCGCATGAACACAGGCAGCCACGTGATCCTCCAGTCACGCCCGTGCTAAGGGAATTCCACATTGCTTGCCGTTTACCTGGATACAAGACTAAAAGCACCTTATACATCCTAAAGACTGCTCAGCTTTTTGTCGTAGTCAACCATCACAAAAACCCTATACTTCAGAGAAAAGGCCATATATTCCAGGAATTACTTAAACCATGGATCTTTCAACCACCCACTTGGTGAGTACCATTGCATGCAAGCATACACAGTACATGGTCCAGGCCCTGTTAAGCTGCATCACTTCATACAGACGTAGCCTAAAATCACTGCCTGTAGTGATAATAAAATCATCCGAGCTTCTCAGCCCCAGCAAGACGGGCAAGTTTCTCTCAGGCATGCTACCTGTCTTTGATCTGTACAGTAAACATTCTTTAAGCCTTTTCTGCCTGTGATGTACGACCTCGCCTTTTGGAAGCGCCTCCTTGGATACCTCATGGCACAGAGCTTTGCAGCCAGGGCTGCTGTGGAGGGCGGGCTCTCTGACCAAGCAGGCCGCCTTCCGCCTTCCGGGTTAGCCCTTCTGGGACAGGGCCATGCAAATCTGCAGCTGGCTCCAAGGCAAACGGAATCTACTGGAGTTTCAAGTTCATTCATTCACCTGGCTACATTTGCCTTAGCCTGATTGAGAGGAAAGATGTAAGATTCTTCCTTGGGAATGCAGGATCATGAAAATTAACTGCTTCAAGGGTTAAAATATAAGCGCGTACTATCCAGTCAACACCTCAAAGCGGTTCATAGTTTAGAAGGCAGGAGGGAACCTTTGTTTACCTTATTGATGAGAGTGACTATATCTCCTTCTTTGATTGTCAATTCATCGTCGTTCTGTGCCTCATATGGAAATATTACTTTGCAGTAATCCTTGGCTGTAAGAAGAAAAGAAAACACAACCCTTAAAATGCTTTATCTAATGAGCTGGCCCAGGAGGATATGTTACATTAACTTCAGAGAAAAGCACGCTTAACAGAAAGAACACAACTACCGCGTAAAGAAAGCAGGGTCACCCTCGGAAAACTACCCAAGATTGCTCATTTTTGGTTCATGCATATTTATTCTCATTTTTCCCTCAAAAATCACATGACATCATGAAAGCAAATGACTGCTTTGCTTCTCTCAGGCAGAACAGCAAAATAGGTTTCCTTGGTCTCAGAAAATAAATGTGTATTTTTGAATACTCTTTATTTTACATACCATTTTTTAAAAAGATATTTGCCATGTATTTCTTCTTTAGGTCTTTTTTAAAAAAATTAATTTATTTATTTTTATATTTATTTTTGGCTGTGTTGGGTCTTCGTTTCTGTGTGAGGGCTTCTCTAGTTGTGGCAAGTGGGGGCCACTCTTCATTGCGGTGCACGGGCCTCTCACCATCGCGGCCTCCCTTGTTGCGGAGCACAGGCTCCAGACGTGCAGGCTCCGTAGTTGTGGCTCATGGGCCCAGCCGCTCCGTGGCATTTACATACCATTTTATATATTCTTCAGGTGAATGCATAAGTAGACATAATCTACAAAGAGCAAAAAGCTTAAGTTTTGCCCTGTCTTCTTCCACACATCACTGAATCAGAAACAGGGTATCTGTATGTTACAAAGCTGACACGGCACTCAAAACAATGAGAAAGGCTCCATTACGGTCCATCTTAAGAGACAGATGTCAATGGAATTGTATGTGAACATGTGTCAACCACAAATGGCCAACAAATACTGACCAAATGCTCTTCGCACGCGTGTCAGGGGGGCGAACTTTTCAAATATGTCCCATGGTCTCTCTGTGGGAACCTGCCTACTCAGGAACCTACGACTGTTCATCAGCAAGGAAATGCACCAGCTTTCACCAAAGAGAGAAAAACACTAAGGCCACTCAAAATCCATTCAAATATGCCCTGAATTATATGCTTTTGAAAGGCTACCTGATATTAAAACCTTCTCTATGTACACAAAAGCACCTGTTTAGAAGACACTGAAAACATTGGTAAGGTATTTGGGAAACTAAGACTTAGAGAACAGGTTTAATGACACAGGACAGAAGGTGGAAAGAAAAATTCAAGAGAATTAGTATCTACCTGGACAGGTATTTATTAGTCTGCATCAAAGTCAACAACCCTAATGGCTTTGAACGGCGTTAAATATTGCCCAACGATTAGGCCGTTCCTGCAGACAGATTACAGCCTAGAGCTATATACATAAGTATCAATTACAGTGTTCCTAGAATAATTTTTATCACTAAAATGTGGGATTCTTTTTATTATGGTTAATGTCACATCAATCAAAGAGAGTGATATATAAAATCAATGCAATAAAAAGTCTATAACACAGACACACTGTGGTCTAGCGTTGGGATATGACAGAGAATAGGGAGGGGAGGAGAGACGAAAGGGGAGAGGGAAAGAGAGGGACTTACTTTGTTTACAGATGCTTTTGCTTTCTGTCCAATGGCTTGAAGATATCAGTTACACCCCCTATCCTAGTGCTGGAAACCTTCTGTCTTAGGTACTCTGGGAAGCTGATGCCTTTTGCTCCTTAACTCATGCTAAGAGGCACTAGTTCTAAATCCCATCAATACCAATCCGCCCATATATTCCTAAGCCCACATAGTTCCATCCCTCTTAAATTCGTTACAGCAAACCTCCCAAACTCTGAATTGGCCCAAATGTTCTAAAGGGAGGGAAAAAGTTAAGCATCTTTAAATTGGATAATGACAGCTCCTTACCAATTTTCCTACTGACTGTGCTAGTGAAATATGACTACCCAACCTCAAAACTTACAGCAACACTGAAATAAATACAGTATTATTGAAGAACTGCCCTGCAGAGTCCTGGCTTTAAGAATAATTTGTTGGATCAAAATCATGGAAACGTTTTACACAGAAGATAAGACATCCATGGCCAACAAAGAAGAGGAACAAGTCATGTTTTTATTCCTTTCCATCAAAAAAAGTCAATTACATAGAGAATGGACTTGAGGACACGGGGAGGGGGAAGGGTAAGCTGGGACAAAGTCAGAGAGTGGCATGGACATATATACACTACCAAATGTAAAACCGATAGCTAGTGGGAAGCAGCCGCACAGCACAGGGAGATCAGCTCGGTGCTTTGTGACCACCTAGAGGGGTGGGATAGGGAGGGTGGGAGGGAGGGAGATGCAAGAGGGAAGAGATATGGGGACATATGTATATATATAACTGATTCACTTTGTTATGAAGCAGAAACTAACACACCATTGTAAAGCAAAATTATACTCCAATAAAGATGTTTAAAAAAAAAGTCAATTAAGTGTGGTAGACATTGTTGGTTAACTTCCCGGCCACCATTCCCCATTCCCCTCCCAGTTCATAGAATCCTAATTTGCTCAGCCATTATACTCAGGAATAGGGAACACTCCCACAGCCCTAGGGATGAGTCAAGTACATCTAGGCAAATAATAATTTTTATAATCATTTAAAAAATTGAAGTATAGTTAATTTACAATGTTGTGGTAGTTTCAGGTAGACAGCAAAGTGATTCAGGTACACACACACACACACACACACACACACACACACACGCACATTCTTTTTCAGATTCTTTTCCCATATAGGTTATTACAAGATATTGAACATAGTTCCCTGTGCTATACAGTAGGCCCTTGTTGGTTATCTATGTTATATGTAGTAGGGTGTATATGTTAATCCCAAACTCCCAATTTATCTCCCCCACCCCCACCATCCCCTTTCAGAACCATAAGTTTGTTTTCTATGTCTGTGAGTCTATTTCTGTTTTGTAAATAAGTTCATTTGTACCATTTTTTTAGATTCCACATATAAGTGATATCATATGATATTTGTCTTTGTCTCACTTACTTCACTTAATATGACAATCTCTAGGTCCATCCATGTTGCTGCAAATGGCATTATTTCATTTCTTTAATGGCTGAGTAATATTCCCTGGTATGTACGCGCCACATCTTCTTTATCCATTCCTCTGTCGATGGGCATTTAGGCTGCTTCCGTGTCTTGGCTGTTGTAAACAGTGCTGCTATGAACATTGGGGCACACGTATCTTTTCAAATTAAGAGTTTTCTTCGATATATGCCCAAGAGTGAGATTGCAGGATCATACGGTAACTCTATTTTTAGTGTTTTAAGGAGCCCCCATACTGTTCTCCATAGTGGCTGTACCAATTTACATTCCCACCAACAGTGTAGGAGGGTTCCCTTTTCTGCACACCCTCTCCAGCATTTGTTATTTGTAGGCTTTTTAATGATGGCCATTCTGACTGGTGTGAGGTGATACCTCATTGTAGTTTTGATTTGCATTTCTCTAATAATTAGTGATATTGAGCATCTTTTCGTGTGCCTGTTGGCCATCTGTATGTCTTCTTCGGAGAAATGGCAAATTTACGTCTTCTTAGGCAAATAATATTAATTTCTCTCCCCTTTGTTGGTGATTGGTTGAGGCGTGAGCATGTGATCCACTTCCAGCCAATGAGACGTGAGAGGAAATGTGCTGGGGGGGCAGTTAGATTTTGTTCCCAGAAAAAAAAAAGATACATGAGGAAAATAGTTGCCCCTGCCTTTTTGCTTTTAACACTGTTTCATCCTTGTTGGAAGATAGTACACAGTTTGGTGCTGTTGCAGCCACATTTCACCCATGAAAGGAAAGCCAAAAAAAATCAAAGGGGAGGTGACCCTAAGCCCTGACATTGTTGAGATGTCTGTTGAATTAACCAACTTCAGGGCACCTGTCTCTGGATCTCCTGTTATCTGACTTAATATAACTCTATTGCTTACCATTACTTTGTGGTCAGGTAGGTATTTATCACTCAAAGCCGTCCCTCACATGAAGGTTCCCTAACATGAAGGGACTCAGTAGAAGAAAGAGGACACTTCCAGTAACCTCCTCTGAAACACTCCACTATAATCTGCCTCCCCCACCAAATCTTCTTGCCATGTATCTTTGTCATTCCCTTTTCCCCCAACTCTTCCCTTGCTACCTTAAGACCTGGCCTCCTAGTAGGAGGTTCGTAAATGACTATGGAATTGACTTGTAACCGACATAGAAAACATTTACAAGAAAGTACTAACATGCCTTTAAAATGTTTCACAGGGCCATTTTGTTTTATGCCCACAGTTTTCCTATAAGCTAAAGGAGGGTAGGTGTCCCTCTGTCTTTTTAAAAAAACAGCTTTAATGATGTATGATTTATATACTATAAAATTCACATATTTTAGTTGTACAGTTTGAAGAGTTTTAATACATTTATATAGTTGTGTGGCCATCACCATAACCCAGTGTTAGAACACTTCCACCATGTAGCTCTGCTGTTTTATATGTGAGGCCTTAGACACAAAACTACCAATTTTAGATAAAAGGAGGAGATAAAGGTGCCAGTGGCTACCATCAACTACCTCTCTCTGCAAAGCAGGTTCCCATGCCATACCTCGCCCCTCTTCGTTTCCCCAGAACCTGACATAGCTTCCACTCAATGTTTCTTGATCATCCTCTAGCAACACCTAAAAAGTAGAGGAAAATCTGTGGGAGAGCAAAGTAGGAAGAGAAGATTCTGGGCTAGAAGTCAGGAGAGTCAAGACTGGGTTTGGTCCCCCCGATCTTTCCCAAGCACACAACCTGAGGCAATCACACCGTAGCTCTGGACCTCATGTCCTCACGTGTAAAAGTGAGGCCGGCCAAGGAGCGCCAAGAGGAGAGTTTGGTTAACTTTAGCAGGACACTTTCAGCAAATTTAAACTTATTCCAGAGCTCCAGTATAAAACAACTAAAAACAGAGCTGTCTGGTTAAATCAGAGAGTGGGGCTGGTCCATCTCCCACCCAGGTCCCCAGAAACATCCCAGTGAAATGCTGGAGGCGTCAAGGAGCACACTGGGCTATACCTTCGTCCTCGCCGGCTCTGACAGTTCAGAGCTCTAGTCATGAGCACCGTAACTCAGAACACTCCTGACCAAATATGGCAACCCTTTGCCTCACATGTTAAGTTATTAAGATACATTTGAAAATAAGAATTTGTTTTTACTTCTGAGGCATTCGGGCCCTAATTCAGCAGTATTGGAAAATAAGAACATTATGTTGGTTTGGATGTTCCAATGGTTTTAAGATACTCAAAAAAATTCAAATGCAAAAAACTTTATCAACTCTGAAAATACGATTTTAACTTTATAGTATATGGAACGAAGATGTTCCCCATTTTAATTCAAATATTTATTGAGTCACCACCATGAAAAAGATATTGTCAGTTCCTGGGCCTGTGATATACAGGTCAGTCCAACCACGCCCTCCCACCCTCGCACGGAAGTGACAACCTAATGCCTGGAGAAAGGCAAGGGGAGAAGAACGACAGTAAGAAAAGACAAGTACACGAATAAGCATCAACTCACTATGACTGAATATTGTCATGGTGTTTCAGAGAAAGGCAAGATTGCATGCAGGAGAGAGATCACAAAAGAGGAGGCATTTGATATGTCTTGAAAGAAGAGTATAATTCCAAATCCTTTTTGAACGTGCGAAGATTATAAATTTTAAATGAATAGCAGACAGAGGTAGAGAGGAAAGGACTGAAGCTAATTTTTGGAGGCAGTCATTTTCCATCTATTCATCAATTAGATGGATTTAATTAGTCCAAGATCAAACAGGAATGAATACACACAGACACACAAAGAAATAAAGGCACAATTTATCCAGTAATTAAGATGATTTTGCCTCTATTTTTTCTTTAGAAAGATTTAAAAATACTAATAAATTAGCGTAAGACTGAAACCTTAAGTCAGTTCTTAAGCTTTTTTGTCTTAGAGTCCCTTAAGAATCTGATAAAAAAGCAATGACTCTGTCTTTCCAGAAAAAGGAAAACAAAAACATAGACACGTTCAAAGGTGCAGAGAAAATGTGGTGTACAAAATCAGATTCAGAACCCTGAATCTCTTGCCCAGTTCCCAATCAAGAGACCCTTACTAAATGATGACTGGCATTCAAATTTTAAGATACACCAAGAAGTCCAGTCATGATTCACACCACCTCCAAAAAAAAACACAAAAAAACAAAAAACCCATTATGTCAATCTCTAAATTTCTAGAAATTTACATGAGATTAAAAACAGATTGTTCACAGAATTGAAATCACATGACCACATCCGAAGACACCCTTCAGCTGGCTCTATAATCTACTCATACAACAAACAAACAAACTTAAGCAAATACCCTCACCTTAAAAAAAAAAAAGCAGAAGAAACAGAATAAACATATCAGCAAAGAGAACATATAAACACACACCAAGAAAATAACATTAAATTTAGAACAATTCTCTGGGCTCAATTTAGGACATGAAGATCAAAACCCCATGTGTCACAAAGTCTGGTAGGAAGCCTTCCAGAGCTTTCAGCAGGGATGGAAAGTACCAGGTCATGCCTGGAATTGACAATTTTCTTTTCCTTTGGGACACCAGAACAAACACATCAAGCTCAGTGGTGTCTACTTTCACCAACATCAAAATCTGAAAATTCTTTCATGAAACTGACAAATATTATCAGAGACACTACTGGTTCATAAGCCCTTATCCAGAAGCCCTGGGGACAGAATTTTTCAGATTTTAGAAAGGAAATACATTGCACATGCCATATAATATGTAACATCCCCAGCTGGAGTCTGGGGCTGCACCCAACCATCAAATACATTAAAATTTTGCAGCAAATGGATGATTCGTCACCCCGAGTGGGATAAATAAAGACTATACCTAAATGCGCATTAGTCCAGGACAAGTTTTCTCACCCAAGGAGTGATAAAACCTTTTGGTTTTCGGGAGCTTTTTGTATTTTGGAATTGCAGTAAGGGTGTTGACATCTATCATGTTCTGGGGAAAAGAGAATAAGTTAAATAAGACTAGTTATCTGGTTCCCAGGGAGCTTATAATCAAGGAGAGGAAATAAGGCATGTATACACAGAGCTCTGGACAAGGCAGCAGTGAGGAGAGAATGAGAGTGATGTGTTTGCCTTAAAGCCTCAGAGATTCCGAAATGGGGAAACTACTTCCCAAAGGAGAGACTCAGGGTCCCTTCTGGGAAGAGCAAAACGGCACTGGCCCCTGCCTGGACAATGTTCTAGGACTTTGACCAGAGGAGGAAGAGGAGGGGTGTTTCTCAACCATTCCCGATGACAAGAATGATGTAGGGCACCTGTTTCTTCTATGCCTTCCCAGATCCCTTCCCTAGGGATTCTGAGGTGGGACCAGGAACCCAGCAGCTCAACCAGCACCACGTCCCCCAACCCCGGGTGATTCTCATCAGCAGGGATGCTTAAGAAACACGAGTCTAGGTTAGTGGTCCTCATGCTTGAGTGGGCATTGGCATCAGGTGGAGGACGTGTACAAACAGAAACCCCAGGGTTTCCGATTCCATAGGGCTGGAGCAGGGCCTGGGGATTTGCATCTCTAACAAGTCCCCAGGGGATGCTGACGCTGCTGGTCTGGGGACCACACTGATCTAGCCATGGGTATTAGCAAAATGTCAATGCCAGGAAGGAGCAAAACAACCGTGGGGACCTGGAGGGTGGGCCAGCGTGGCGGCAGTGCCGAGGCTGTCTGTGCCGTATGAGAGATTTAAGTGAGAAATGCAGTTCTGCGTCAGTCTGAGGATCCAGGGCTCGTGGGGAGGGGTGAGATGAATACATTTGTGCAATAAATATTAACTAAGTGTCCAGTGTGCGCCCGGCAGCAGAGATATAGGAGTGCCCTCCTGGGGCGTACGACAGTCTACACCAGTGGTTCGCAGCTGCTGTGACTTGGCTTCCCAGGAGACACTGGCAATGCCTGGAGACATTTATGGTTGTCACAACCAGGGGGGAGGCAGTAATAAGTATAATTGACATCTAGTGGGTAGAGGCCAGGGAGCTGCTAAACATCCTACAATGGACACAGGACAGCACCCCAACAAAGAATGATCTGGTCCAAATGTTAACAGGGCCAATGTGGAGAAAGCCTGGTCTCTACCTAAACTCAGACAGGGAAACAAAACACAATGCATTCGTCACTACATTGTCAACTCCGGTCTTCACAAAACGCCTTCCTCCACAAGAAAGCTGACTGTGACCCCTCTGGTCTTGGATGTTGCTGGGAATATGACTTTCAAATTACTTCACAGCTACGAGTTATGCCACTTTCTATTCTCTCACTTTAAAAAGAGAAAACAATCTTTTTTTGAAGAAATCAAAATCTGAGAAGCAAGGGAAGCTTTCCTGTTCTCTAGTATGGAGTAGATCATGGCTCGTCTCAATGGCACCTTCTCCTGCTCAGATGGGGAGAAGCGCTGAGTCTTTGGAAGGAAGGAAATCCACCAGGATAGCAGAAAGGGAGCTCACTTTTTTCCTGCAAGCGGGCTGTATTTGAAATCCAGGTCATCTGCAGCATGGGTAGGCTGGGCACCCTCGCAGAAGGACCCCTCACTCTGAATCCAGACAGCAAGGTCTGTGCTGGGGGCACTCGATGAAAGGTGCATCCTAGGGACAGTGGGGACCTGAGACACCGAGCCTGAGGGCTTTAGTACATAACAGGTGCGGGAGGCGCTAAAGGGCTGGGTAGGAAACATGTTTCATATTGGATGTGCCCAAATTCCCAGGTCTGAGGGTGAGTGAGCTTTGGAGAAGATAAGTGAGCAAAAAACACCTATCCTGGCAAAATAGATTAAAAGAGTTCCTAGGTAAGGCTGATAAAAATCCCAACATAAGGGAGTTGACCCTTTTTTCTCCTATTCAAACATGTGGTGACAAAGCAAAAATTAGCTCAGACTGAGAAAGTAAAAATCTGCAAATGCGGATACAAACGCAGATAGAGCCAGCTGCAGAATGAACCGGAAATAGCATTTCTCCCAAGCACACACACTACAGCTGGAAAGGGTCCTAACAACCCTTCTCTGAGCCACGACTGCTTTCTTACTCTCTGAGAAAGTCTGTCCTCTAAGACCACAGACTATCAGAAACTTTGCTTTTTTATACTGTATTAGTGAGAATGAAATGTTTCACCCTTGGCTGAAAGAAACAAGTCACTGTGACACAGAGAAGCCTTGAATCCCCACACAAGTGCAGGGCCTCATGTAAGGGGTTCTGGACACAGCCCTGCACGTCTATCTTAACTTGGTGGTGGTCCAGCTCACAGAGAGGCCTGATGTGGCCCGACTCACACAGCCCTGTTTTGCTTGGGGCCTATCAAAACACTGCTGCTTCGTTTACATTTCACTCACTTCCATTTCTCCTCCAAATCTGTAACTGCTCAGTTTTCTTTTGTTTGGTGCGATGCTCCACAGGTCCTCCTGGGCAGTCTCCTCGTTGCAATGAGCCCATAAACTTGACTTTGTCAGACTAGCCTAGTTTGTCCCTGGCGCTCTTGGGCTGACTGGCCTGGGACAGTGGCTACGAAGAACAAGGGTCTGTCAAGCCCCACAGAGCAACCACTGGCGACCCTCCAGAAATCCGGAATAAGCTCGAGGGTCAACAAATGTGTTCTTTTCTTCCCGGTGACTGTGAACTTGGGAAAGGAGACCCGTGGCTTCTACACTGCTTTTACAAGACTCTGTTAGATAGACAGCCTGGTAAATTGAAACCATTTCTAATTCTCCATCTGCCCAACCACCACTGTTGCCAGTGCCCACTGAGTCCATGGCACTTTTCCGGACTGGATGGTGGGGATGTCAGGTAGAAGACACAGCCCCCTCCACGAGGGATCAATGATAGCCACAAGGCACTATGTGTCACCATCACAGGGGACAGCTCCTAAGAAGCAAGTCAAGGGACAAAGTGATCAGAAAGGTGGTACAAGTGTCTGGTGATAATGTGAGGGGAGGTTAAACAGAGAAAGTTTAGCCTTTGCCCCCCAGCCATCATTTATTCAGAAGCCTGACCTGCCTTTGTACACATTCTGTCAAGGACTATTTTTTCCCCAACCCACCTGCTCAACTGGTCCTCTGAATCTCTAAGACTGAACTGTTTGTTCAAGAAGATGCTAAATAATCATTTCTCTGGGCTATTTCTCTATCCCACCGAGGCCACAAATCATCTGCATCAACTGTAGTAAGAAAGAGGGGAACTCCAGATGTGGGGAGCTGGAAATACCTCAGAGCACTTCATTTATGAATATTTAAACAGTTTTCCTCTTGTTATGAAAATTACGGCAATCTGCTCCTCCGCCCACATTTCCGATGAATTTCAGTATCATAAAAGCTTCATTGGGGGAGGGGAGATGATGTTAGTTGTTTAAATAAATCCTGATCAGCTGAGTTTCACTTTCCCTCAGAAGATATCAATCCACATGAACATTTTTTGAATCATCATAACTTACTCGTGACGTGAGCTTGTATTTGAGCGCACTGAGGAGACAGCTATGTGGGAAGGGGCTTCTCTCCTCTGTACCTCTGGGCAAGTTTCGTTACGGGTGTGACTTCCATCCAGAAGGAAGGAGGCTGTGTTGTTCCCAAGCTCCGAGTCATTTCTAAAAGTGGGTCAGCACTCTCTGTCCTTCCACCTGAACTTGGGTGTTGCATCAAAATCCAGAAGCAGTGAAAGGTTCCAAACGGAAGGGGCTTTCTAGTGAAATAGGGTGCCTCGTGGAAATCGTGGGAGAACCATTATCCCAGAATTTGCTCTTTACAGTGAAAGCCAGAGAGTGTGTGAGGCGTGAGATTAAACTGCAGCAATTCTTACTCTGGGTCCACGAAAACACATCTGTCAATAAATATCTCTCAAGTCTTCACTGACAGTGATAATTCTTCCCGACCTACCACCCGCTTACACACATATTTATATCCATGGCATCCTTGCCAAATGACATCTTCTCATATTCCTAACTCAGTCGTTCGCATCTTCCTTTTGTCTCTCCCATCGGCTGTTCAATTCTTTGAATGCAGAAAGCTTTCACTCTGAATTGTAAAGCTTTCGGAATTAAATCAGAGAGTGAAGATGCTGGGAGAAACCTGAGGGCTTCACTCTAGTACAACCCTCTGACTTCACAGACAAGGCAGACCACGAAGAGCACAAGGCCAGAGAAATAAAATTATTTGCCCGAGGTCACACAGCTAGCTAATAAGAGAGCTAGTCCTGGAATCTGTGCTTCCTAACTCTTAGCCAAAACACACCACCCAGCCCTGTAAAACCTCTCTTTATTAACAACTCATCCCCACTCTGTGATGCATCTAGAGATGGACGCAGTTAATAGATACTTGTAGGAGTGAAAAAGGCTTGGGCTAGACTCAGGATCCTCCCACATGCTCAAGGGAGCTGAGCATGATGAACTGTGTTAAAATCCAGGCCCAGGAAGCCCATCTTAGATCCCAGAATTACTTTCAAACTATGCTGTCCAATATGGTGGCCCCCTAGGCACATGGGGCTATTGGGCACTCAAAATGTGGCGAGGCCAAGTTGAGATGTGGCATATGTGGAAAATACACGCTGAGTTGTGAAGACTCATATGAAAAGAGAATGAAAATATCTCATTTAATAATTTTATATGGGTTACATGTTGAAGGGATAATATTTTCGATATACTGAGTTAAATAAAATATATTTAAATTAAGTTCACCTGTTTCCTTTTTTTTTTTAAACCTGTTTCTTTTCTGGCTACCAGAAAGTGTAAAATCTTGTATGTGGTTCACATAGTATTTCTACTGGCCAGCTCTGCTCTAAAACACCTTCCATCCACACCACCTAATCCTGCCAAAAAAGACTCGAGTCTCCTGCCTGCAGACATTACAGAGGGTTAAAAAAATATATCACGGATGTGCGCTTATCCTAAGGTCAGTTCTTGAGGCCAGAGGATTGATTAGTCACCTAAGCATGCCCTGCAGACTGTCCTGTTTTGTGCCACAACCTTACAAGTGACACTCAGGTACCCCCTGCTTAGTCTCCCCCAAAAGCAACTCACCGGTCACCCAAGGTACTATTTACTCTGCAGAGAGAGGAACAATCTATAGGGAATTTCTCTTTCACTTCTCTTGAAACTCTTTTCCATTAAAAAAATTTCTCTGTTTCTCAGATTATTATTTCCGCAAACAAGAGTGAGGTTGGTGAAGGCCACTGGTTGTCACATGTCACGAGGACAGCCTGTCCCAGGGACTCCATTCCAGTTACCTTGGAGGTTGATGTGTCTTTCCCTTCTCCCGCCCACCCCCCACTCCACCCATCCCAGCAAACTTGCCTAATAACCTGGATCATTTATAAACCTGTCAACAGCCAGAACTACAAAATGAGTAGTTCAATGGAAGGAAGGATAGGCTACTGTCCAACAACAGGAAATGTTATCAGAAGTGGTTTAACTGTGAATTCTTGAAAAAAAAATTTCAGGCCGCTTCAAGAATCTTGAAGGTTTTACTGTCTAAAGGTAGTTAAACGTTTAAGCATGCAAAACCTACAACCCGCGTGAATAACTGCGGGGCCAGTTTGGCTTTGGGAACATCTAGAAGCTCAGAACCCTTCCTGAAGGGTGGGCCCTCAACCAGGAGCACCAAAGCACCTGGGAATTTGTTAGCAAAGCAAAATTTCAGGCCCCACCCCAGACCTGCTGACTCCGAAATTCTGGAGGTGAGGCCCAGCTCCCCAGGTGATTCTGGGACACACTCGAGTTTGAGAACTGCTGGATCAGAGCCTTAGACTAGTGCGCTTCCCCCCCGTTAGCCACAGTCTGACTGTACCATTAACAGACTGAAGGCATGCAAACCTCATCCGAACCTGAAACATTAAGACAGAGCTCTAGCGGCTGCATCTATAACATCCATGAACGTATTTATCTAAACCACCATTTTGGGCTTGGCAAGTCCCATAAATTCATTTTTTAATGCCTAAGGCAGTATCCCTTATTTGCTCTCAAAACTACCTGTTTTGCACTGCAAAAGGAGTTCCTGGTATATTTTTCTGCAACAAAAAGAATAAATCTATGCTTGCTCTTATATTAGTCATAATTACATATGTACAATATATCTTCTCTCAACCTTTGGCTTTCCAAACTAGATTAGTAGTCTGTCCACATTATCCTCACAAGGAAATCTGAAGCTGGAAAAAAAAAGGTTAAAATCCCTAGAAGGAACTGAAGCACTTATTTATGACTAGAGCATGTTCAGAACGTTCCAATTATTGGAAGAATGACTAAAGGAATTGGAGAGTTGCCAGATTTAGCAAATACAAACACAGGATGCCCCGTTACATCTGAATTTCAGATAAACAGCCAATATTGTATGGGACATACTAAAAACAAAAAAAAATTATTCATTGTTTATCTGAAATTCAAATGTAAGTGGGCATTCTGTATTATCTGGCTACTCTCGAATGGGGAATACTGACCTGTGGGAAGCTTTGGGGGAGACAACTGTCCTCAAATACTTAAAGGACTATTAGGAGAACAATGGGCTAATATCAATATAGACCCAGAGACTAGAACCCATGGGTAAAAATTACAGGAAGAGCATATCCGGCTCAACAGAAGAAAGACATTTGTAACTATAGGAATTCAAGTAGAGATGTGCTGAGGAGAGTAGCAGGAAAGTCATCATTTGGGAGTGTCTGTTGAGTGGTTAGGCTAAAAGATAAAGCCTCTTTGATTTGAAGGCCTATGAATCCCTAAACTGCTTGAGTTGCCATCGTCTAGAATCCTCCTGCCTCGTGAACTACGCAAACTGCTCTGGGTATACACAGATAAGCCCTGGCTCTGCAACGTGGGTGAGAAACAAATGGCAAGAAAGCATCCTGGACCTCCTTGGTGGTGCAGTGGTTAAGAACCCACCTGCCAATGTAGGAGACACGGGTTCGAGCCCTGGACTGGGAAAATCCCACATGCCATGGAGCAACGAAGCCCATGCGCCACAACTACTGAGCCTGCGCTCTAGAGCCCGTGAGCCACAACTACTGAAGCCTGTGCACATAGAGCCCGTGCTCCACAACAAGAGAAGCCACTGCAATGAGAAGCCCACGCACCGCAATGAAGAGTAGCCCCCGCTCGCCGCAACTAAAGAAAGCCCACGCGCAGCAACGCAGCCACAAATAAATAAATAAACAAATAAATTTATTTTTTAAAAAAAGCATCTTGTTCCATCGAGGAACTTGTGCCCATCCTACTGGTAGAGCCTAATGAAACACATTTGTGTGCACTTTTTCCCCATGTGCTTTAAAAAAGCCATTAAGATTATGTAAGGATTTTTCAAAAGCGTTTCAATGATTATAAAATCCTTCACTGCTTTCAAACATAAAACAGATACACAAGGAAACTCACCCTTTGTCCTGCTGTCCATTTCTGTTTTTGACGAGTCTGGAGTTGCTGCAGTCGGAGGTAACTTCTTGCCAATAGTCTGAGGGGAAAAAAGATGATCTTTACTCATCAATATGATTCTCTCCATCAAGCAAAGGAATAAAAAAGATCAAGATCATGATGACGAAATGCTCACAACTGGTCCTAAAAGCCTCATACTTAAGTTTTGGTATTGCTCTCTGTATTGGCTGCCATTCTTCCATTAGGCCTGGACCTCAGTGACAGATAGGTGGGAAAACCAAGTTAAAAAGGCTTTATCCTTGTAGGCACTCCATATCTCTTATTCCCATTCTTCCTTGGTTCTTTTTTTTTTTTTTTTGCAGTACGTGGGCCTCTCACCGTAGTGGCCTCTCCCGTCGCGGAGCACAGGCTCTGGACGCGCAGGCTCAGCGGCCATGGCTTACGGGCCCAGCAGCTCCGTGGCATGTGGGATCTTCCCGGACCGCGGCAAGAACCCATGTCCCCTGCATCGGCAGGCGGACTCTCAACCACTGCGCCACCAGGGAAGCCCTCTTCCTTGGTTCTTATTAGAAGGTTGATTACTTTCAGCACAGAAAACAGGGACATTTCCCCTCAGTTTATGAGAAGCTGACTCAATCTATGGCCCAGAGGAGGTGTTCAAAGTGTCTGCAGCTTGGAAGGAAGGGCAGGAAGAGGGAAGGCACAAAAAGACAGAAAGAAGGAAGGGATGGAAGGATAGAAGGCCACGACAGACAGATGATGGGCAGGTTGAAGGACAGGCAGAAGTCAGAGTGTCCAGGGCAACTGTGCCTAGTCATGTTTCCTTCTAGCCATCTAAAAGCCAACTAGCTCCAAAGGTGGAACAAGCAGGGCCAGCAGCTCCCTTCCTTCCCACCAGCCTTTCAACCCTCCAGGGCTTTGAAAAAGGCCAATGCTGCAGACCCGAGGCAGCTATTTAGTAGTTAAAAACAAAAAAAGAGTCTGTTTTGAGTTCATTTTCTTCCTTTCATTCAGAACTAATTCTATTATCATCCATTATTTATGAACCATCCACAGAAAAGACTGGATATTGTCTCTAACTAAAGATATTCCCCCAAACACAGGCAACTCAGCGGCTCAAAGCAACAAAAATGAAAAACGAGACGAGCAGCAAAATGATGGTTCCAAAGGTGAGGTCTGTCCCCCCTCCTGTCCTTGGACATCACGTTTGTGTGACGGTGATTAACGTCCGAGGAAAACGTCGACTGACACCAGGGAAACAGCTCTCAGAACCAAGCAGCTGCGTGAATCTCCCCAACAATGAGGAGTTTCCCCAGTGAGAATTTCGGCCACTGGGAAAACCAAACATATCTCCTCCTTGAACACATGAAGGGGAATGAACTACGTAATTGACATACTGGCACGGTGGAATTTTTCTTCAAATACGACTGATTCACCACAGTTTTTAATTTGAAGAAGTTCTTCATGCTTCAAATGTTGAAACTAACATTAAATATGAATAAATCACAGAAAGAGTGTAAGATAAATCTAATCCTCAGCCCTTAGTGAATTTTTAAAAACATTTGTGACAGAAAGCCTTTACATTTTCCACGGTGACATTTTTATTTAGTGCTGCAGGGCTTTCTATGTTGGATAAAAAATGAAACCCAAGATACTATGCCGTTCCTCAACCGCCACTAAATACTCAAGCTAATAACACTGTGATTCCGAGGAAACATCAAGGAGGAAAAAAGCTTGTTGTTATTTGGCCATAAGGTCACATTTGATGAAAAACTGTTCTTAGAATCATCTTGAAAAATCAGGAATTGACAGTAAAAACAGATGCACTCAGTGTCATTCGCATTCCTGCTCACACTTCCAACAGCATCTCCATCACTCTCTTTGTTTTCCCCTTTTGTGGACCAGAATAAACCATCGCTGCTGTTAACACATTAGGAAGAAGAAAACAAAAGTGATTCATCCTTTAGTTATTGCTGACAGTAGAGAGAGGAAAATACAGCGGTAAGAACTATGTCCAATCCTGACTTTGCTTCCATTCCTGAAAAAGAAATCACACATCCGATGGTTTGGGCCTTAAGCCAGATGCCTTCCTTTAGAGAAACTTTCACAGGTTGTATATTGTTACGACACCCCCTTACTTGGTAACAAAAGGAAGTGTTGCCCTCCATCTCTGATGTCCTGGTTTACCAGTGCGTCCAAGCTAACAGACATCAAGAAAGGCCACCAACTAAATATACTTACTTCTGAGCAGAAAGACATAAGAAAGCAAAGCTTACTCTATTATTTTTTTTCTTGCTATTTGAGAAAACACAGCACACTGGTCTCTGCGTGGATCCCAGCATCGGGGGGTGGGGGTGAAGCTGATATTGCACTCTTCTTCTGGGGATGCTAGACCTTAACTCCCTCCTTCTTCCTCATGGGCCTTGAGGAAGGTCTAGAGTAAGGCCAGTTCCTCCCTTCTCAGCCTGGTCTTCCAGGTGTCCCAGAGATGAGAGCTGTTCAGGTGTCTCTCTCTTCTCTAGGACCCAGACCTAGAGAAGTATGGTTCCCAGACCTGGAGAAGTATGGTTCCCAGACCTGCGGCACTAGCCTCACCTGGGAACTTTGTTAGGAAGTCAAATTCCCAGGCCCCGCCCCAGCCTTTCTCAATCGGAAAGTCTGGGGATGGTGCCCAGCAGCTTCTGTCTGAACACACCCTCCAGGGGATTCTGGTGTACGTTCAAGTTTGAGAACCACCAACCTAGATGTAGGAGGGATTCCATTAGCATTAACCAAATCCCTTTTCTGGGATTAACAACTCGGGCGCCTATTCTCATACCTGGACAAATTATAAAACATCTTTTTCACTCTTCTTCCTCTCTTCTCTACCTCCTTCCACTAAATGCCTTCCCCCTTCTCTATTCTCACTGGCATAAGAACTTGTCATTGCTACTGAATGAGTCGGTTCAGAGAGGCAATGAAGTTTAGTAGAGCAGACAATGTGACAATATCACTGAGGGAGGAGGGGGGCAGAGGTGGCCATGAGACCCTTCACCAAAGGAGTACTGAAAGGATGAATGCATGGATGGATGGATGGACAGATGGATGAATGGATGGTAAGACCGCTTTGAACCAAAAGTGGAAGACTGTATCTAGCCTCTCTGGGCTCAGACTACCGTGAAGGCCAAGTGGGCAGATCCCCATGATGGGGTCGACCTTCAGGGACAGCCAAGCCCTGCGGCTCCTCTGTGGCGCTCCCCTTTACTGGCATTTGGGGCGGGACATTTCTTCACTGGAGAAGACTCTCACACACTAAAGGACAGTTAGCAACACTTTCTCCTGCTCACTAACAGCCTGTAGTGCTCCTTGTTTACTGCATCCACCCCAAACACCCCACCCCTTTCCAAACACCCCATTTGAGAAGCTCTATCCCTTGCCCTTCCTCTAAATATAAGAACAAAGACAAAGGTAGTGAATTACTGCGTTCTCACCAGGCTTCCAGCTTCCTGTACCTCTGAAAACATGTTTGATCCATTGGGCTAAATGTGAACAGAAACCCCAGCTTTTAAAGGGCATTCATCATGAGAGCAATGCCAAGTTCCAGTACACACACAGGTCCCACATAGCTGAAGGTCAGCCACAGTGCAGGCCTGCGTGGACGGACAAATTGGGGAATCACATCCATGCATCTCTCATCCACCTTGCAGGCAGTAAAGAAGGATGCTAGGCTTGCAGAGGCTATGGAAGAGCATTCGGGATCTCCACTTGTGGCTTCCTTGGCAGAGCTCAGAGTTCCTGCCTTCCTGGGTGTCACAAAGAAGGTGTTATCCAGGACAAGCACGAGCCACACACTTAGGGGCTGTGTTGATCCTGCTCAGGACACAGCTCTTTCAGCTCCTAAGAGATCTGCAAACAGGCCCATTTTACGACATGCCTTCGATGGAGGGACTCTTGGGCTCTGCTCCATAGCTCAGCCCAACATGTCCTCTTCTACTCCATGCTGTGGCTAAAGACTTCCCAGGACCCACATCCGCGACACTCTGCTCTGATTGCCCCCCAACTCAGAGGCTGCTGCTTGATCTGGGAGTGCATGTACATATGGACCTGAAATGTATGAAATGTATGTATGAAATCTATGGAGCTGAAAGCTCTACAGACTATTACTATCAACCCACTTCAACACACAGTAATCACCAAGTTGGTGTCAATTTTTGTCTCTCCTGTCACACCCTAATCTCCATTTAAAACCTGATTTTTAAAAATTAATAATTCAAAAAGTTCTTCCCTTTGAATATGTAATACCAGAAGTCCCTCTGCTGTTAGCTCTCTTGACAAAAGTACTAAGTAAAGTTTTGGGGGGTTTTGTGTACAGTAGGGGCATCATATATACTCCTAGCTCTGTAAGATCTGATAACACAGCCTCAGGACAGATAACACACATATGATTTCAGTTAGTAGAGCTAGTCATTTCTTTTCTTTTCTGTGCCAAAATGAAGAAACTAATGCTTGTAGGAAAGACAATCACTGGATTGGACTCCAGTGGAATCCAGTTCCCTAATGACTAATATATCTGTTTCTCTTCGCAACTGCTGGAGTGTGAGACCAGGATCCTGCTCAAACCAAGTGCAAAATCACTCCTCTGACTTTATTCTAATTCAGATGCAAGCTCCTTTGAGTGTAAAAAAGTTTCCAGTCATAGGACAATGCTAAGGAGAACAAAGTTTACGTCCTATCTCTGAAAGTCTCTTCTCCAATAATACTACAGAAAACTCTGAAATCACAAAGGCAACCAGGTTCGCTGCGTAGGGGGAGGAGTGAGAGAGCTCCTTGCATCCTAGCAGTTGGTGAAGCCCCCCTGTTGGTAGACCAGGCTTTCTGATGCCTATTCTAGAAGAGGGTGATCTTCTGAGAAGCTATACGGAAACATCACTCGAGTGCTTACACAAAGCCAAACACAAGACATGACTTTTCAAAAAGCTGGTAAAATACAAGATAAAGGACGGCTCTTTGAAGGCACGAGGCACGACTTTGACTACATTTGGTATCTGACAGTACCTTCCTTTTCTGTTCAGTACAGCTTTGGTAAATACCCGTTCGATGTGAGACAGCGAAGCAGATGGAAAGGCAAGAGGACGCTGAACATCACTGCACACACTGAAACAGCAATTTGCTGGGTTCTCCAGAGTGGTGTTTTTTTTTTTTTTGCGGTACGCGGGCCTCTCACTGTTGCGGCCTCTCCCGTTGCGGAGCACAGGCTCTGGACGCGCAGGCTCAGCGGCCATGGCTCACGGGCCCAGCCGCTCCGCGGCATGTGGGATCCTCCCAGACCGGGGTATGAACCCGTGTCCCCTGCATCGGCAGGCGGACTCTCAACCACTGCGCCACCAGGGAAGCCCCAGAGTGGTGTTTTGAGGGGTGCCCAGCCATTCAGCATGGTTATCCCAAATCCCAGTCAATATACAGGAAACAGAGAGATACAGGCTACGGGAGAGAGCGATGAGAAGAGAAACAAAACAGTAACTGTATATGACCATATCCACAACCTTTCAGCTTTCCTTTTCCACCACAAATCAGAGAGCTATACAAACTGCTATTAAAACTCACTGTCAACTTTTTATATTTATCCTTACATGCTCCTTTCATGAACATCTATGACTGATGGTATTAGGAGAAGTCTGCTTGGTGCTCAGCAGGGAGCGGTACGAGCAGGGCAGAAGCCCCTTATGTAGCCAGCTCCTGTCTGAGCCAGAAGAGAACTAGTACAAAAGAGTGTCCATACAATGGAGTGCCTGCGCACTTCTAAAGGAAGGCTTTTCTACTCGCTGGGAAATTTACATTAGCAATTGTCAATTCACCCGCCTTTGGTTGGCCCAGCCTAAACGACTTGCTATCGACAGAAGATATGTCAGAGTAAAATACAACTCCAAATTCTAAAAATCAAATGCATGGTCCAGTGAAAGAAAAAATATATTTGGAGCTCCATTCTACGGACAGAGGTATTACCTCTGCAATACCTCACATACCACTGTGTTAATTCTGACGTCTCCAAAGGGGCAGGCTTCATATAAGTAAGTCTCCTCTAAACTTGGCTATAAGAAAAGCTAAAATGTAAAAAGCTGTCTTCTGATTATTAAGTTGGGCTTAAGACTTACAGTTATTCATATAATGTTTATTTCCCTGGTTGTCTTGAAATGTTAGTGATAATTCAAGTTACATTAAACCTCCTTGCCCAACCAGAGTTAAAGACCTTGTCAGATTCACAGCTGCTTTAGAAGTATTTGTTAGCTGTATTCCACTTAGAAGTTTAACGGCTTTTCTCCTCCTTTCTCTTCAGAAACGGTGCACTCCTTGAGGGAGGGACCTAGATGTTAATTATTCTCTTATCTCCACAAAGTGAAGGGTTAGGAAGTGTTTGTTGAGTGGAGCCAGGAATTTGGGGGCACCATCCCCTCACCCTTTGCCCTACCATGAGCATCCTACCACATCACAACATGTAAATGAAGGGAGCTGTCCTCCTTGACAAACCAGACTCCTCTTGGAGCCCCACTGTTTGTCACTGTCATGTATCAGCTCTTCCAGGCTGATCTCTGGTGACAGCACATTGTCCAGGATGTCTTCCTAGACCTCTATGGCCCCTGCCTTACTCCCCTGTTCTCATGCACATGACCCCGACCTCCGATTAATTATTGGTTGCCATAAAGAAGAATCCAATCTCAGCCATGTTTCTGGTGGACTTTTGTCTGCCTATGATGTCCAAATACTCTTCGTAGCCTGATCCCTCACATTTTCTCAGGTTCCTATTATGATCAAAGGGCCCTCACTTGGAGGGTATATTATCATCCAGGTATGTGTGTGTACACACACACACACACACACACACACACACACACACACTCCCAAGATGTTCCACCAACCAACCAACTAAATACCAAAACACCTAATGCCACAATCTGGTAAATTTGGGAAACACAAGATGCTTGGTCTAATCCTTGCATAATAGCATATTAAAGGCTCTGAGAAGTCCTGCAGTTACAGATTAATTTTATCCTTAACATTTTCTCATTGTTTTCTAAACTTATCCGCACACAGAAGTCCTACTTCTTATGATACCTATGGACACATCACGAGAACGAGCAGTCCTCAGAAGAGGTGGGTGAAGGTCACCACTTCTGCTTCCTAAATTCTCTTGGCTCGTCCTCTCTGGCTCCTAGACTAACAACGTGGAACCCACCCTTGACTACTCTCTTACTGCACCTTCCCATATCAAACCCACCACCCAGTCCCCGCTTTCAGTTTCATCCCCTCCTCTTTGACCCCAGCCTGTGGGCTTTGTAACTAACACAGGAACTATTTCCACAGTTTTCTAGACGAGGATCCTATTCTCCAATTCAAGCCACTTCATTAGCTCTCCTGTAGACGCAACTTTTAATCACCCTCCACCACCACCCCTTACCATATCTATTTCAAAACACTCAGAATATATACTGCTTCTCAATGGCTATTCATGTAATTCCCAAAGCCCTGAAGACATTCGAGGGTTTACTTCTGATAGCTGCAACTTGGCAGCTCTCTCAATGGCTGGCATCTTTCTCTTGTGCTCTTAAGATGAGTAGCCAACTTTGACTATAAGACACCTATTTCCATCTTAGATGCTTCCATTAGATCTTCTAGGGTTTACTCTTTCTATCTGTCCAATAGATACTTCAGTATCTATCATTTTACTGAACATGTATATATGAAGTCTGTTTTATATTTGTATATTAAACACACATGCACACTCTCTCTCTCTGACACATGTGCCTCAGTAGAAAGATGTACCTAAGAATTTGAGCCAATTTCTAGAATTTACCATGCACTTTAACTTCTGCCAGGATCTGATCATTTGGTTTATTTGTTTGCTTTTTGAATACCTCAGGAGACCATGTCCTAGAAAGCTGGAAAGAACCACCCAACACATGCACTCACAGGAGGAATAGGATTTTCTCTGTCAAAGCAAAATAACTTTTTGAAGGTGTAGTAGGGGCTTCCGCTTGTGCTGGGGAAATGCAGTGCTGAAGGAGGAGTCAAAACCTACTTAAGTGCTCAATGAGGTGGAGGATGTACATTCAGACCACATTAAAATCATAGGAGGCAGCTCTCCAAACATCTGACAGTACATGAAAATGCTGTTTCTATTTTCCCCCACTGTTCCCAAGAGAGGAGCCTGCATGCTATTTTGTTGTCGGATCATCTTATTCACAGAGGATAAACAAGCCAGAGTAAATTTCCATTTCATATAGTACTTCGGCAAAACACAGTTCGCCAGTACGCTTTCAAAAGGCTATTTTCTGCTATTATGACAGATAAAAGGAAATCTCAAGCCTTTCTTCTACCAGAGGATTAGTTTTATCTTTTGATTAATAATGCTTTCCTTTTAGATGCATTTGGAGAATTTAAGAAGAGCGTGGGTAAGAAAGAGAGAAGGATGGTATGGGAGCAGGGAATATCACGGGGCCAGTTTGAGTTCTGTTCATCCAGTGCTTTAACATGAAACTGGCTGTACATACACGGACCAAGTCCTAATTTTCTAATAAAGTAGTGGTATGAATTCAATTAACATACAAAGATCCTTTCCAGCTCTACAATATTTTGAGTTACTCAGTCCCAACACAGTCCAGGCTATCCCCCTTACCTGGGATGGTACCTTCTCCTGCAGTATATTTGAATCCTGTCTCACCTTTAAGGGGCAACTAAAGTCCAGCTAGCTAAATGTTTTCTACTGACATGCAGCCCACATTTGATCATGACATTTTTCTGTGTATGAGATACTTGAGGGCAAAACCACGTTTATTCAGTTTTCCTTTCTGCATTTAAAGTGAAGGCTTGCCTCAACCACTCTTCCTCCGTCCCTCCCTCCCTTCCTTCTTCCATTCCCTTCCTTCCTTCCTTCCTTCCTTCCTTTCTTTCACTCACTCACTCACTCACTCATTCATTTATTCAGCATTCTTTTCTAGAACTACCATGAGCCATGATCTATGCTGGAAGCTGCATATACAAAGATGAGATGGGCGGAGTCCTGGATCTCAAATAAGTTCAAAATTTAGCTGTGGAGACAGATTAATTAACAAAGCATCACAGTCCAAGGGATAAACACTACAATAAAAGTGTGCATAGAAAAGAGAAAAGGAGCCATTAACAAGTCTACATGGGGAAAGAAGCCTCACAGCAATGATGCAGCTTGAGTTAACTTCTGAAGAATTAGTAGGAATTTGCCAGGTAGAAAATGGTAGAGAGAGTATTCGAGCTAAAGAAAAGCAGGAGTGAAGGTGAGAATGTAAGCAGGGAATGGGGGCTTCGCAGCACAGAACGGGGACAATGGAAGGGGGGATCCTGTAGGTGGGGTGAAAGGAGGAAGAGCTGCTCGGGCCAGGAGGCCAGCAAGGTAAATGGAAGCCAATGTTACCGTTTGTGCTTTATCTTAAAGGCAACTGGTAGTTAGCAGAGGTGTGGCATGATCACATGTGACTTTAAGACCAATGATCCGGTGGCATTGGGAGGAATGAAGAAGAAAGGAAAGGGCATGTGAAAGTCAAGGAGATAATTAATTAGGAGGTTGATGCAATGATCCAACTGAGGCAGTGAAACTAAGGATGCGGAAGAGAGGCTGGAGAAACACGCAGACTGCCAACCTGTCCATATTCCACAATCACGACAGGGATAAATCAGTGACTGTGAATTGGTGTGAATATAGATGGAAAAATACCCAAACTCTGTTATGTTCTTGAGTCAACATATATGTATTCTACAGAGGTATTGAGTGCCAATGGTGTACAAAGAACATTAAGTTCAGACCCTGACCAGAGACGGAAAAGAGCTCAACAGGCTCAGGGAAGCATCATGGAAAATCTATCCTAATGACAAGAATCACAGTGGATGTGTTTCTCAGGTCGCTGATGCTGGTGTGGTGACATTAGTGACAAAATAGTAGGCCTGTGATAGTGTTGAACAGTTACCTTACTGTTAAAACACTAATCAATCTACCATTTGAAAACAAAAACATTTTTTTAAAACAGAGGCACATAAGAAGCTCTGGACATGTACGAAAAAGCATCTTTCTAATCTGACAAATTTCAAGTAAACAGTTTAGTCAAATATGTCTCCAAAAATGTCTTAAGCTAGAGACAAAAATGGGAAATTTCTTTTCCCCAAAAGAAATTTCCAGAGAAGCTTTTCTCTCCTTCAGAGTAAGGAAAGGAAATGAAACAGTTTCAAACTGTTTGAAAAGAGGTGATACTTGGAGCAATGCTTTGTTGCTTGGTTTTCAAGTAAAATTGCTACTTAAAAGGCTAGGGCATACAATGGACTATTATCCAGCCTTAAAAAAGAAGGAAATTCGGACACATGGTATATAGCATGGATGAACCCTGAGGACATTACACTAAGTGAAATAAGTCAGTCACAAAAGGGCAATACTATATGATTCCTCCCATATGAGACACCCAGAGTAGTAGAAATCACAGAGACACAAAGGAGAATAGTGACTGTCAGGGGCTGGGGCAGGAGGAATGGGAAGTTGTTGGGTACAGAGTTCCCGTTTTACAAGATGAGAGGAGTTCTAGAGACAGATGGTGGTGATGGTTGCGTAACAACGTGAGCGTATTTAATGTCACTGAATTGTACACTGAACAATGGTTAAAATGGTAAATTTTATGTTATGTATATCTTACCACAATTTTTAAAAAGGCTTAGGGTATACTCCTCTTTCCCTACAAGCCTCTCTTTATGTAGGAATATTGACTAAAATGGCAAAAAATTGCTCACGAGGCTCTGATATCCTGCTATTTAATATTCAACACAAAATAATCAGGGGGTGCAGACAGCATGTAATGAGGTGAGTTAGAGAACAAACCCATCTTTGTCCAGAAACTCACCTCAGTCTTACTGGGAAACACTCCTTACACTTCTAGGAAAGATAACCTACTGATCCCATAAAGACAATCTCTAAATCTGGCTGATGCTAAAGAGCTCTGGCTTTAATCCTGTATGACTCATTCTTTACTTTCATCAACTGTTCCACAGACTCCCAAAGAATAACACTTATTCCTTTTTTGAATCATCCGGACTCCCCAGCTTTATAGAAGAATGGAAGAGAAAACAGCATCAAAGGTTAAAGACTCAATGATATTATCTTTATATTTTATTTTTATTAGAAAGAACAAGTTTACATCACGCACTTCTGCAAAACAGGGACTTCCAAAGTACACTCAGAGGTCAGGTACACATTACTTACATCTTCTAGACCTCCAGAGGAATACTTAGAAAGATGACCCCAAGGTGCTCCAACAATGGAGATTCTCAAAAAGAGATCAAATTGAACTCAGGGTACTTCAATGACTAGTTACTAAGACATTTAACAATGAGGGGTGAACCCAAATTGTGTGCCTTCCATAAAAATATCCTAGATGCCAACTGCTGGAATTCTCTCTCACCGCCCCCTCCCGCTCCGAACTTGCTTTGAATCTCGAGAACAGCACTCACCACCCTCTGCCTTGTGATTATGGCTACTTACGTATGTGTCTGTTTCACTGACGGGGACTTTAAACGCTGCAGGAGGGCAAGGGCAGTGTCTTGGTAATCTCTGTATTCTTTGATGTGCCTTGCACACTAGAGGTACTAAATATTCATAATTTACTGCAGTCAACAATAAGTTCAACATTCAACCAAAACATTTACATTTATGGGGAACGTACTGTGTGCAATGCATTTTCTAGGCACGAGTGATATAACAATGGAACAAATCAACCTGTTTCCTCTTTCACGACAGCATCTGGTGGTAAGAGGGAATTAGTATTGAGTAGGAATTCCCCTCTAAGATCAGACTTAGCAGCTATGTGATCCTGGGCAAGTTACTTAACCTCTCTAGACCTCAGTTTCCTTGCCTGAAATGGAGATAATAGGTACCTCATAGATTTTGCTTGGAAGATTAAATGGAAAAAATGTATATAAAGTGCTTAACCATTACTACTGTTATTGAATTTTACCGAATAAAAACAATCATCATAATGCCTCTTTATGAATCTAGTTACAAAGAATGACTGTTTCAATTACAACATCTTTTAAAAACAGCAGGTTAACTGTCACTCCTTTGCTTGGGGACTGGAGAGCATGAAGCAACTTTTACAAGACAGTCGCACAGCAGAGACGGGCTCAGAGGAAAGTGATAATTCTGAAAAAAGATCAAGGAAGAAAAGCAAGAGCCATCGCCATATAGTCGCTGCTCAGGAGGCAAGGCAGACAAAACAAAGTAAAGAGGAGAAACGACAAGGCCCAGAGCCGACAACCCACAGAGCTTTCAGGTCAATAAAGCTTCGGTTAAGGTGGCGCCCAACAGTGAGTGGCCGGAAGACCGTTCCAGAAGCCCCTCAAGTAGGAGCCCATGCCGACTGCTTCTGGCCGCGTCCAAACTGTTATCTACTGTTAACGACGGAAAAACAACAAGGCGTGTGTCTGGGGAAAACGGCCCGTTGTCAGAGAACAGAAAGCCTTTTACTGAGCATTTTGATACTCAGGAGCAAACGCACCACCACAGAAAATCACCCCACGCCATCTCTTACAAAGCTTGGCATCCATTCAACAATGGATGAAAAACTCCTAAATTGCTCGGCCAGATACTCCTCCCAGGCGGTTCAGGAATCGGGGCCAAATGAGACCATAAACTCACGTGATACAGATTTCTAAAGCCACTAGTGGAAATTACTGACAGACACTTAGACGTGAAAAGCTGGATTCACGGGCCTCTACCTGGAACGGGCCAAGACTTCCTGCCAAACGCTGCTCTTAAAGGCTTCTTTCAACACCAGCAAGGAAGGGACAACTGGAATTCTGTTCGGATCCTATAGGTAGTACATTAACTTCAACAAACCTTGACGAATGCTTACTGCTACACAGCCCACAAAGCGAAACGGTTTTCCCACGTTATTTTTACCTTTACGTTTTCAAGAAAGTGCCGTGTTCTCGGCTATAATATTGGAGATTTAAACGTAGTGTTGACAGGAGTCAATGCAACCACCAGATTCCAGATCTCCCAGATCCTCTAGGTATCTAGAGCCTCAAAACGGAACATTCCACAGCCTTCTAAAGAAATGCCTACTGAAAGTTTGTAATGACATGGGAAATTATATATAATGCTGAGTGGAAAAAAATACACAATTATGTGTGCGAAAAAAAATTATGCATGTGGTATGATCTCAACCGGTTAAAAATGTATGGCAAAAGGAGTGAAAGTAAATATGAAACAATGTCAACAGTGTAGGCCCCGGGGTGATTCAATTATAGTGCTTTTTACTTTCTTTTATATTTTTCAACTTTCCAGTGTTTCTACAAACCAGTGATTACTTTTACAAGCAAAGTTTTAAGAAAATAGCACACACTAACATAGGTGGAAAGGATGGCCCACCTCTTCACATTATTAATGCCTTTCTTCAGGTCTGACTTGATTTGCAACACCTCCTAACTAGAAATCACATGCAGCTTCCATTCGCGTGTCATTATATTTCCTTTTCCAAGTCATTAGTAAGGATGTTAAGAACATCAGATGTAAAATGAGTCATGATGGTAACTCACAAGATACCACCCATATATATAGAGCATCCCCGGTCATTTACCATCACACTTTACTTACAGTTATTCATCAGTTCACATCCTCAGTGATTAAGTGGATGATATAAAGTCATTTTCAATTAATGTTGTTCCAAAGAAAGTATTGAGTCATTTTATCAAATGTTTTCAAAGTCAAAAATATATATTTCCTGCTCTTCTAATTAAACCCATGAATTCCTATTCATACATGTGAAGGGGACTGAAAAAAGAGTTGAATTTACTTTGTAATTGTTTTTATGGGAGCCCTCATTTCCCAGTATTTGAAGAAGTACTGGTTTAAGAGGTGTGACCTATCTGTGCAGGGTCCACAGCTTAACTGTTCTCAGTTTTCTACCAGTTCTCTAGTTCTTCGTAAGCAAAAACTCGTTTAAACACAAACCAAAGAAATTTATTACAGTTTCTCAAATGTGAGAAAAACCAAGTGTGATGAGAACCAGGCCCCCCAAATTGTGAGCCCACTTAATGTGAACATACTTTCAAAAATCAAGCCTGACATTTTTTTTTCTCATCCCCTTTGTGATGTGGGTTTTTTTTTTAACATCTTATTGGAGTATAATTGCTTTACAATGGTGTGTTAGTTTCTGCTTTATAACAAAGTGAATCAGTTATACATATACATATATTCCCATATCTCTTCCCTCTTGCGTCTCCTTTTTTTAAAATGGGATTCAAAGGCTTCCCTGGTGGCACAGTGGTTAAGGATCCGCCTGCCAATGTAGGGGACACGGGTTTGAGCCCAGGTCCGGGAATATCCCACATGCCGCAGAGCAACTAAGCCTGCTCTCCACAACTACTGAGCCTGCGCTCTAGAGCCCACTCACCACAACTACTGAGCCCGTGTGTCACAACTACTGAAGCCCACGCACCTAAAACCCGTGTTCTGTAACAAGAGAAGCCACCGCAGTGAGAAGCCTGTGCACCGCAACGAGGAGTGGCCCTCGCTCACCGCAACTAAGAGAAAGCCCGCAACAGCAACAAAAACCCAACACAGACATACATACATACATAAATAAATAAATAAATAAATAAATAAATAAAATTTAAAAAAAAATTTTTAATGGGATTCAAGTTTGGGGTGTGGACAGATTGAATAAGTGCACTTTTAAGAGGAACCTTTTTGTAGAATAACTTCTGGTCCGTTGGAGCAAAAATTCAGTTCAGTCTGTGCTTGGCTGCCAGTTATATTCATTCATTCATTTATTCTAACTTTAGTTTCATAGCAAGTGTCTGGAGGAAAAAGAGTTCTCTTAAGGCTATAAATTATCTTTACGATGCCTGATGAGTTTTAGGCAAAGCACATCTTCACCGTATGAACAAATGGTATGTCTTTCACTACTCACTTGGCATGATCTCTCTTTCCTGTACTGAAGTATTCCCCCATTCTCTTTGTCTTTCTCTGTAACATATACAAAGACTCCAAACCACACAAAATAGAGGGGAAGAAAACCCTCATTTAAAAAACAAAACACGGGCTTCCCTGGTGGTGCAGTGGTTGAGAGTCCGCCTGCCGATGCAGCGGACGTGGGTTCGTGCCCCGGTCCGGGAAGATCCCACATGCCGCTGAGCGGCTGGGCCCGTGGGCCCATGGCCACTGAGACTGTGCGTCCGGAGCCTGTGCTCCGCAACGGGGGAGGCCACAACAGTGAGAGGCCCGCGTACCACAAAAAAAACAAAACAAAACAACAACAACAAAAATCACGAAATCACCTATTTTTTGGCACTTTTTGTGGTTATATGCTATTTTCTAAAGGCATATTTTGGTTTTTTATGGGGGCGTGGGGAAGACAATATGCACAGGAAATATCCCAATTGATGCATTTTCTGGTCTTGAGAAATTCCTTGCCCTTTTCTATTACAATGGAGAACGTTCATTTCAGTGCTCTCCACGTTTGAGTTCCTGAGAGCAGCAATTCCTCTTCGTGCCTTCCACAAAGATGCGCTATAGACTCAGCACAGGGAAAACAATACAGATTCACGGAAGATGGTGACGAAGGAGGACAGAGACCAGTGATGGTACTTCTGGAGTTTATAACCCATTCCCTACTCCTGAGTTATTATACTTAATCTATTTCAGACAGGTGGGTTTCAGATGGCCATCTACAGGGGCTTTCAGGGAAAGATTTCCACACCCTTCCCATCACAGGACAAGGAAGAATTTATCAGTGCTCACTACTGGCTACTTCTCCCTTATTCCCAGGCTGGCACCATGTCTCAAATTAAAGGGGGCTCCCCTTTTTTCAGCCATCAATGGGACCAGAGAACGGTCAATGGGACCATCACCCCCAACATAATTCTTCATCTCCTCCTCAACTCTGTTTAGCCTTCTCTCTTTGCCACGGTGACCATCACTGTTCCACACTCCCGACCAATTACCTGAGTTCTAGTTTCTTGACCATCTTCATTCATTGCCTCTGTCATCGCCTCTTAGAGTACCCCTGCCTCTTTCTAGTCATTCAGTTTCATGACAAGACGATCAACCCATGTTAGATCTTCGTTTCACACAGAATTTCTAGACTAATGTCAGGGTTGGGCTACCCACGAACATACTGCTCTCTGGCCCCATAAAACCACTTTTAGTACTTGGAAACTATGATGCCTTCCTGACCTGGCTATATCTCTTTTGGTTTCTCAAGACCTTTTGTCATCTCTTATCTGGACTGCTTTTCTCCTCTCCTGCCTAACGACCTATGACTGAAGGCTCTAGCCAGAAAAACCTGGAGTTGTTTGAGCTCTTGGGCAATGAATACAAAAATTACACCAAAATGTCAGAGATGCTATAACCCTTGACTGTAAGCACAGTAAGGTCACCCATCAATTACACTCTGCTCACCGCTATACTGCAAATCGACAATGTGACATGCATCGCTTAGGCAGATTACTTCCACGCATGGGCATAGAGTTACCAGCTTTGTAATGTTTCAGCCTCTTCTGAGTCAAAAATAGCAGTATCTGTATTCACGTCACTTGAAAAAACAGGATTCTAAATTATGAACAAGTCTACTTTCTCTGCTTCTAACAACACCTGAATGCAGAGGGGATACTGGGGTTTGAAGCAAAAGAAACTAAATCTAAAATTGAGACATATAAGACAGAAAACGTGTCCAGCTCTCCCAATGCAGTAACTGCTAAGCACTGTACCAAGAGGACGAATCTGGACAACTCTAGGATCTTAAAGTCTTGACATTTTACATCACTACTTCTCTTATTATCAGTTTTGTTAATTGTCAAGAAAAGGTACCCAAGAAGTTTCAGAAAAGCTGCCTCTAGTGAAGGAAAAAATGAGAAACGCAACTAAGAAGTCAAAATAAAAAGAACAGACTGAGCAGATGCTACCAAAACAAATGGAGCAAAACATATTAAAATCACTGGTAGGTGAAAATGCTTAGCAAGTGAAAGAAGAAAAAGAAAATGAGGCAGTAAATCCATCTTTACCACTTCTAACTTCTTCATCTTAAATGAGCAAAACAGAAATATAGCTTCTGCATGATAGAGACTCCAAGTATCTGCCTTCAATTTTCCAAACATTGCCTATTTTATTCCTAAAAGTTCAAGGATGAGTTTAATTGGGGTGACACTCCTGACTCACAGGCCATCTGTGAAATGGCTTAACGATAGCCTTTTGATGAAGAAGTGGCTTGTAAGGCAATTCTGGAAAACTCTTAATTTGTAAACTGTTCATTTTATAGCCCAAGTTGAGAGAGAGAGAAATCTCTATTAGAGGTGTCGGTAGGGGTTATTGTACTTATGCTTCCAGGTGTTTCTAGAGCATTTATGGGTATACATTTATTTAGGATCTGGCCTCCAACATCAAGAGCCTGAGCTGAGAATAAGGCTGTCATGTCATAATTTTTAAATGGCCTCAGATGCCACAGAAAAATACAAAACAGGTTGCTGACTAACTGAACGATCTCTGTGATCTAAATTCTTTCAACGGAAGCAAAGACAGATCACCATGCAAAGTAAGCTGGATAGCTTGTTTTAAAGTTGCCAGCTTTCATAGAGCATTAAACTTAATCCATCCCATTGTTCTAGTTGCATAGAACATCATTTTACAACCAGTGAGAATCTCTGAGAGAAAAAGACAAGCTAGGTGCTGAAGCATGATGATTTTAACGGCCCCACAGAAAATTTTAAACCCTTAAATTTCAGGAGTCAAAAGCATCTGCAAACTCTAGGATTATAAATATTATGAAATAATTGTTAATACATGAACAAAAGAGGGCCACAATGAAATACGTACAGATACCTCAGCCCACCCCACTGAAGAACGTCAACTGAAGCAAATGAACATGTTGGCAAACAATGTACAAAAAGAAGGACTTTCATTTCCTGTCCCCAAGGAATTCCAGAGCAGAAGTGAGGAGAGCAAATCAATCATAAAACTGGCTTTCCCCACAACGTAAGATGAAACGAGTACTATCATTTAGAATTAAAATAGCGCAAAAGAGAAATTCACCTTTTCTCAAAACAATGGTTTTGAATCCATTCTCCATAAACCTGTGAGGGGCTAAGTGAGACGCCGCAGTCCTGTCACCCTTAAACCTCTGAAGCCAAGCAACACCAAGGCTCTCCGCTCATCTTTTCTCCAGGAGCTGCAGGAACAGGGGGAACTAGTCCTTCCTTGAAACAATTTGCAATCTCTTGGGGTCGTGTAACTGATCTGCTAGTTCATGGGGGTTCTCAGACAGAAGACCTCTTCCTCAACTCCTCATTCTAAGATGGGAAGAATAATATCCTTTCCTATTAGTGATAGGCAACACGAACACACGTTAAACACCAATTCCAACCACAATGAGACACCACTTCACACCCATTAGGATGGCTATTATTAAAAAAAGAAAAAAGGGACTTCCCTGGTGGCCCAGTGGCTAAGACTCCATGCTCCCAGTGCAGGGGTCCCGGGTTTGATCCCTGGTCAGGGAACTAGATCCCACATCACAACTAAGAGTTCGCATGCCACAGCTAAAGAACCCACACACGGCAACGAAGATCCCACGTGCCGCAACTAAGACCTGGCTCAGGCAAATAAATAAATAAATAAATAATTAAAACCCCCCCCAAAACAGAAAATCTCAAGTGTTGGCAAGCATGTGGAGAAATTGGAACTCTTGTGCATTGCTGGGGGGAATGTAAAATGGTGCAGCCTCTGTGGAAAACAGTGTGGCGGTTCCCCCCAAAATTAAAGAGAATTACCAGATGACCCAGTGATTCCACTCCTGGGGGTATACCCCAAAAAACTGAAAGCAGGTGTTGGTATGCCAGTGTTCATCGTAGCATTATTCACAGTAGTCAAAAGGTGGAAACAACCTAAATGTCTATCAATGGAGGGATGATTTTAAAAATTGTGATATATCCATACAATGGAGTGCTATTCAGCCTTTAAAAGGAAGGAAATTGTGACACATGCCACAACATGGATGAGCCTTGAGGACATTATGCTAAATGAAATAAACCACAAAAGGACAAATATTTTATGACCCTACTCTCATGAGTATTCAAATTTGGAGAGACAGAAAGTACAATGGTAATTGCTAAGGGGAGGGGGAACTGGGAGTTAGTATTTAATGAGTACAAAGTTTCAGTTTGGGAAGACGGAAAAGTTTTGGAGATGGATGGTGATGATGGCTGTATAACGATGAGAATGTATTTAATGCCACTGAACTGTACATTGAAAAAGGAATAAAATGGTATCATATTATATATATTTTACCACAATAAAAAGATTCTATATTTCTACAAGAGTAGACAGAAAGCTTTTATGGGGATTTCCACTGGGAAGTAAAGCTGAGTGTGGGACTGAGAAAGCCTTAGCTTTGTTCTGCTGGAATCTTTTATCATATACTTGGGTTAGTTTCATTAAAAACAAAACCAACCAGAATTAAGTCAGCTTATAACCTGGAAGCTCCTAATTTGAAAATTCAGCCAGAGGAAATAATCAGGGAAGGTACAATAATGTATATATAAGAATTTATTTATTTATTTTTTTTGCGGTACGCGGTCCTCTCACTGTCGTGACCTCTCCCGTTGCGGAGCACAGGCTCCGGACGCGCAGGCTCAGCGGCCATGGCTCACGGGCCCAGCCGCTCCGCGGCATATGGGATCTTCCCAGACCGGGGCACGAACCCACGTCCCCTGCAACGGCAGGCGGACTCTCAACCACTGCGCCACCAGGGAAGCCCCAAGAATGTTGTTTTTAATAGTAAAATTGTGGAAGCAACATAAATAGTTACCACACAGGGACTGGTTCAATAAATGGTGGTGCATCTTGACAATGAATGATCATACACCTCTCTGACAGAAAAGGGGGACCCATAATATGTTAAGTTTTAAAAACAGGTGACATTGAACATGACCTCATTATTGTATGAGGAGTGAGGTGTGTACTGCATGCACATTCAGGCTCAGATAAAAGTCTGGAAGGATACACAGAAAATGTTGACTACGATTATTCCTGGATCAGGACAGGAATAAAGACGCAGATGCAGAGAATGGACTTGAGGACACAGGGAGGGGGAAAGGTAAGCTGGGACAAAGTGAGAGAGTGGCATGGACATATATACACTACCAAATGTAAAATAGCTAGCTAGTGGGAAGCAGCCGCATAGCACAGGGAGATCAGCTCGGTGCTTTGTGACCACCTAGAGGGGTGGGATAGGGAGGGTGGGAGGGAGGGAGACGCAAGAGGGAGGGGATATGGGGATATATGTATACATATGGCTGATTCACTTTGTTATACAGCAGAAACTGACACACCACTGTAAAGCAATTATACTCCAATAAAGATGTTAAAAAAAAGGGCAATTTCTATTTATTTCTTCATATTCTTTAACTTTGAGTTTTTATTATTATAATAATTTTTGCAAAGAGCTCCTGTAGTCAGAAGTAACAGAGTTATTTCCACTTTGAGAAACAAACAAGCAAAGGGTTTGGGGGGCACTCAGCAGTACAACGTGTAGTTTATAGGTCACTAACTTTAAGGGTTGCAGGGGCCACCCTTCCTGCCCCATTTCCAGGCCCTAGTCTGATGGAGCCAGAGAGGCCATTACCAAGACTCCCACGTTTCACAAGTTACACTCCATCAAGCCTTCACTCATTTCCCAAATGAAGAGTCACCATCTGAATTTTGCATATAAGGACCTAGTTCTGTGTTTTACTTTTCAGAACTCAGGTCAGTGACACCCAGCAATAATAACAATCAGCAAGTTTCAGATATCTTTCAATAGGAAAATTCTCTCAAGCCACTTCAGAGGAATATATCTTTATTTTAGCCAACTGCTCCCTTCTAGGCAAGCAACAGACACCATTCAAAAAACTTTCAAGAAGTCCTCCTACTCTTAAAATAATGTGTTTAAACAATGTGTTTCCTTTCTGTCATGCTATTTTCCTTTTTTTGAAAATCTGAAAATATTATAAGTTAAAGGCAACAGAAAAAGACATAGATATATTTTACAGATACCATCAACTCTCCCCTTAAAATTTTTTTTGCAACAAGAAACAGGAATGTGGAAGACATATGACGCATTGTAAGCTTTACTTACCCTGTGGTTTATTTAGGGAATTTTATTTTGTGTTTGGAAAATGACAGACTTCTGCTTTTAGGTAGACAAATATGAACAACTCACAGAGAGAAAGCAGAGCACCTATTACTAGCAAGCTTTTAGAGAATCAAATAATTTAGTGTCTCTATTTTACTCTGTATATGAGCAAACGAATATAAATGTCCAGGACTGCAAAATTAGCCAAATATCTTTAACTCAATAAAAAAGCACTTCAACAGCACCCAGAAATCACTACTCACAGCTTCTCCACTCGCAAGGAAAACTCCAACGTCCATGCCCCCCAAGAGTGAAATGCCCCACAGCTGGCGCGCTCTGCATGGACGTGTTCTCTCCTAAGCTAACCTGAAGAGCAAGCTGGATTTGTTTACTGCACAAACATCTGTAATTGCTAAACATCTCAGTGACATGGGGTAACAGTTACTGCTTGTGCAAACTGCCCATCCAAATTACTCTCTGCAGTATGAGCACATGAAAACCCAAGACACAGAGAAATTGGAAACATCTGTAAAAATTAATGGCCGAATTAACCAAAGTGGGGGGCTGGTTAAAACAGCTAAATAGTTCCAGCGCAACATTTGACTTGAGAAAATAATCCTCCACGTTATAGGTTGCTCCTTAGCCTATCCACAGCCCCCCTCTGTGGGGGGTCCCCGCTGGTAACCCCTTCATTGTAACCTACCAATGCAAACCCATCACAAATCTTGTTAACAGAACAGTATAGATAAGATACAAGTTAAGAGAATTTATTCCATCTCTAAAAGAAAAAAAAAAGAAGAAAAAAGAAAAAGAAATACCTCTTCTCCCATCATGCAGGCAGCCTCCTCTCTTCAGTTTGAAAAGGTCCCAGAACTACTCTGGAAGCCTCCCACTTCCTTCCAACAGCCAAAGGCATGGAGCCTGAAGGACCCAGCCTAACCCTGAGTCATACTTGGGACCAAATGAGCAACGGGCAGAACAAAGCTCGCATTTGTTTATGGCTCAGGAAGCCAGGGCCGATTCATGGCTTGGGTGGCTTCGAGAAAAGTCTTCCTTCCTCGCCTACGTCGCCACAGGAATCTAGGCTGCCTCCTCGGACCCACAGGTGTGACCGCTCGCACAAGGAACACACTCAAGGAACGTTTATTTGGCAGGACCCAGCAAGCACTTCTGGTTAAAAACGTCAGAGAGAAAATAAAAAGCCCCCTATCTTTCAATAGATACTGTGATGGGAAGCAAGAGATGTCTAAAATATGGTTTGTATACGAAAAGCCCATCGTGAAAGTGCCTGTATTTTAAAGAAATAAAATCAGTTGTACCACACAAAAATTACTCACTAAAAAAAGAAAAAAACTGAAGAAGGAAAAGCAGCCATGCCTTTATAGAAACACTTCTCCTAGGAAAAAAACAGCAAGATTGCTGCCAGCCATGTCATCGGTAGTAACCTAACAGATCGGAATAAAGTGTTTGAATAGCAATCTTGCTTTTCACCCACGTGAGATACCATTTTAATTACCATTGTAATGAATTCAGAGTCCAGTGGTTAAGAGTTCAAAACTCTATACGCAGGGTGTCTGAGATCAAAATCCCAGCTGGCCCACTTCCTAGTTGAGTGAGCTTAAGCAACTTATTTGGACTCTGTTCACCTCAGTTTCCTTATCTAGAAAATGGGGATAATAGCACCAAGATACAGGGTTGTCTGGAAGATTAAATAAGTAATATATGTAAAGTGTTTATAAAAGTGCTTGGCACACAGGAAGCAGCCTATGAGCTACTATTACAAATTCAGGACCACTTCACAAAGCAGGATGCCACGTCAACAGTATCCTCACCTTACCACAGTTCTCATGTACAGAGACTCTGATAACCGGTTTTAGTTATTAACTATGGTTAGTTTTTAAATTAAGCTAATTTAAAAACCATTTATTCAATACTTATTAGCCACCTGCAGCGTGTAAGGGGCTTTGAATAAGATGCTGTCCCAGTCCTCAAGAAATTTGCAATCTGCTTGGATAAATAACACATAGATCTGTTTATGTGTCACACAAGAAAACAAATGTGGGAAATGTCACTTGGCTGAAAATGGCAAGTGTGATCCAAGTGCCAGAGAATTAGCATTTTGAATTTAGAGGACAGATAAGAAATCACCTTATCAAAACCTAATTAGGATGGGAGGGATGAGACAATCATCTGTGCAGAAGAATTCCAAACAACGACCATAGATACTCTGCCCTAAAGGAGGTGAGCTTAACTCCCCACTCCTTAAGAGTGAGGCGTGTATAGTGACTTCTTCCCAAAGAGTTGATGTAGAAGAGGGGAAAAAACAGACCAGCTTTACAGTGGAGAGACCTCAGCCAGGTGACCAAGGTCAACATCAACAGTGAGAAGTCATGTTCAGACCATGTACCCTTGATCTGATGGGATGAGAACGGCACTTTACCTCTGTGGTTCCCCCCAAACCCATCACTTCAGTCTTAATCATGAGAAAAACATCAGACCAATGTCAGCTTAAGGACATCCTACAAAACTCCTCAAAATCGCCAAGGTTATCAAAAACATGGCAAGTCTGAGAAACTGTCACAGCCAAGAGAAGCCTAGGGAGACAGGGCGAGCAAATGTACTGTGGTCTCCTGGATGGGATCCTGGATAAGAAAAAGGACTTTAGGTAAAAACTAAGGACATCTGAGTAAAGGATGGATCTTGGTTAATAATCGTGTAAGCAATATTGGCTAATTGTGACAAATGTACCATATTCATGTAAGATATTAACAACAGAGGAGACTGGCTGTGGGGTATGTGGGAACTCTGTATTATTTTCACAACTTTTCTATAAATCTAAAACTATTCTAAAATTAAAAGTTTATTAGAAAACAAATTAGGAAGATGAGCCTGCTGAATGTATATATACATAAATAAATATACCTTATGTGATTTATAGACACACATGATGATGTTCATGAGTGTGTATAAATATATATGTATTTAACAATGCCCTCCCAGCTTAATTTTTTTAATCTCTTTATCCTTAGCCTAGCTATGAACACAGATAGTTGAATGCTGACTCCTGGCTTTTTGCTTTCCATAATACACAAAAGAGTTTTCTTTGAAAGGAAACTTGGCTCTTCTGTCAGTTCTGCTGCCAACCCAGGCTACGGCGGCCCAACTCAAAGAGTGTGCATGAGGTGGGCCCATCTGCCCCTTTCCAAGAGCTACTAGCTACAAGAGCTCCAAGCCAATTAGTCATCAACCACAGAGCCCCGGGACTGGCAACTCTCCCAGCTACTTCCTCTCCCATCTCTAGTCCACACTGCCTGGCACCTCCCCAGTTCTCTCTCTAAAGTGCCAATCTGATCATGACACTGCCCGTTGGAACCCCTCCACCAACGTGCCAGCCCACCCAGAAGTGCAGCTAGTGAGTGGGCTGGCAGAGACCTAAGGGAAGAGGGTCAGGCTCCCCTCCAACTCCCTGCCCCCAAGTCCCCTGCAGCCCAGCCAAACCCAGTCCTCGTCCATCACCACACTCTCCCCTTGCCCATGTGCATACTGCCAGTACCATGAATCCCCAGTTATCTTTTAACACTTTGCTCAAATAACACTTTCCTTGAAAAGTTCTCCCTGATAAGCCATCCCCTCCTTCTAGACCTCCAGGAAAAGTGAGCAGCTCCTTCCTCCCTATCCTCCTTGATGCTTTGGACAGAGCTCTGCTGGTCCTTTCCCCCTGCATCATAATCACTTTTAATACGTACCCACTTCTCTCCCATGTAGGGACAATCTGAAGCGCTAAGTGAGAGGTCTGTATGTGACAGCTGATCCAAGGTGTGATGTGGGAGTGGAGGTGTTAACTCCATTCCAATTAACTACACCAGACCCCCCGCAAACAAATAACCTGCCAGGCGAAAAATGTGCACACATTATGCTAATACAGCCTCCAAACATGCTACCTAGCTAATCCCTTTCCAAATGGATTGCCGTTCCTTAGCTCATTTATCTAGAGATTCCAGAGCTGCCACTGCTGGTCCATAAAATACATTCAATAAAGCTTCAGTGAATGAAGGAACGAGCCAATTAATGAACAAATGGAAGAGGAAATCTATAGCCAGACTACAAGCAGACCCCAAACAGAATGAGTCTTCCTTTATGATTGTGATTGGATTAGGACAAAACATATTTATGCATCCAGTCACAAAATATTTATTGAAGGCCAACTATAGTTTTTAATGATTTCCAAGGAACTGTAAATACAATGGTGACTAACAAAGACAAGCTCAAAAATCATGGCACTTACTTTCTTTTTTTTTTCTTTAAGACTTTATTTTTAGAGCAGTCTTAGGTTCACAGAAAAAGAAAAAGAAGGTACAGAGATTTCCCAGATACCCTGTGCCTCCTTGCATGCTCAGCCTCCCCCGCTGTCAACATAAGAGTGGCACGGGGCTTCCCTGGTGGTGCAGTGGTTGAGAGTCCGCCCGCCGATGCAGGGGACACGGGTTCGTGCCCCGGTCCGGGAGGATCCCACATGCCGCGGAGCGGGTGGGCCCGTGAGCCGTGGCCGCTGAGCCTGCGCGTCCGGAGCCTGTGCTCCACAACGGGAGAGGCCACGACAGTGTGAGGCCCGCGTACCACCAAAAAAAAAAAAAAAAAGAATGGTACGTTTGCTACAGCTGATGAACCTACATTGACTCCTTATCACCCACGGTCTGTAATTTACCTTAGGGTTCACTCTTACGTTGTACACTGTATGAGTTTGGATAAATGTATAATGATATGTATCTATCATTATGGTATCATACAGAATACACACAGAGTATTTTCACTGCCCTAAAATCCTCTGCATGGCACTTGCTCCCCAATGGCCAATACTGAAGACTTGGTGATGTCAAACAAACAGCCACCACAGACGGAGCAAAATTCATTTCTCCTTCTCTGAGTTTTAAAATTTCCATAATAAAAAGTTAAAGAAATGATCCCGGAGACTGCACTGCTATTTATAGGCACTCCTTCTGTTCTCATAACCAGAAGGGCAACAGTAATAACTACTAACGTTAATCTAGTGATTATTCTACACGAGGCACTTTTACCCATTTTTTGAGTTACTTAATCCTCCTAACAACCATATGGGCCAGGTTCTCTTGTTATTCTGATTCTACAGATGGGAAATCTAAAGCATTGAGTGCTTAAGTAATTTGTCCCAGGAAGAGGCAGAGTTGGGATGTGAACCTGGGCAGTCTATCCAGCATGCTTAATAACTATATTCCTAAAAACACAATTTTAAGGCCTCCTGGGAATGTGATTCTTGGTGACCATCTGGCTGCAATTAAACATTTCATAGAATATACACTATGCTGCTGGAACTTCCCTGGTGGCGCAGTGGTTAAGAATCTGCCTGCCAATGCAGGGGACACGGGTTCGAGCCCTGGTCCGGGAAGATCCCACATGCCGCGGAGCAACTAAGCCCGTGTGCCATAACTACTGAGCCTGCGCCCTAGAGCCCACGAGCCACAACTACTGAGCCCGTGTGCAGCAACTACTGAAGCCCACGCACCTAGAGCCCGTGCTCTGCAACAAGAGAAGCCACCGCAGTGAGAAGCCCGCGCACTGCGACGAAGAGTAGCCCCGCTCGCTGCAGCTACAGGAAGCCCCCGCGCAGCAACGAAGACCCAACACAGCCAAAAATAAATAAATAAATAAATTGATTTTAAAAAGAAAAAGAAAACAGGGCTTCCCTGGTGGCGCAGTGGTTGAGAGTCTGCCTGCCGATGCAGGGGACATGGGTTCGTGCCCTGGTCCGGGAAGATCCCACATGCCGCGGAGCGGCTGGGCCCGTGAGCCACGGCCGCTGGGCCTGCGCGTCCGGAGCCAGTGCTCCGCAACGGGAGAGGCCACAACAGTGAGAGGCCCGCATACCACAAAAAAATAAAATAAAATAAAATACACTATGCTGATTGTTTTAGAAGGTATATATCAAACATACATAAAACAGTAAACAGTACCTAATAGGTCAAACAGTAACCCTGTATACTATTTCTGGTTCCCTTTTCCTACCACCGGCCCTCTCCTCACTTCTCCTAGATAAGGAAAGATAACACATAAACCCAAGTCTGAAAATCCCAGACACCTCATTCAGCCCAGGTGACCAGTGGGCATCTCAACACCACCTGCTCTTTAAAAATCACGGGTCTTTCAACTGCTCAAGAGATGTCACAAAATCTTATCTTTCAACCACTATGAGAGACATCCAATACTATAGGTCTCAGATAATCATGTCAAGGTTCGATCCAGTTGTGTTTCATTAGTCAAAGTATGTATCATTAGCTTCTGGGATTCCCCAGAGCTTATTTCTAGTCTTCAAAGGATTAGAGACATAATTCTCTCATTTTTAAGGAACTAAGATCATCACTTTCAATGTTTACATGTTTTAATTTTACATCAGTATACAGCTTGACGAATTTTTACTAGTATGGATAAAAAGACTGCCTGAGGTACATATGAAGATATTAGAATTTCTCTTGCTGCAATTTGGCTGATTAAAAAAATTGATTAGTAGCTCATTTATATATGATTTTAATTTGAATTCTCTGTTACAAGTAAAAGCTACAATGTTGATATCATAAAGGCATTAATTTGGATGACTGTGGTTCTATAACTGAGATTCAAGATGATGAGAGCTGAAAAAGCAACTGTCACAAACACAATGTCTAGTTGTGGAACATAGTAGAAAACAGAGAAAGAAAACAGAATCATTTCAAGAGACAGAGATCAGAAGTCACTAATGGAAATCAACTAAGACAGGAAGACCATGGAACTTCTTGAAGGATTTCTTTGTAGGGACTCCAATAGAGCAAACAACCAATCTGGAAAAATATCTTTTCCAATATGGCTGTTTGAAGAGCCCAGGCCAAAAAGACTGCTTTTCTCAATAATTAAGGGGGCCAAGATTAGCTGTGCCTAGGGCACTTAAGCACGGAATAAGCTGGCGCCCGAAAGCCAGGATTATTCTACATAAAGACATATTAGCTTAGGTAGGTCCTGGGACTCACCTGAGCATCTGGAATTTACCCACCCACGTGTAATACCTGACACTCCTTTCCCGGAGTATTTGGCCAGGAGTGATCATCTGAGTGACTCATGAAAAGGGAAGGAGTTCAGAAAAAGGGTGAGGCCAGGCTGGGATTGCAGGGAAGCAGCCTGATGAGGAAGTTCTCTCTCAGGTCCACAGCTGGGAGACAAGGTATAAGCCATATTCATGAGAATAAGGTCCTGTCTGGGTTGCCTTCTTACAGTCTCCCAACCCAATCTCTAGGTGGATGACTCCAATACCTACATCTACAGTTCTCTCCCCATCACCAGACTTATTTATCCAACTGCTTGCTGGATGCCTCCACCTGATGGTTCCACAAGGACCTCAAAATCCAGCTAGTCTAAGACTGAACCCATGACCTTCCTCCCCAGATATCTTTCTCCTCCAGTGTTCTCTAACCGATAAGGACCCAAGGCATCCTCTTCAAGTCTTTCCTCTCCTTTATCTCCCACATACTATCAAACTTCTTGATTCTATCTCTAAAATATTTCCCCCAAACATTTATGATAATAATTCAAAGCTGTTTGTCTTATCTTGATATTTCCTTCCATGTAAAAAAAAGGGAGACCAAATGGACACTCTCTGGACACACTTGGCCTCTGGGCAGAATTGAACACTCTTGGAACTCTCTATCTCCCTATTCACTTTCTCCTGGGAGAGTGAAATGACTTCTCTGATACGTGAATTTAGGAAAAATAAACTGGGCATGCTTAGCTCAGCTCTTCTCTTTCCTCCTCTTGGAAGTTGGCCTTCTCTGCTGTTCCCCAAGGAGCTGGCCCTTCTACCTCACATGGGTCTGCCCGAGTCCAGCATTGCTGAGACTGGGTGGGTGAGTCTGTCTAATTCTGGAGATCAACTGCTAAGCCCATTTGGCTCTCACACTAATCTATATCTTCCAACTTCGCCTTCATCAATAACAACACTGTAGTATAACATAGGTAGAGAAAGGTGTACAAATCATAAATATGTAACTTGAGAAATTTTTACAAAGTAAAATAAGACTTACATAAATAGATATACCATGCTCATAGATCGGAAAGGTGTCATTTCTCCCCCAAAAGTATCTATAGTTAACGTACTCCCATTCGAAATCCAGGAGGTTTTTTTGCGGGGGTGGGGGGAAGAAAGTAGGGATTGACAAGCTGATTCTAAAATTTATATGAAAATACAACAACACAGGAAATCTTGAAGAAGAGGAATAAAGACTGTGGACTTACACTACCAGATGTCAAGACCGACTACAAAGCTACAGTAATTAAGGTAGTACAGAATGACCACAGGGACAAACCAACCAACAGAACAGAGAGTCTGGAAATGGACCCACACATACACAAGCACTTAAATTATGACAAAGGTGACCTTTTTGATAAACAGGTGATCTGCAGAAAGGATGATCCTTCTGATAAACAGTGCTGAGTCAACTGGATATCCATACTGAAAAAGTGAACAAAAATAATATTTTGATTCTCCATCCACTGACTCATTAACTGGTTTAGAATCTACATTGAGGACGGGGATTTACTGGTAGAGCCAATACAAGTTTCTGTTAACTTCTCTCCTGAATTCTAGTTATCCTGTCTTCTGTAATCCACTCCTCCCACTGCAGCTAGGAATACTTTCTCTAAACCACCTATGTGATCATGTCACTCTCTCACTGAGAATTGCTCCCCATTGATGGCTCCCCATTGCCCTCAAAGTCAAGTCCAAACTCCTTAACAAGTCTCACCAGGCCCTTCCTGATGTGGGCCCTGCTTTCTTCTCCATTCTCATCTTTCCCCACTTCCTGCTGGAGCCCCGACACATGCTCTGTGCTATTTCCTTTTCCCTTCGAGGCATTTATACATGTTGCTCTTCCCACCTTGACAACTCTATGCTCCTTTGCTTGATGAATGTGTACTGGACCCATGGTTCTCAGCCTAAACATCACTTCCTGTAGGTCTAAAAACATCACTTCTTACAGGTCTAAACACCACTTCCTGTAGGAAGTAGGTACACACACATGAATACACACTCTCCAGCCTCCCTAACAACTCGCTACTTCCTGCCATGCCCAAGGGCTCCTACGGCACAGTACTGTGTTCTCAGCCTGGTCACGGCATTCCCCACACTATATTATTATTGCTTGTTTACTTTTCTGCAGCTCCCTGAGGGGCAGTGACCTGGTCTTGTTTACCACTGTATCCTCAGTGCCGAGCATATAGTGAGTACTGAACAAATACTAGCTGAAATGAGTTACATTTACAATTTCCAAGTATTTTCAGCTATGTAGCATTTTAAAAAAAGTCCTATGAGGTAGGATAGGCATAAAGAGTATTCCCATTTTACAGATGGTTCAATTGAGGCTAAGTGACTTTGTCAAGGTCAATCAGCTAGGACAATGGTACCATGCCCTTCTAAAATCTTATGATATTTAACTTGGTTCATCTTTAGCCACAACGTATTTTCCACTGTTTTGATATAACACATACGTACCTCTGGGCTTAGTTTAAATGGTACATTTTTCTCCAAGGTTCTTTTCTTTTTTCTTTAACCTTTGTCAAGGGAAGTTTCCAACATATACAAAAATAGAGTACAGTGTACTGAACCCCATGTATGCACCACATAGTTTCAACAATTATCAACTCATGACCAACCTGGTTTCCTCTGTGCCCCACCTACTCTTCCACCTTCCAAATTACTGGAAGCAAAATCCCAGACGTTAAATCATTTCACCTATAAATCTTTCAGTTAAATGGTACATTAAACACATCATTCACAGGCATATCAGGTTGGTAGCATTAAAAAGACTCATAAATGGGGTCCTTCCTTAGAGCTCAGTAAGAGAAGCAAGAATACTAATTATTTCCTTGTTGGTCGGGGGAGTGTTACAGATACACCAGTATCTCTCCTGGTGTATAACCATCAGCATTCAACCACTCTGGGTAGGGCGATATGGATTAAAGCACAGGGAAAGTAAGCACAAAAGTTTCAACTGACTCAGAAAAGTGGGTCTCAAAACTTCGCAAACTTGAACGGAAAGTACACTAGGATGCTTGCAGCTGTTAATAATGATCATAGACCTTTTTTCCCTCATGCGAGTTATCAAACCAGTCATGTGAACAGGTCAACTGCCCCAGCCTGAGTGGAAGACCTGCTTCGGCTTCACCTAACACAGATGCCGCCACATGAGATCCAGTTTGTGCTTCTGCAAAATCGCAACAGCGAGCTCAACTCTCATAGGAAACTTCCTTCCTTAAACATAAATCTTAGACACAAAACCATCTCAAAAGCGATGAGAACCAGGTTGTACACAAGTAAAACATTATCACACTCATCAGCTCCCATGCCAGGTTGTGCAATAGCATAATGGATCCATAAATCTATGTAACTATCCATGGCGCCAACAACAGGGGGTGGAGAGAGTTTTGAATCCTCTTAGATGCTATAAAAATTGTCCGCAGCCAGTAAAGCAGGCTGGGAAGCTTAAGTTTTCCCCAGAGGCTTCACAATGAGAAGCAGGTTAAGGGAGCTGCCAGCACATGGTTTCATTCTGCAAACAAATCATGAATCAAGATGCATACACATGCCGTACATAAATATATTACTCTGATGAAGTTAACATTTCTTGTCTCTAAGACCAATGCAATAAATCTTCTGTTTCACAGAGGTGCAGTGAACCGTACAACTACTATATTTCCAACTATATAACTGTTATCCCCCCCGGTTCCCTCATTTTATAGATGTCTGTAATCTCTAAAGTGTTATATTAATATAGTTTGAATATCATTCCTTTAACTAACACTTACTGAGCACCTACTATATGCCACACACTGTTCTAAGCACATAGCATACATCAGTGAACAAAACAAAGAATAAACATAATAAAAAATAAACACGTTAGAAGGGGGCACATACTAGGGCAAACAAAAAATGCAGTGCAAGTAAGCAGGATGGGCCAAGGGGGCAGGTTTCAGAATGAGCAGGCGTCAGGGAGGAGAGGCAGGCAGCCACAGCGGGCAGGTGGAAACAGAGTGTCCAGGCAGAGGACACCACCGTGGCAAAGGCCCCCAAGTGGGAGCGTGCGTGGCATGTTTGAGGAGGAGCGAGGGGGCCAGGATGGAGCAAGCAGGGAGAGAACAGCGAGGGAGGAGGTCCAAGCGGCAATGGGAGTCAGGTCATCCCAGCTCCTGGGACTCAGGGTGGATTTTCACTTTGGTTCACAGGGAAGCCTCTACAGGTGTGCGAGCGGAGGAGTGGCATGACCTGACTTCGGGTTTCAAAGGATCACCCTCCTGGCTTTGGTACTGACACTAGACCGTAGGAGGAAGGGGAGAAGCAAGAAGACCAATTAGGAGGCCACTGCAGCGATGGCGAGAGCAGGGGGAGAGCAGAGGTGATGAGCCATGGCAGGTGCTGGGCACACTTAGGAGGCTGCGCTGATGGGGTTGCCTGATGGATCAGCCATGGGATGTAAGAGAAAGAGGGGAGTCAGGGACAACCCCAGGGCTTTTCTTCTGAGTCATGGGAGGGGGAGTGGTCCTGCCTTCACCTGAGATGGGGAAGGCTGTGGGCAGAGTGGTTTCCGGGGGACGAGGATGAGTTCAGGTCTGGACAAGCTGCTAAGAATTTAGGACCTCCGAGTGGAGATGTTCAAGACGGCAGTTGGACACGTGGCTGTGGAGCTCAGAGGAGAAGTGTGCTGAGGTACAAACTTGGGAGTATTATATTTGTCGCTGATATTTCTATTAGTAACAACCCAATTTATTATTAGCGGTTAAGACAATTATTAATAGCAATAATGAAACTTATACACACACAACGTCCTTTTACACAGAGAAGAATAAGACTGAGAATCATAAAACGAACAAAAGGAATAAACTGTTTGCTGACTGAGTCAATGGTCATGTTCATTTCAACCACTTGAATAAAATGAAGAAAAACTGTATTCATCGTTCCTTTCTAAGATGGGAACTTGCTCTTTTGTAAACATTTATGGGACTCTGAGAGTGACCATGTGAAGCAGAAATGAACTCACAAGCTGGGACAGTAACTAGATAGTTTTCAGATCTTGAGAAATAGCAAATCGACTAGAGAAGCTTCCACAAAAGAAGAGTTTAAGTGAAACAGTCCTTCCTTTTTAAGTATCTGCCCTCTCTGCCTTATTCATCTCTAAGGGTGTTAAGGGTCCAAAAAGTTTCCTTTCCCGATTCTGTTTCTAATGCATGATGACACTGGGCAAGGTTGCTGCTGGATGGCGGGAGGGAGGTGGGTGGAAGTTCTACAGCTGCAGAAGATGATGCAACTTTCAAAAATTCATCTGACAGAGAAATGAAAAACATTTAAAAGCCGTCGATAAACCTGCAGTAGAGATTCTGCCCATGCCCCATCCCCCATCCCCCAAGCCTGCTGGCACAAACGTCAAAGCAAAAATTTCAGCACTAAATCAAATTAACAAACATTCTTTAAGCACAGCACGAGTGTAGCTTATTACAATCTGGAAAACTCCACAGTATTTATCAAATCCTAAGCAAGGCTATGATGCTTAAAAGTGTACCACAGTAGACGTCACTGACAGCCACAAGCACAATGGCTCTGGGTGTGTTGCTCTGGCAACCGTGTACTCAGCAGCAACACGCTGTCCGCCTCTCGCCAACCCAGAACCAGGGGCAGGAGAAAACAGCCAGCTTCCTGATGGTAACAACTCAGGGATTCACAGCGAGGGCCATCTCTGTCACTCACACATGCAGGAGACTTCCTTTCAGTAGTATGAAATCATTTCCACCAAATACCTTGAGGAAAAAAAAACACAACCCCTCTCTCTACTGCAGAACCAGTCAACACACCCAAGCACAAATCACAAGAGAAACCTACCAGGATAGAAGAGAGGTTGAAAAGTACCAAGGTTATGTGTTTAGCTGGGTCCAGGCAGGAGTGGCTTTTCTGAGGAGGAAATACAGAAGGGCCGGTCTATTTGAAAAGTCATCCTGAGAAACGTTCCATCGAGAGATCAGTAAGAAAAGCAACAGCAAACTAGAGCATGAGCCTTTCGAGGAAAGCTGTTCCTATATAGAAGGAGAGCTGCACACGAGGACAATGAAACCTCAGAAGAGGCATAGGAAGCCGTAGATGCCAAGCCCTACAAGGTACTTTTGGATACACAACATCACGTTGAAATAAAACAGAAACTGTCGAACATACCTTTTCCACAGGCAGAAAGTCATTTTCTACTTCAATCGACCTTGGTCTTAGCTTTATTGGCTTGTCTTTGAAAATATCTCCAAAGCCCACTCCCTTAACTTTCTTCGGCTGGATTGCGGCCGTTGCGACTGTCCCGTTGGCACCCTCGGATTTGGTACTGCTCGAGTCACCCCCATCACTCTCGGAGCCTGTGGTTTCCCTTAAACCTGTCAAGAGCGGGGACGGGGAAAGAAAGAGCTCAGAAATCAGCCATAGCCCTGAAGCACTTCATAGCCAGCCAGGAACCACTGCTACAAGTGTCACTGGGTATGGGATAACTTGCACTGCGGTTTTTCGTTTAGCGTGTGAATATGTTGCATGGGGGCGGCTCTGAGTTTTGTTCCATCTCCCCACCCCCAGCTTTTTTTTTTTTAACATCTTTATTGGAGTATAATTGCTTTACAATGGTGTGTTAGTTTCTGCTGTATAACAAAGTGAATCTGCTATACATATACCTAGATCCCCATATCTCCTCCCTCTTGTGTCTCCCTCCCACCCTCTGTGCCCAGCTTTTAATTTTAAGAAGTGAATCAAAACTTTTCAGGAAATCTAATTTCAAAGCAGATCTCTTCGTAAATGTGACATTTCACCTCTTTTCAGCCAGAGCCTGGTTCTCAGCCAAATTTGTTTTGCTGCAGTCTGTGCAATAACAACTCTTCCCGCCCCCTCCTCGCCTCCCCACCTAGTCAGTACCACATACTGTACCTCCCATTTCTATGACTCACGTCAGTTAGCAATTAGCAATGAAAGTAACATTTCCTAAAGGGAAACTGTAAAGCTAAAAGCCATTTAAACAAATCAGCAATTAAAGAAACCACACAAAATTATGACTGCCAAAGAATTAAATCTCTTTGGATGGCTTCACAAGGAATAAATGCACGCAGACATGTTTCTCGAGGAAAGCATTAAACCAAGCTTGACATTGAAACACTTTCACTGGCAAGATGATTATATTTGTTAAAGAGGGAAAGGAAGCTGCCCTCCAGGAGGCCAGAATCCCCCAAGCCTACAGTTCTTCCTCCCTCCTCTGACACCAACGTCTCCCCAGAGCTGAACTCCTTTCCAAAGAAGAACACTGGGGACATGACACCTTTCCTTTGACCTCTGGTGGCATGAGTTGGAAGTCATCAAATAGATATCAGCAAGACAACACGGACACTTACCTCCCCAGATTCTTTTTTTCCCCAGGCTCTGCCCACAATCATGTTCCTAAAAGGAAGAGCCTGTTTCTAGTTAATTTCTGGGTGTACATTCTTACTTTGATGGTCAGTACATTAGTCATGCCATCAAAGGGCAGGATTAAAAGGATATCTTATGGAAAGTGCCATTAAGCCTGTCTCTAAAAGCCTCTAGATGTGTAGAATAGCTCCTGAACGTTGACTATGTGTCTCCTGACGACAATGATGCCCTTGGGATGAAAGTATACCATCAAATTTTGTTCTCTATTAGCCACACTGTGCATTATCTTCCTACATGTAAGGTGGCCTCTTAGTACATAAGAATGATACATCAAATAATTGCTCACATAAAATGTCACAAAATGTTGAAGTCATTCAAATAAAGAAGTCTCAGTGCAGGAAGAAACTGTTAAATGGAAACAGAAAAATATAGAAAGGTCATTATAAATTGCTAACAAGTTTCAAAATCAAATCCTTTAAACAATGGCTGTGTTTGTCGTTGCTGCTGTTTTCAATAAAATGGTATTTGTAAGCCAAAAAGGAGGGGGTGGGGAGGAAGATGCCTGGTGTACATTTTAATTAACTAAAGAACAGCATTTATGAGCAAGAACAGAGGGCAGAACAATGAGGAACAGCCCACGACAAGGGGGTCGGCTCCAGTTTACAGGACTGGATGCGAGTGTGCAAACATGGAGAACCTCCCTGGATTAGCTATCCATTCGTGTGTTTATCTGTTCATTGTTTTTGGAAATACCCCTGCTGGAGATATAATTTTGGAGTCTAAATATTGTGTCATTTCCCCTTTAACATGTTCTCATTTTGCCGTATGGATTTTTTCTGTGTGATAAATGGCTTGTATATTCTTTTCTGGTTTGGAAAGAAGCATTTGAGGGCGGAATAAAGAAATGGTTAGTGAAGAGAAAACATCACTGCTCCCCTTCCCCGCCACCACCACCACCACCACCAGCACCACAAGCAGAAGGCAGCAGGGCAAATGGATTTGGGCAAGTCTGTTTTAGTTCTTCAAAGAGAAGAATTTGAAGGATTCTTTTATCATACCTCATTAGCTAGAAACACAATATTTTCAACCACTGCCATCCTGATTTCACTGAGCTTCTGGTTTTAGGGATTTGCCACCTTCCGGGCTCATCTTAATAACATCATATTAATCACTGTGAGAAATACTCTTTATGTTACACAGGGAAAGGTTGCACGGTCATTCAACCACACAAGCATGGGCTGGGAAGGAAACACATGGCAGATTTTTCTTCTGGATATTCTGGTAGGTTGCTTCTATCACTCTTAAGTACTATGAAATTAAATGTCTGAATATCTGGGTTGACAAAATAACTCAAAATCTAGTTCCTTCCCTTCAGAGGAAAAGAAAGGTGGCTTTTCATTTTTTGGTGCTGTATCTTTTAGCCACTGGTGCTCATAACACACACTATTATGTAAACTATCCCTGTGTCATGCTCGGAATGCCAGGTGACACTCGAGGGCAGTGCAACCCAAAGTGAGGTCTGTGGACTGGAGCCAAGATCATGAAGGGCTCGTTCCCGGTACACAGAGAGACAAGCACAGAAAGTGTCCGTGTCTGGAAATGCTTATAGCAGTGTGCGCTGGTGCTACTTCCGGACGTGCGGCCAACAGACGCGTCTGGGTGAACAGGGCACAGACCAACATCTGTCTGCCTGCTCCTGCTGGGAGGGGCGGGTGGTGCAGCGCATGCGCAGTGAAGGCAAGCCAGCAGTACCCGATGTCTGTCCGCAGGGGAATGGAAATAAAAATACACTTCACTGCAGACAGTTTGAGACGTGTGGCTCCGGTGTTCACGCGTGAACCTTCTCCTTCATCACTGCGTGTACGTCTCTATGTACACATGTGTGTACGTGCACACTAAGGTGGATGCTTTTCCTTCGCAGTGAAAAAAGAACAAAGCTTCCTCAAGTTTGCTTTGGCCGCTCACATAACTGGCCAAATTACACAAAAGTCATTGCCAGTAATTTCCTTAATATTCCAGGCCGTGAGCCATTTTTGTTTATTTTCAAGTTTACACTCACACGTGTAGTGCTTACTGTGTGGCAGGACTGTTCTACGAACTTCACGAGATTCATTCATTAACCTCATTCATCTCCTTCCCCTCAACTTTTGGCAGCTTTCTTTCACAGCACAAAAGGCTACACACTGGTCCTGCCAAAAGAAGTCTGCCGTGTGGTGATTGGCTGAATGCGCAAAGCAAAATACCATTTCTGGCACGGACTTTTCTTACCAAAATCTTACTTCTTTGAACCCCGCAATGAGGAAATGACTTATTGGTTTCCAATGACCCACTCAGTAAAAGCAATAACCACGAGAGGCTGACATCTCCACAGGAAGCCACCTTACACCACCCCAGAGGCGCAGAGATACTGGTACAAACACATATGCCATGACCAATGTTACTGATCCTTTCTCTGCACGCATGGTTCATGCACGCATGTCACACACATGACAGAGGCACAAAGCAAACAAGACAGCGCCAGGGGCTGGTGATGGGAATGCTCCCGCAGCACACACCAAGGAGACGGCACTTATCGCAGGCAAATAAGTCCATGTCCTTGGATCAGAAATTCACAGACACTTGGCAGAAGCATGAGCAGCTCAGGAAAGTGCAGCTGCATCAAAAAACACAAGAACCCAGATCTTATCTTTACAATTGCCTCCTGCTGTTAAGGTCACTCACTGTAATAGCGTCTGTGGCCCTCCGTCTTTCCCGGTGCAGCTCGGTACAGAATTGTCCCTTCAAAGGTAGTCTTTCCTGACAGTGAATGAGAGAAGAGAAGGGGAGAGAAAAACAAGAGAGAGGGAAGGGGAGCAAATGATGGCAAAAGAAGGAAGAGGGAGAGTCTTTAACTGAACTTGTCTTCAATGAATCCACTGCAAGAGCTTCATCCACAAAATTAATTAGAAACCATTAGGCAGAATTTAAGAATGTTACAGAATGAGCCCAAAGTCCCCATGCAACCATGATGGCAATGAGCACTGGCATTAGGGCTCACCTCTGCAAATGCCTGGCATGTGGATTATGCCCAATTTAAACCTGGAAGCCACTTCAACATTATACCTCAAGAGTAGGAAAACCTCAACCAGAGGAAATCCAATCAATCGGATTCCTTAGTTAACTCATTCTTCTCTTTGGAGAGTGTGACCCGAACATACTATAGATTTTGGTCCATTAGCCTTTATCTTCTACCCCTAGAGCCCAGTATGATACAAACTGATACTCATGACCCCAAGAGTCTAAACAAGGCACAAAATCCCTTTTAAAAGATTTTTCGTTCTTAGTATCTTGAAGCAAGAAAGTGTATAAGTATTCTAGAGGGGGGTTTTCACCAATGAGGTTTGAAACCAATCGTGGCTTCCATGTCAATGTAAGGGGTTTTCTGCTTAGCAGCAAAGACACCAGAAAACCCTATTTCCTGAAACATCTTAATTGAGGTTTTGCCATATCAGTCATGAGACTGTACTTAAGCATGAGGACATAGGACTCACCCAGTGTCAAATGCAAATTATCTTCTTTTCTGTTGTTACAAGTAGAGGTTATCAATAGCATAAGACTGGACACATGGCTAAAGCCCAAATCTCTCTGGAACCACGAGTAAGTACATAGACTACACACACTCTGCCCCAGTTTGAGGGTGAACACACACACACACACACACACACACACACACACACACACCCTACAGAGAGTACCATCAGCAGGTAAAATGGTTTGGTAAAGACAAGCTCAATTAATATATGCATTACTCTAAGTTATGCAAAAAATAGGTCCTATTACGGCTGTGAGCTGAATATCGAACTGGAGGCCAGTTACATAGCTCCCTCATAATAAGTCTGAGGGATGAAAAGGTAGGCTACATTTACAGAGAGACAGAGAGTGGAACTGAGTGAGAGAGAGCAACTTGTCTAACTTTTTAGAAACATTCTTCAGGAAAATGGGAAATTCCACTAGGGACCATCGTGTAAACTTCTGGGCCATGTCACTCCTAATAACACGAAAGGGATTGTAAATGATCAGATCAACAAATTAAATGGAATCAGGTATTGCCAATTTCTGTGTCCTGCAGACATGGTGGTATACCACCGCTTTGAAATCTGCCCTTTTTGACAGATGTGCTCTGTCCAGTTAAAGCAAAAACTTAGATATTCAAATCACTGGCTACATAAGGATAATCCAAAGAAACAAGTGTTTCACATGTTCTCCTTAGACTTGTAGCTCTTGAGGACTTTGATGGCAAAGTGGAGCACGTAACAGTGGCTAGTTTTTATTTGGGTGAATTTTTATTCTGCCTAACTTCCATCACTAAGGTAACATTACTCCCAAGGAATACAGCTGTTTTGTGAGCCAGGCCCCCCAGAACTGAATGGCAGCAGTCCTTTTCATGTCAGAAAAAAGGAAGAAAAAGGAATCAGTATTTCAATAAAGTTCCTCCAAGTACAAGAGAACCTCCCTTTCTTCTTCCCCAGGATCAAGTCTGAGCATCGCTGAGGTAGACATGGCCCTGCTGTCTCTGAAAGGCCAAGCATTTCTGCAAAATACCCACCCCCCGCCCCGTCCACTGGCAGCAAGAGGACTGGAAATGGAGCCTGGGCTGGGGCTGAGTGAGGACACACACGTTCCATCTAGAGAACAGACGAGATGGGCAACTGGAAAGTCCATGAATATGAGTGCTGTTTATTTTTTGGGGGGGGGGGGAGGAATATTCTACTGTCACTATTAAATATTAGTACTTGAAGGCAGCAAACACTGTAAAAGGGAAGCATTTTAAAATTTCAACACAAAATCATATGCTTATGCTAGCATCTAATTTTGCCTGAAACGCTATTTCATCAATTTGCTAATTGCTCTTCACTGCCAACAGAACCTCATACACAAAACAAATAACATTTAATATTAAAAAGTATAGAGACACCAAAGCGTGGGTGGGGGGTGCCAGCCTGGCTTTAGCTCTTATAGGCAAGGGGCACAAGCAATCCATTTCTTACAGCTAATGAAATAAAATGTTTCCATATCATGGGAGTGGTTTGCCCTAAGTTTTAAAAGGCCATCTCCATCTTTGCCTTCACTTGACGAGTCACTAAAGTATCTGAACCTAAAATTCAAACATAAGGAATTAGGAAAATAAAGTCAATTCAAACTTAAATATCATGGTTATTAATGGTTATAGAAAGAAAATGCAAACCTTCTCCCTCTGAAAACTATGGGAAATAGCTTAAAATGTTTCTGCAGCTAAAAGATGTTTTTCTTTGAAACAAGAAAACAGGAATACTTTTTAGTTTTACAAGAATTATTTTATAATCTAAGAAATTAAATAATATAAAAAAGATGTTGGAAACAGGAAAGTCACATTTATATCTTAAATGTGAAGCAAAGTATGTATGAAATTGAAACTGGGTAGTAGTCATATCTGGATTTCTTTGCCTCTACATCCAAATAAATCTTATAGATCAAGATATTTTCTGATTATAATTCAATGCAATAATATCAATATAATTTGTAATTAGTTCTATTTCACACCATGTAGTCAATACTCGCATGTGCAAAATTATAACTGAAAAAGTAATTAATTCATCATAATCTGTGATCATAAGAAGAAATAAGTTAAACTGTACTCAGATTTGAAATTTGTCAGATGCTCCGTGAAAGGGTAAACTACAAGCCGTAATGGGAGCAATACCAAAGTATGTGCAAATTATATGCAGGAAGGCCTGCATGTAATGTTGGCTTCATCACTCAGAAGCGAGGCCACACCCAGGACTTCATCTCACTGGGCTTTAGTGTTCTCATCTGACACCAGGCTAGATGAGCTCTCAATTCCTTTCCATCCCTAACGTAAGATCCTGCCCGCACAATTATTGCAAACCCTTGGATGTTTTGTTTTTTAAAAACCTAATTTACTCAACATTTTTTTTCACTATTGATCTGCTACATGGGAGCCCATTTCACTCTTTTTTAAAAAAATTCCCTGTTTGGGTACCATTTTGCAAGCCCTAATGAGTGCATAGATCTGGGTGATAATCATCAGTGGCTGCTAATATTCAAAACCAAAGATAGCCAGACATATGAGCCTCCAGATAGACTATCCATCACCACCTATGAAGCAGTTCTGTCCCCCCACCCCAAAAAATCTCTCTCTCAAACCTGAATTTAACCAAGGCCCTGGATCCAATTATCAATTTATAGGAATATAGAGTAAACGACACAGCAGAGATGAAATCAGCAAAAGGCAGGCTGTGGGAAAGTAACGCACAAAGGACCTCAGTTTCTTCAGCAAAAAGTAGCAACGAAAAAAGGCAACATGGAAGAAGAATCTAGAGATTCAGAGAGAGTTGAGACATATCAACCAATCACAGGGTATGTACCTTCTTTGGGTGCAGATTCAAACTAACAAATTGCATTAAAAAATAGAAGACTATTAGGGGAAAGTGAACACTGACCATATAGGTAATTACTTTGAGGAATTGCAATTATTATTATTATTATTACAATTCGGAGTGATAACAGTATTTAAGATACTCTTTTATTGACACATATTGAAATATTTATGGATGAAATTATAGGATATCTGGGGTTTGCTTCAAAATAATATAGGGGAGGATTGTGTAGTGGTATAATTACAATGAATTGGCCACAGGTTGCTAACTGCTGAAGCTGTGTAACAGGTACACAGGGGTTCATCATACTATTCTCTCGATTTGCGTACGTTAGAAAATTTCTATAATAAAAAGTTGACAAAAATCTTTTTGAAAAAGCACCTTTAAAGTTCCATAAATGCTGTGAAAGGTAAAGATGCTTTCACATTTAAATATACAGCAAAAAGTTTCTGCCACTACCTGACAATGAATTTTCTTGTTTGAGATAAAATGTCTAAATCAACATATCAACCAACAGAACTGCTGTAACTCTTTCCTTGATAGATTAGATTACCCTGAACAAAGATCTAAAGTTTAGAGATTTTCATAACCAACTACCACATATAAAAATACATCAGGGTAAAAGAAAAGCAAGTTCAAGCAATTTATACCTTTCATTCAAAGCTAAAAATGCCTCCTCAGACTAAGAAGGATTCAGCAAGCATTTACTGAACACCTACCATGTGTCAAGCTGTCGTGGCACACTTCCTTATAAATAAAATGCAATGTTTCTTCAATTGCATTCATCCATTGGTTAACAAAACTCAAATGAATAAGTATCCTCAAAAACCTTCTGGAAGTAGCAATGTGAAGTCTACAAATATCAAAGAAGTGTGTGCACAGAGGTAGGTGTGTGTGTGTATAACAAAGAGATGTATGAGGATACACTGTACACAAAGTTTTCTTCATATGTACCAGGATACAGATTTTATCTGTCTTAAAAAAAAAACCTCCCCCAATGTCTACTAGCATTTAAATTGAGAGGATTTTTATATGATGTCACTAGGATCTCTAAAAATTACCAAAATGGTGTAAACGTTAGGAGTTTGACTTACTCCCAGATCCATGTATTTTTTTAACATTAATTAATTAATTTAATTTATTTATTTTTGACTGCAGCGGGTCTTCGTTGCTGCGCGTGGGCATTGTCTAGTTGCGGCGAGCAGGGACTACTCTTCGTTGTGGTGCGCGGGCTTCTCATTGCGGTGGCTTCTCTTGTTGCAGAGCACGGGCTCTAGGCACATGGGCTTCAGTAGTTGTGGCACGCGGGGTGTGTAGTTGTGGCTCGCAGGCTCTAGAGCACAGGCTCAGTAGTTGTGGTGCACAAGCTTAGTTTCTCCACGGCATGTGGGATCAGGGCTCGAACCCGTGTCCCCTGCATTGGCAGGCGGATTCTTAACCACTGCGCCACCAAGGAAGCCCCATAGCCATGTATTAATTAAGCACCCTCTGTGAAAACTGTAATCTATGAAGGGTATTAAGTGGGCTGGTCTAACAAAGACCTTTATTAACTATAGTTCGGCTCATGCCAGAGTAAAAACCTAGATATCTTTTGTGCACTAACTACATTTGTCTTTCTCAGTTCTATGATAAAAGTAAATACGCATTTACTATAGTTATACTAGATGTTATCCCTGGGGGAAACTGCATGAAGGGTTCATGGGACCGCCCTGTACATTGTTTGTTTGTTTTTTTTTTTGGTTTTGTTTTGTTTTTTGGCAACTTTCTGTGACCCTATAATTATTTCAAAACAAAAACGTGTTTCTTTTGTAAAGTAAAGTACACTGAAACTACTAACACCATTCTCTGGGGATAGGGAATGAGCAGATTCGCTCTAAAACCAAAGGTTCCTCGTAGACAAATCCTAACAGTATACATAATTTCTGCATGTGATCTGATCTAATTATATATATTTTACCATCAGAGTGTAAACAGTTACTGAACAGCCTGTGAGAACACTGAGAGATGGTATTTCTCTTTCAGGGGATTATTTCAATTTAGCAAGCCCTAGGGACATTATAATCACATCTGCTTTCCTATGAAGCCCTTTGTGACCACCGCTGTCCCTACATCCCCATGGGACCGGCCTCTCTCTGCCTGTGTATCCCACTTTTCCTCAGATACCCGGCTAGCAGAGCACGTGTGGTGCTTTCCTGAACTGTCGCTGACTTGTGCACCCCCTTTCCACAGTGCGAACTGACTGAAGACAGGGACCCTATCTGATTTGTCTCTGTATATCTTCAGTACCTTGTACAGCATCTTAGTAACAACAGGGGCCAAGTAAACGCTGAATGAATGAAGAATAGAAAAAAGAAGGAAAGCAGGAAGGATGGATGGATATGGACAGACAGGTAGAAAGATCAATAGATGGGCCCTCTTCTCCTTAATTGCACATACAGGAAGATTACAAAAGCCATGTACTTATTTCACAAGCATCCATCCTTGTTAGGAGAACATGCCTCTCCAGAGACCTCAGAAACCCCCTTGACAAGGGACAGTTCCTGTGGTAACTAAACATGGCTGCCGGAATTACTAGGCTCTCCTAGCTCTGAAATGGCAGGTTTTAATTGAATGAGCGTTGGGGACAGCAGTCTCCATGAGAGAAACAGCCCCTTCAGAGCATGTGACAGAAGGCGAAGTGATTGGGAAGACCATTCCACTCTGCCTCCTAACCTCCTGTCCCAGGAATTCCAGCACTGTGTGCTTTGAGCTAAGGGGTCAAGCAGGGTCAAATGTCCACATTATTGACTTGGAGTAAGAGGAGACAGTTTATTTCAACAGTTCCAAAAACACAAGAGGTATGACTTCTCTGAGCTCCAGCTCTGAAAGCATACCTAACATGGCAGGATAACAAGAGGTCAAGGTTCTCCCAAAGATGTGGTCCAATACCTCTCCAGATCTCCTTTTCTGCCTGAGTACAGGAATCCCAAAGTAATTTCCAAATGCAGAGACAACGCTTCAGTGAGCACAGTACTAACCAGTGTGCAAGCAGCCTCAACTTACTAGCTGGCTGTGTCCCAAGAATTCATCATGAGTAACAATGAAAGTGACCACTTAATAGAGGGTCTTCTATAGGTGAGGTGGTTTATATACATTATTGCTATTGGAACTCATAACACACTTCCACAGAAATAATGGTAAAATGACCCGATCTGGTCCTCCCTCCGAGAAAGCCCATTTAATCCACCATAACCCTAAGATATAGTATTCTTATTATGGGACCCAATTACCAGGTACAATACTACTCCAGTGTATGAAAGGAGACACTATGGCAGTTAGAATTCTAATGTGCAAGTTGGAAGCCATAGAAGTCCCACTATCATGGGGTCAAGGACACCTTCTCCCCTCCCGGCCACACCCACCAGTTGGCCCATGTTAGCAGAGAACCTCCTTGCCCCATACCAGAGAAGGCAGCAGGAGCTTCAAGATGCTTCCTCTGCCCCCAAATCACCTCCCGTCTTTCCTATCACAGACCCCAGGATGGAATGAGGTTCAGGGATGGGGAGCCCCAGACTTTGGAAACCACTGAGCCAATTGGCCAGCGCCACTGAACACCAAGTGAGGGAGGTGGCCTGAGCACGACTCCAGAAATGGCTTTACCTCCAAATTGGGGATTTGCCCAATCATGCTACTGGTTAAAGAGACACAACTAACTTGAAAATACCACTCAAGTCAGATTTTTCCAAATGGAAAAGAAAGCTGTTTAAGAATTATTTTGACAGGACTGAGCTGTCTTCTTGTTAGAAAGGAAAGTCTGCAGCCCCAGGTAGTGCCGAACCGCTAAGACACAGTCGAGCCTCTACGACATTCACACCCATGACCTTGGCTCAAGACGGCACAAGAGATACACAGACGTCCACGTAGGAAGTTGGGTTAGCGACTGGGAGAACAAAGTTTCCCGGTCCTGACCTTTTGCTCCATGAGCTGGAAAAGGCAGCAGAGAAGCTGGAGGGAGGAGAGCTTCAGGCCCTGGAGAGAGAAAGACCTGGAGTTCGTTCTCACCATCACAGACGGACACGCATGCTCACCCGAGGTGGGGCTGGGCCCTCAGCTGGCTTGGCAGACTTTCAAGGGAGCTGGCACACACGCGTCCTGAACATTGCCTTTCTTCCCACCAATGATTTGTGTGTGGGGTGTGTGTGTGGGGGGGGGTGTGTGTGCCATTTTCTCCAAGTTCCTCAAGAGATGCTGAGAAATATTAACAATCTCATTTGGTTCATTTTAAAAATAATTATCAACTTGCAGTGAGTGACATTTTAGAAGTATATGGAAGCACAGCAACATGGGCCATCCACGGGGGACTATGAAGGCCGACAGTCACCTATCCAGAGATGTTCACAGTGTGCATCTGCGCACTGGGGGGAAAGGGATGCACCTCACACCTTTACAATGATAAACCTACTAAACCACGGTGGGTTAAGGCAGCATAACCAAGAAAATATTCATGAGCTTCTGTCACAATCGCTTAGCACAGGCAGTGGAACCAAGGGGAGGCTGGAGCGGCACCCGTGGGTGCCCCCACCCCTGTCCTGCATGGTGGGAGGACTTCCTTCCTTACTTGACTTGGAGAGCTGCTCATCCTGGGAAATGCCGAGGTCGTCCGACTCCCCTGACAGCTCCTTGATGAAGTTGGAAGGAAACATTCCAGTCTTTCCATTGAGAACACCTTCCCACCATCCTTCTTCTACCTGCACAGATGTGAACAGAAGAACAGAGGCAGGGTTCAGGTTAGATGTGGTACTTGCCAGTTTTCTCTCCCATCTGTACAGTGCCGAGTGCACAGCCCACACAGGGAGAGCTGCAGGACCCAAAGCTTACAGGTTAACAGGGAATGAGAAAGCAGACTTCACAGGGTCTCGAGATTCAGACTCAGGAAGTGGGGTTTAACCTAGGGACCATAAACGCAAGTGGAAAAGAATTAACACTTCATTTCCACTAACATCCAACTGAAATTTGGCATTTCCTTTGATTAGGAATATACGTAACACACCAGAGTAATAGAAGGACCTGTGACGTGACACCAACCAAATCGTATTTTTACATCACATCGTAGATACTGTGGGTATTTCAAGATATCGTTTGCACTCTTTGCTACCTTTAAGTGGTGGTAGTTATCACACCTGCTGGGAGACCCTGTTATTTAATGTATTAATAAGGAATTATTTGTTATTTATAATAAAGAAGTGCACATAGATTAGTATACCAAAATTTGTTTTTAAAATAGCTTGATAGCTACTTTAATATAAATGGTTCCTTTTGTAACCTTATGTGTTTTATTTTATGCATATAAAACCATTATTTAAAAACTGAGAATGGCTTTCCCGGATTACCAAACCTAACTTGATAGCCTAACAAAAACAGTTAAGAATCTGTGGAATAAAAACTCAACCAGAAGGTAGAAGGACTCCCTGTAGCTTTCTTGAAGGTTCTAGATTACCCTGAGATGAACTGATATGGGATGAAGGGAGGTAGGGAGGGCAGCCAGACTGCAGTCATCTGGGTGGGGGAGTTGAAGGCGGCATCTGGGGAGGGGTGAGAATGAACAAGGCAGGTGCGGATTTGAGAATCTGTGAGGGATAAGCTGGTCTTCAGCAACCAATTAGCTGAGATGAGGGAAGTGTAAAAAAAAAAAGTCATCCCCAAACTTTGTGATGGAGCCACTAACAGAACAGCAGAAGTGAGAATAGTGAACTGGCTTCTCGGAGGAAAATAACAGGGCATTTTGAGAACAAGGAAGCACTTAGTTACCAGTATGGTGTAGTATAATAGAAAGAAACCTAGAAACTTTTTGGAATTTTTTTTGGCCATGTACATGTATTACTTCTTCAAATCAACAAATACAATTTAAAAGCTTAAATAATTAAAATGAAAAGAAAATTAGAGTCAAAAGCCCAGTTCAAATCGTATCTTGTGACTCGTCGAATGTCCTACTAACTCAACCCTGGCTTTCCCATCTGTACAGTGGGATAATTAGTACACTTGATCAGTGTTAGAAATAGATGTATTATGATTCTACACTAGGGGCTAGGGACACAGGACTGTACAGGACATACCCTTTTTTTCCCCCTCAAGAAGTGGACAATCTACCAAGGTAGAAAGGACACATGGTTTAAAGATGGTGGAAGGTGGGCATGACCAAAACCTAGCAATGCAAGGTAAATAGAAAAGAAAACACCATGCCTTAGCACAAACCAAATGTGTTACACAAAGTTGAGCTCGCCGAGATCTGGGATGCTAAGGGAAGGCTTGGAGAAAAAAAGGAATCAAAGTTAAGGTTGGCCTTGAAGAGCAGAAATGCCAGATATAAGTAGGGGAGGGTGTGTGAGAGACATTCAGGAGGTGCTGACACAGCCTCAGAATGGAGACAACCAGAATGGCATTTTAGAGCACGATTTGGGGAGCTCATGGGGGTACAGACTCACAGAGTGGCCATCATATCTGTGTGATCACAGAATCTTCGGGAAAGAATCCAGACAATGGCACCCGTGCATGACTATCCTTATTCAATACCAAATCACGGCATTTCACAACGTTTCTGTTGAAATCATTCCATGTGTCTATGTCAACTCAACCGTTACGTATTATCCTTTCAAGGAGCTTTTTATAGGATTAGAATGGTTAGGAAGATGCACCATAAGCCTGAATATAAACAGTCACAGGATTTGTAGCGTGGGGTCCTTTGTGCTTGTCTTGAATAAGGAACCATAAAATGACCTTCTTTCTCCCAGAAATCACAAGTCAGGAGGGAAAGACCAAGGGCTCGCACCACAAATGAGCAGTCCCTGGCGTAATCCCTGACAGCGCAGGGCGGCTGGGCCGATTCCATTTGATTCAGTTTGACAGTATCTAAAACGCTCCTGTTCCCAGTAATGAGTGGCTCCAGCCCGAGATCCCTGAAGGAAGTGCTCCTGATGTGTGGGATCGGCAGGCTGCCTGCTGGGAAAACAGGGGTGTCTTCACCTCGCCACGTCCCCACATGCCCGCATCCCTGTCACAGCACAGTCTGAGAGGAATGGCCAACAGGGAACCAGCAGACGTCTATCCTTAGCCTCACGGGGCGCAGAGGGGCAGACAATCAAACCACTGCTCATCGCCTGGGGGGTACACTTCCCATTACAGGCACCACGGAGCGGGCGGGCGTCTGCCCCCAGTAGCAGAGAGAGCTGTTCGGTGCTATTTCTTCCTAAAGACTGCTGCTCTGGTTGCAAGATTCAGGCTGGTGATATGAGACAAATGATCCCCAGCCCCACACTATCCCTCTTCAGCGAAATTCTAGTTCAACTTCCTGCATAAAGATGATGACACTGCAGCCCATAGTGATTACATTCACTCATGAATGGATGGATGGATGAATGAATGCATGGCAGGGAAATCAATTGGGGGAAATCCTCCATAGGGGCCTATGAAGCCCTGATTCCCCCACAAAAGGAATTTTCCTTCCTGTGAGGAGCAAAAGGGACCAGGAGACCCTGACTATATTGCACACTGTTCTTAATTAGGTAACACCACACTCAGGTCTGTGTGACCCTCCCGATTCCACCAATATTTAATGAGCACATATTCCACACTGCCCTAGGACTTCGGGACAGATTCACTGGTGAACAAAACAGATAAAGACCCCATCCTTGAAAAGCTTCTACAAGAGTGGAACATACAGAGTCTGCACACTACCTGCTTAGAAATCAAGTTGCTTATGTTTATGTTTCTATATTTAAAGAGAGAAATGCATCCCTTTGTAATAAAGTGAGGATTATGGATGTTACCAAGGGCTTATGATTTCTTTCCCAAGGAAAGCATTTAAAGGGGACAGACACCTACCTTCTCCCCACCAACACATACTCATCAACAGGCTTCTGCAGGCCTTGGCTCTAGGTTGAGAACAAACCCCTGTGTTCCTCAGAGAGCAACCCAGCCAGCTCTGGAGCCCATGGCTGTGTTCCAGGAGAGAACGCCACCTTCAGCCCAGAGCTGGGAGCACGGCAGCTTTACATGGTAGTGTTTGAGAAAGAAAGATGCAGTAAAACCACTTAAACAGTTTGTGTCTGTGTGCCCTGCAATTCTTAAGTCTTCACAATCACCAGCCTCTAAGTGGTTCAGGGCCCAAGGAAGTAGTTTCTAGTTCTTAGCCCTGTTGCAAGTTGGGGAAGAGGCTGGGTGAATTTCAACATCTCCACCTCCACCCAATCTTACAAACATTATCTACATCTGTAAGGCACTGAACAGGATGCCTGTGAATACAAAGATGACCTTGCTGTCTGGGGTACCTAACTACCCAGAACACAGGCACACCTATTTTATTGCACTTTGCTTCACAGTGCCTCACAGATGTTGCTTTTTTTTTTTTTTTTTAACAAATGGAAGGTGTGTGGCCGCCCTGCATCCATCAAGTCTATCGACGCCACTTTCCCAACAGCATTTGCTCGCTTCGTGTCTCTGTGTGACATTTTGGTAATTCTCAAATATTTCAAACTTTTCCATTATTATTTTATTTGTTACGCTGATCTGTGATCAATGATCTTTGATGTTACTACAATGACTTGAAAGCTCAGATGACAGTGAGCATTTTTTAGCAATTAAGTAATTTTTAGTGAAGATATGTACATTATTTTAGACATAATGCTATTGCACACTTAATAGACTACAGGACAGTGTAAATATAGCTTTTATACACACTAGGAGACCAAAAACGTTGTGTGACTCACTTTATGGCAATATTTGCTTTATTTCAGTGGTCTAGAACCCAGCCCGCAATATCTCTGAGATATGCCTGTAGTTCCTACTTTCCACTGTTGAAGTTTTACCTGTCAACTGTACCAGGAAGAGGAACAAGATTCATCAAGTCTAAAGTCTACTTCAGGGTACAAGCAGCAAGACAGAAAAATCCATTTAAGGGTTGCTATAGCTTTTTACATCCAATTGCCCTTTGTTACCCAAACCTCAGTCAGAAGCACACTGGAGAGGCGGGTGTGAGGGAGGAGGGAACATGGGGGAGGGAGAGGCACACAGGCAAATGGAGTCAGCTTCATTGTTTCAAGAGCTGTTTTACCATTCTTTCCAAAAAGAACAATGGACAAATCAAGCTCTAAGGAGAGGCCCACACCTCAACATCACTAAAATTTTCCTCAAAATTTATTCATACTTGGTAAGTTTTATGTTTCTGGGAATGTATCCATTTATTCTAGGTTGGCCAATTTGTTGGCATATAATTGTTCGTAATAGTCCCTTATGATCATCTATATTTCTGTGATATCAGTTGTAACCTCTCCTCTTTCATTTCTGATTTATTTATTTGAGTTCTCTCTCTCTTTTTTTCTGAGTGAGTCTAGCTAAAGAGTTGTCTGTTTTATCTTTCCAAAAAACCAGCTCTTGGTTTCACTGATCTTTTCTATTGTCTTTTTAGTCTCTATTTCATTTATTTCTGCTGATCTTTGTTATTTCCTTCCTTCTACTAACTTTGGGCTTAGTTTATGCTTTTTCTAGTTCCTTGAAGGCATTATGCTAAGTGAAATAAGTCAGACAGAGAAAGACAAATACTGTATGATCTCACTTATATGTGGAATCTTAAAAAAAAAAACAAAAACAAACACATAAGACACAGACTTATAGATATAGAGAACAGATTGGTGGTTGGCAGAAGCAGGGGGTGGGGAAGGTGAGCAAAATGGGTGAAGGGGGTCAAAACAAATTTCCAGTTATAAGATAAATAAATCCAGAGGATGTAATGTAAATAATTACCAATACTATACTGTATATTTGAAAGTTGCTAGGAGAGTAGATCTTAAACATTTTCATCACAAGAAAAAAAATTGTAACTATGTGTGGTAATGGATGTTAACTAAACTCACTGTAGTGATCATTTTGCAATGTATACATATATCAAATCATTTTGTTGTACACCTAAAAGGAATACAATGTTATATGTTAATTATCTCTCAATTTGAAAAATGTATTCAGAAATAGTTAAATGAGAATTTCAATACCAGTCCTTTTTCCTACCTGTGAGAGGTAGGGGAAAGCACTTTGGAAAATGTTTTAAACTAGAAAAATATCAAGATAGTTTTTTAAAGTTTTTAAAATTGAGATATAATTCATTTAAAGGTACAGATCTTAATGGTACAAGTCGAACAGTTTTGACAAATGCATACACTCGTGTAACTCATAGTTCTACCAGCATACAGAGCATTTCCATCATTCCAGAAAATTTCCTAGTGTTCCTCCCCCGTCAATCTACCTCCAAGCAACCGCTAATCTGATTTCTATCACCTATGATTGGTTTTGCCTCTTTTAGAACTTCATGTGAATGTGTTAAGACATAGTTTTACCTTTTGAATATTGCTGAAAAAAATACAATTTGTTTTCAGAAAACATCCTTTTCTACTTGTGGAATTACTGGGAGAAAATATTTTTGAGGGAACCACTTCCTGAAGTCATAAATACCTACATTATTTTCTATTTTTATTGGTTTAAATAACCATCCCTGTTGATCTGGGGACATGGAAAGCTAGTCATGCCAACTATAAACAAGTGTTACCTTGCTTCTAAATGCCTGAGCCAATATTTTCCCCCAATTCCTATGTCCTTCATTGTCTAATTACCTCTTCCAGGCAGGGCCAGAACATTCCATACACACAGGAAGTTGATTTTTATCCCCTCCCCTTATTCTTTTGAGAATAAGCCTATTCCACATGAGGGGGGTCCCTCAAAAGAGAAATCTGTAGGGTCATCCAGAGGGAAATGACTTAAGAAAATATATATACGATTTTATTTAGGACCTAAGCAAGCTCTGTCCAATGAGACAGAGCAACATCCACGATTTTCCTGACAGTGGCAAGGGTTTCTGGTAGGGCTCTTACAGACATTCTTCAGCAATGCTTGAAAGTCCTGTCCTTCAATACACCTATGGGCTAGTCTACAGGTCCCCAGATTCCTAATGACTCTAGGCTACCCTTACTACCATTCCAGCTTGAAAATATGAGCAAATAATAAATCAAGCCAGAAAGATAACCTTTCTGATGAATCAAGATCCTGAAGCTTTATCCTGTAACTATTCCCTGGTGAGTGAATTGTCTATGGGGACGCGTTCACCTTAGAACAGCCACACGTAAGGAAACTTTGAAGGGGGTGTTCCTTTAAAAGTTCAGTGTGCAGACGTAGAGAATGGACTTGAGGACACGGGGAGGGGGAAGGGGAAACTGGGATGAAGTGAGAGAGTAACATTAACATATATACGCGACCAAATGTAAAACAGATGCTAGTGGGAAGCTGCTGCATAGCACAGGGAGATCAGCTCAGGGCTTTGTGACCACGTAGAGGGGTGGGATAGGGAGGGTGGGATGGAGATGCAAGAGGGAGGGGATATGGGGATATATGTATATGTATAGCTGATTCACTTCGTTATACAGCAGAAACTAACACAACACTGCAAAGCAATTATACTCCAATAAAGATGTTAAAAAATAAAAGTTCAGTGTGGGCAGCAGTGTCATTTTTCCCTCCACCCCATCTGATTGCATCTGCCAGCTCCTGCTTCCTGTACTCCACACCTGCGCCCAAAGCTTCACAGGTCATCCCCAACCTCAGAGCAAAGCTGTACTAACGTCCTGCCCTCCTTCCTCGGGACTAGCCCAGCGCCTTACACAATACAGCTGTGCTTGCTGAATGAATCCAAATACTCCTCACCTTCCACATGTCCAGTTGAAATGTCACCTATTCTAGGAAGCATCTTCTTCCCTCTCACTGAGTACCTTTGTTTTCAAATTCCTCTCTCATTTGTCAACGCCATTATTTGCCACTCTAACAGTATCTCGGGTTATTAGTCACCTTCTTAGTTGAGTATATCTTACCCTCCCCGACTATACCAAGCATGTTTCAAAGCAGAGTTCTGTTCAATAAATCTTTGGATCTCTATAAGCACAGTTTCTCTTACCAAGTAAGCACTCAAATATTTGATAATTCCCATAGCTATGCCAATCTATTATAAATACATTTAAACTTGCAAAGATGTTACTTTTATGTGGTTGTCGCCTGTTTTGTATGCCAATGATTCTAATCTAATCATCGTTGCTTCTAAACGTGGCTTCCCCCTCCTTAATATGAACGTTCTACCATCTCTGTGCATTAGGGAATCAGAGATGTACACCCCAAAGTTATTTGGAAAAATAATTGTAGAGCAGCCTGGGCTCTTTAGATTATCAAATTACAATTTAAAAAATCTTACATTAATGTTATCTTTTTTTGAAAAAGGATACAAACCCTTCTAAAGCAAAGGGTGCCTTAATGGGTAAGAATTCAGGTATGCTTTGATCACCTTTTAATTAATCAGCTTTTAAAGGAACTTGACTTCCCCGTCAAGTTTTGGGCAAGCACAAAACAAAAAGGCCTCCTTTTGCACATGCGAGTTCTCAGAGTTCTGACACCAAAAATGAAATGAGGATAAATTGCCCGTCCACACACACAGAGGTTGTCTGATTGAGTTAAAAGTTCTGAAGAATTTCAAGGGCCTCTTTAACTCCTGCTGAGAGAACCAAATCTCTCTCCATGGCACAAGAAGTAAGATGCCTAAGTTTCTAGGAAATGCAAGTGACCTTTCTTTGCAAACGACAAGGCCAAGTTAAGCTCTAAGTCAGAAAGTGAAGCCTTCAGTATCTAGCCAGCCTGACTGGGGACCACTGGGAAATACCTCAAAAACTAACCACAAAGAACAAATAACAGCCAGAATCTCTGAACACCCCTTGGGCCACCACGAGGAGAGACTGGATGAGACCAAGGTCATCTAGCACAGGAGGAAATGCAGCGCCTTTCCCAGGCTCTAGACAACATAGATAGGAAAACGAAGAGGTTTCAAAGCACTTTAAAACAAAAACCAAACCCCAAAAATAGGCCAGCAAGCCAGTTTCAAAACTTCAGCGGCCCTCAAATGCCACTTCTCCTCGTAACCCTGTCCATGTGCCATCTCTGTTCTTATCATTAGAACTTCGCCTGCATTGATCAATCCTCCCCACGCTGGACAAAAATGTCACAAGTGTGTATTTACAATGATTTCCTTAAAAATGCCTACCGGGGATTTAGCCTGTTAGCTTTCCTTCTGGATTGGCAGCCCTGTCCCATTAAGTGCACAGTGACTTTTTTTTTCTCCCTGCAGACCAGCCAGGAGGCAGAAGTGTGGTGAGCGCTTCCTGAGCGACCTTCACTTTGCTCACCCCACTCATCCCTGGACCGCCCCACACTCTCCATTTCTCCTCTAGCCACGCTGCAGAGACCCATCCAAGCTGAGCTGCTAACTTCTGCCAGAAGGGCTGTTCACCCTACCAAGGGTCAGGGCCGTGTGCACCCAAACCTGTTTCCGTCCATTGCTCGTCCTGCTAGCACACCATTTGGTTAAAGAGTACAAAATATGTAGGTTTGAAGAGAAAAAGCTAGTGGTGAGAAGGAATAGGATAATAATTTGAAGGTTTAAAAAAAACGGTGCCAAAACAGGTATAGAAAAAGACAACTAAAAGAGATTAGGGGTGAGGGAGTGTAGAATTTTAGAAGAATTATTAACCCTGATTGTTTCACTTATGTTGTCCTCAATCCACTTTAAAGAAACCAGTGGGAATAGCAGAGGATGCATCACGGATGCAGAGAGGATAGAACTCAAACCAGCAAACCCATAGTTAAGGGAGATGCCCTGGCTCTACGAGGCTGTGTTGACAAATGGCAGACAAATACACATTTTTATATTTTAAGCTAAGATTACATGTTAAGATATATGTATATCATTTTTTAGGATTCTCTACTTCATTCAACTGTTCTAAAAAACCGGTCCATACATTCAAAACCTTCCTAGGAATTGTCTCTTGGGGTGGGAGGGAGTTTGGGCATTTGTGTGTGTATAGCTTTGGAATACTGCAGAATCAATCTATTAATTAATCAATAAAAATATATACACACACCTACACAATACAATACGTTATATTTTTATTGACCAATAGATTGATTCTATAGTATTGCAAAGCTATTACTATGGTCTTATCTCAACCTGCTCCTGTGGTTTAAGGGTTTTTGTTTATTTGGGATTTTCGTTTGGCATTTATATAACACCCATTATAAGAGAGAAGGGCAGATTTTATATTATACAGTGACAATGGCCCAGGATCTGCAATATGACAAGTAAATTTCAACAACAGGGAAATTAATTTTTGATGATATAATTTAAAAAATATGGATTAAAAGGTAAACCTTTATGTTTTGTTTTACTCAAATAGCATAGGCTACACAGTTAATTTTCCTTTTTCCTGCTTGAAGCAAGCCCAAATGAAGCCTGGCACAGAGCTGGCAGGGATGGAAAGGAGGCGGGGACCGTAGATGGTGGTGAAGCTCTTCTCCCAGGCAAGGAGAATAACAGCCCTGCAATCATTCCTCTCGTTTAGCGACCCTCGTTCGGTTTCCCTGGAGCCAACAGGCAGTTGAGAATGGGCACTATTTCCCAGAAATTTATTAATAATTTTCCTCACCTTAATTTGTATTTCTTAAAATATTATTACAACATTAAAGGAAAAATCATCTCTATGACAGAACCATTTTCAATTCTGGGTCCCTTTCCATTTTTGATCACATGCACAAAGATAGATTTCAGATGACTGTATCCTACTGTATGCAAATCTGTGGCTGATATATTCATTTATTTTGGAAAAAAAACTTTTCATACTTCCATTTATTCATATACTTATTCAATAAGCATTTATTAAAGTATATGTTAGGTTTCAGGCACTATTCCAGGTACTATGAATATAAAGATAGATAAAAACCAGATCCCTACTGTTGAAAAGCTCTCAGGTTAGTGGAATGTAACATAATTACAACGCACAGTATTGTAATAAATACAGATTTAAAGGCCTCTTTACCATATTAATGGCTTCATGTCTTCTAGCTGGATAATATGACTTAATTCACACAACTATTCCCTTTCTTGATGACTTTTCATTATCACAAGCATTGCTGCAATTAACATGTTTCACATATTTTTTTCTGTTGACCATTTCCATGGATAAATTCCTAGGAGTAAGATTACGGAGTCAAAGGGTATTAATTCAGATTTTTATAGCTATTGATGTGCTTGTTAAGTAGCTTCATACAAGGATCATAAAGATATACAAAGTCACCAGTTCTTCTAAGCATTGCCAAGTCTTACCACTAAATCTGTTTTAGGATTTTCAAAAGGAGGTACCCATTATTGTCTTAATTTGATTAATTAATAGCAGGGCAGAACATTTTCTCATGGTTAAGATTTTTATTTCCCCTTGTGGGATGTGTGTTTATAGCAGATCTATCTATACTTTATCATTATTATAGTAGCTTTCTAAAATATTTTCATATGTTACATATATAATAACTTTTCATCTTAATTTATTGCAAATTTTTTTCCTGTTTGTTGTCCTCTTTGTTTAGCTAAACTTTCTTCAAATCATACCAAAATTTTAACTCTCTTTTATTTTTAGTCACAACTGTTTATTTTTTCCTCTGGAATTTCTTCCATGGTGTCAGTCTCATGAACTGTGCCCTTCCACCATTGGCACAAATGTTCTACTCTGCTGTGCATTCATTTTTAACTCATTCAGCTTTCAACAAATGTCTCCTATGTGCCCTGCTTGGCACCAGGAATAAAAAAATGGTGAATGAATGACATACTAATACAAATTATCCAAAGCTGGGAAATAGGCAAAAGGGGCCACTGCATGTCCTCCCAGTATCACGCTGGGAGCCCCATTAACTGATCCTCTAGGGACAGGTATCTGCTTGACACACTATTTACTATTTATGAGATAGTTTACAACTCTGTTAGTGTAGATGTTAACCAGTAGAAAACCAAAAGCAAAACAAATGAGTCTTGTCAGATAACCATGAAAATAAACTTTGACCAGCAGAGATGCAAGAGATTCATCCCCTAGAAAAGATAACCTCAGAGGTTACAGTTTCACTGCCCTGCAGGACGCTGTGTAGTTGTGCATCTAACTTAGCAATCTTAATCAAGTTTTTTTCTCTTTCAGTCATTATGAATACTTTGCTCTTTCGCCGTTCTCTTTGAGCCAGCCTTACCAAGAATCTTGCAGGTGCCCTCATTAGTGAGTTACGTAAAGCTTTGATGCATGCTCACTTCATGTTTATATGAGAGTCAAGAAACCTGGCTGCCAGCATCAGCCCTGCCACTTCTACCCACATCATAGTTCATTTAACCCTTAACCTCCTCCTTGACTTCTGGCTTCCCTTTTTTGCGGGGCGGGGGGGGGGGGAATCGTGGGTTTCTGTAAGGTTGAATGGTATTCAGGAAACCAAAGCAATTGGAAAACTGTACTTCTATATACAGATACATGTGTCGAATCAGAATGAATGATCAGATGCTAAGTTCGAAGCCCAGGATCCCCCAGGCCTGAGGGAGTGGAGCCTGAAAAGCCCGTGCCAGTGTCTGGTGGGACACTTCACCAGCAGGGCTGGCTCTGAGCAGCCAGGACCACACAGGAACAAGGTTATGTAGTGCAGTGGAAAGAACAAGGGCCTCTAGCCAGGTGGACCTGGCTTCAACCCTCAGCCCTGCCTCTTCTAGGGTCTCTTGAGCCTCTTTCTTTTTCTACAAAATAAAGTGGTTACGATGAGTCAATGGGCCCATGCGTAAAGAACCTCGTCACTCCTGTCACATACTAGGTCTTCAATAAATGCCACTTCTTTTTCCTTCCCTGCTGGGTGGCAGGCCTCTCTGGAGGAATTTCCTCTGGAAGAGACTCAACCAGGTGATGTCCAAGGTCTCTTGAGTTCTAACGCCCCCCACAGCAAGGCCAACCAGCCAGGGGTGGGTTCTGACAGCCCATGTGAGCCCACCGCGCCCACCCGCCTGGCACACGTACCTCTCCTACCACCTCTATGATGTCGCCAACTTTCAGCTCAAGCTCATCATCGTTCTGGGGCAGGTAGCTGAACGCCACCTGGCACCGGCGCCTCCGTCGCTCGCCTGCATGGGAAAAGCAAAATATTCAGACACAGCTCTTGTCTCAAAATTAGATTTTAAAGAGAGGCGTCCTAGGCATGCAGGCAAATTAAGCTGACTTGCTTCACATATGCTCTCTGGGACATGGCTAGAGGCATGGCAGCTCTGGTCTCTGAGAGAGGCAGGAGAAAGCAGAGCAATGCTTCTTGGTCTTTTAAAAGCTGCTGGGTCCGAAAGGCATGGATATGAGAAACCGATCCATTGTGCAGAAGGCAAAACCCCACCCCTGAAGCGCTGGGGCACAGTGTTGCCTTAAACGGTTTTCCGTGGATAGGGCTTTGTATTTGCTGCTGGTGACTTTTAATGAAAGCTGATGTGATATGGTAGAGGAAAAAGAATGGTCTGCTTCTAATGCTAGCAGGGCAGAGGAAATTTTTCCCAAACGTGCAAAGGAAAAGATAAAGTATCCTGGCCTTCTTCTTACTAATCATCACCCTTTTAACATGCTGGAACTCAGGCTGATAAGCAAGGGCTGATTTACATTTCAGCTTCCTCTTGGTACCATTTCAAATGTCCCACAGGAGTTCAGCAAATCCACTTTTGTCCTCTTCCCTCTGTCCCAGGGGATCCATTAACAGGATCGCTGGCTGCTTACACAGAACCAACCCAGGCACATCAAGATAAAAACCAGGGCCACACTTCACTTGACTGAAGGACCCTCAAGGTCACAGCATCTCACTCACCCAGTGTGGCCCAACAGGGAGGTCCTGGCTTAGAGCAGTTCAAGTACAGATGCAACTGTCCACGCCACAGACATGCACTACGGGCGGAAAGAACATGCATATGGTGTGCGTGTGACGGGGCTCGGGGAGCGGCGGGGCAGAGACAGACAGACGGCAGTGGAGGCCAAAGCTGGGAAGAGGTGGATAAGACAGAGGAACCGAGACGAGCGGTGCTCAGAAGTCTGTCATTCAAGGCTGACCACTTCACCTCATCCCTTCCTGCCACCGCATGGCCTTGAAAACCAAAGGGATCAACGACTTCAAGGAAACGCATTTAGAAATGCTTACATTATTTTTGGATGCTGCCCACAGGGATTCTTTTCCTTTTCTAACCTTTCCCTGAGAAAGCAAGTCCCCGCAGGAGTGATCACAGGCCACACTGAGACCCCCATGCAGGGTGACATCATACAAAGGGGCAGGCCTTTGCTACATCTGACGTGCTCACTGATCAATATTTATCAAAAGCCAGTGGCCTAGTTCTCTCTGTTCCATCTTTTTTCTGCCTGAACCTCACTAAGAAAGAACAGAGTTGAACAGAGGGAAGAGGGCAGAAGTTCAGAATCAATATCTCGTCTAATCACATCTTTGGTGACAACGTGAATACGCTCTACCTCTTTGTGCGAAATCACGAGCTGGCTGGTCTCGATGAGAACAAATGCAGAGCTCTCAGGCCAGTTCCCAGGCGCTAACTGCAGCGGGCAGAGTAGGGCAGCCCAGGGCTCTTCCAGGGACAGAGGGCTCACCCCAAATAGCTCTTCCCAGGCGGGAAGTCAGGAAGAACGGTCTCCAGGGTAAAGAACTCCACCGCTATTCCCTGGCTTCCAACACAAAGGAAGGGAAATCAAGCCCTCTATCATAAAGGATACAGATTGCTCATTCTAGCCAAGAAAGCCTCGATGACGAGGTGATCTCCGCACCTGTCTCCCACCCCCTGTGACTCCCCTGCCCTCATACACACCTCTTAAGATGAAGCTGTATAAATCTTTAAGAGCTTTACTTGTTATATGTTACGTTCAAAACAAACTCTGCAGATACAATCTGAACACGAAACAAGTAAACATGACAAATGTCTGAAACTCGACACTCATAACCACAGAGGTCACCAAAGTCCTGACCAAAGTGACTTAAAAATAACATCTAAAGATCTACTGTTAGCTGAAGTCATAAAACTTAGTTAAATGTAAGTTCGTATCTTCACAGAACCCTCTGTAAAAAGTAGTATCTAACCCAACAGTACACAAAGGGTGAAGGAGAGGTGATATATCCTTCGAGAAAAGACTAACCCAGCAGAGTCAGGACCTAGAACAGAATAATATTTCTCTCGAACCAAATCTTTCCATCAGAATTCTATAACGCCCTGTCTGGAATCAGAAAGAACAGCACACTTACTAATCTCTCTCTGCCAGGCTAGTCAGTATCTCCCCTTTTATTTTATTATTATTATTTTTTTTTTGCGGTACGCGGGCCTCTCACTGTTGTGGCCTCTCCCGTTGCGGAGCACAGGCTCCGGACGCACAGGCTCAGCGGCCATGGCTCACGGGCCCAGCCACTCCGCGGCATGTGGGATCTTCCTGGACCGGGGCACAAACAAGTCAGTATTTCTTAACTACCTCTAAGGTTATTCAACTGGTGGCACAAAGACCTATAAAGCACACTGTCAACGTACAAGACCAAGAAAAGTGAGCCCGACAGGGAGGTATCCAGAGGTCACTGGTGGAAAAGGTCACCTGACATGATCCCAAGCTGAAACAATTATTCCCTCCGACACTGGGATAGTTTGTGATCTTTTCTAAAGCACACCTGACACCCATCACCCTAACTTATCTTGCCAAGCACATGAGTTAAAAAGAAAAGAGCCAGAATGAGCAAACATTTTACAAATGAGGCAAGTAGGGCTCAGTGACTTACCCGAGGTCACCAAGCTAGTAAGTGGCAGTATGTCATTGGCCTGAGTTCAGAGCTCTCACTCCAATGCTGGATGAACCAATTTAGTTCACACCTCATCCCAAGTTCTCTGCAATCTGTACTTAGCTGCTTCCCACAACACTGCATAACACAGCCTTAGGGCTTCTCCACGGCTTTCACATTACAGATAACTTCCAAACTCCTGCACTGCTGCTTTCCAGTCCTCCACTTCTGCAAATTACTGTTTCAATCTTGTTTGCCAGTTCCACCCAATGTAAGACCCAGTTCGGGGGGGATATTTGATGTTAGGAGACACTGCATTTCAGTGGCTTCTGTCCATCTTAAATTTAAGGGAATTTAAGGATGTCATTTGCCATTTTTTCCTTTCTTGGTATTTCACTGATGTTTACTAGTTGGTCTTGACCTTCCTTGAAGAGGTATGTAGACAACAATGTCATCTCCTTTCAGTAGCTGGTATAAACTGCAGGAAAAAAATGCATGACTTGCCCAAGGCTGTGGTTCAGAATCCTTTCGTTTAAGCTACCACCCTCACGCCCAGAGCCCCGTCCACATGAACTCAAGTTTTAACACATTTCATCGGGCTTTTTTCTGTTTGCCACTGTGTGTGTTTTTTAGGCAGGACCACTTAACTCCTTACACATAACTGAAAGAAGTAACGGACACGAATTTTATGGACATACAAGCAAATGTATATGGGCACATGCACATGGCTTACCAAAAAAAAGTATGACTGAGGCAGACTTCATAAGGCATACTTGACACGTCTCTCTACTGCCATATTGTATGACGGCCACAAAATACACATGCATGAACATGCATTCATAAAGAGGAACACAGGCAAACACAGGTGACAAGGCAGGCACCCTCAACTCCCTCATTAGATCTCATAACCACCTTCCATTCATGACCAGCTTTGTTTAATAAAATCGTAACAGCTAACATTTACTGAGCACCTACTGTGTGCCAGAGACTACTAAGGACTTTATATGTATTAGTGCATTTAATTCTCACATTGAACGTCAAGGGTAGATCTTGGACCCTCCCTTAAGACAAGGAGACGGAGGAGGCACAAAGAGACTGAGTATTTTACCAGAGGTCTTACAGCTAGAAAGTGCTAGAAGCGTCAGGGATTTCAAGTCAGGAGATGCAACTCCAGAGACTGCCTCCCCTGTCTGACTGTTCTTAAGAAGAATCCTCGGCTATGAGTCTTGAGACTACAGAAGGGACTAGCTGGGCTAACATGGGACATGGTTAAGTTGTGAAACCAGGAAGTGACAAACCACAAATCAGGAGCGTTTCCTTACAGCTGCTGGCAACTGGGGCCCATATTTTAATGAAATAAAGCTGGCTGGATGGGGAGGAAATGTCGTATATTCACATTCTCTAAAAATGAAATAGCAGAAACTGCAAAGGATGCCATGACCCAGCCTCAGAAACAGCACACACATCTGTATTTTAGAGCCTTCCGGGTCTTACAACATGTGAAAACTTTACTAGGTCAATTCATTCAATGACCACAAAAATATAACAATAGTGCAGTGCTTGAGAAAAACCTTTGGGTACACTGAAAAGTTTCAACACTCATACAGACTATTTTTTTTTTCATCCCACATCCTCCTTGACAGAACAAGAGTATAACTAAGAGGGTTGATATTTCCAAGAAACTCACTAAATTAATCAAATGGAGCCTCACCACATGCCTAGGAAACACAGCAGTATCCTGATGTCATTTTACAAAAGAGAAAACATTTATAAAATCAAAGAGGAACATCAGAAGAAGCCCCTAATTCTCAGGGTTACTTCTGGCATTTTTCTCCAGACATGGCCTGGGGTCCACCTGGGTCAGAATGCTGACCTGCAAGGCAGACCTACGGAACTGCACTCTCTGAGGTTGAGGCCAGGGGCCTGCATTTAAACCTGACTCTGCAAGTGACACTGCCCACAAAAATCTAAACCTCAACAATGAATCAGAGCCACTAATTACAGGTGAGAACAGGAAAATACCTTGTTGGGAACAAGTGGTCTCCCTTTGGAGGACACTAACCAGTGGTTCTCAATCTTGGCTGTACCCTGAAAGCACCTGGGGAGCTTTCATAAAACTCCCCATAATGTCCGAACAGCAGCCCCTAAGGAACAAGGTCTCCATAGAAAAATGGCTTCTTCCAGGGCTGGGGCAAAGAAAATACAAAGTGAGACTGGAATATGTGGTTATGACAAAATTAACGACGCACTCTAAGGCTTGAGGGGTAATTTGTAAAGGACAAAAGGCTCAGCTTGGTAGGGCTTCCACTGGCCAAATCTGGGACAACAACAGCATGTACTAAAGGATTTATTCATTTCAAAAAAAATTCATGAGCCCATAATGATACATTCACTAGGTAGCTAGGTTGAGAGCTAGCTAGATGGATGGATAAGATTAGATAGGTTTATGGGCCAAGACGGGAAAGCTCTTCTTTACAAAAGAATGTCAACTAATGCATGTAGAAATGATAGAAACACATAATCACCATTTTATAACCATCATGGCAACAACTGTTTCTGGCAAGAATCAATGGTTGCTAAAACCACTGGGTGAAATCCAGTTGGGGATTAGGATATTTAGAGAGTCTCAAAGTATCTCCCCACAGCTTATTCATTGATTACAAAAGGAAATGGTCCCCTGAGTATGGAGAAACCTGGCAGACACAGCCTCAAAGTTCATGTCATCAATGATGGGACAAATTAATATCGGGTGCCTCCTTATGTGATGCACTGAGAAGGGCTTAACATCACCTACAGAACGCTCCCGCCCAAAATGTTTAACTGAAATCTGACCGTGAAGAAACATGCAAATCCAGATCACGCAAATCCAAAATGAGGGACAGTTGAGAAAAACTGACCTGGTTTAAAAAAATCTTTTTAAAATCAATATCGCATAAGATTTTTTAAAGGTTAGGCGACTGTTCTAGATCTTAAACCAGTAAAGAGATTTAACAACTAAATATAATGCAATCCTTAACTGGATTCAGGGTTTCTTGTAAAGGTTATAAAGGACAATATTGGAAGAAATGGGGGAATTTGGATATGGACTAATACTAGATAATAGCATTATATTAATGTTACATTTCCTGAGTATGTTAATTCTATTGCAAAAAAAATTCTATTGCAGTTACATAGGAGAATGTCCTTGTTCTGAAGTATTTAGGGATGAAGTGTCTTGATATCTTTAATGTACTTTCAAGTTGTTTAAGGAAAAAACAAAAAGAATGTGTGTGTGTGTGTGTGTGTGTGTGTGTGTACACATACATACAGACACATATGTATACGCATATACATACAGCGAGAGAAAGAGAGAGAGAGAAAGCAAATGTGGCAAAATGTTAACAATGGGTGAATCTAGATGGGTGTCCATTGTACTATTGTTACAACTTTCCTGTACATTTGAAATTTTTCTAAATAAAATATTTAGGGGGAAAAGGAAAAAAAACAGATGCCTGGGCCCCACCCTAGATTCTCTGAAGTCACCGATCTGGGGTGCAGCCTGGGCATCTGAATTTTAGGAACTCCCCAGGTGATTCTAGCATAGAGCCAGGGTTGAGAGACATCTAGACAGGTCAGTTGCCAAAAAATAAATGGGACTCTTCCAGACCATGCTATACAGGCCCTATATTTGGCTTCTCCCCAAAGGGGGGAAAAAATCATACTTATTTGTCCATGTTATCCTAATACATAACCCAGGTGAATGTTGCTGTGCTGGGATTTTTATTTCACAGGCCTTTGCGACAGTTGTACTAAGCAGTCTCTAGCTCTGGAAATGTGTTCCTGGGGCCGGGGGATGGAAAAGATGGTAGTCTCTGCTATCATTAAGTAGCAAACACTGCCAGGGGTGCAGCAACCCCCCAGGTTACTGAGCAGCATTCCGGATTCTTGAAGAAGCTGTTTTTTGAGTCGGAAACATCAATTTATGCAAGGGGCCAGGTTTCCTATTTCAGGATGGAAAAACAATACAAAGCGAACTAAATAAAAGTGGAGAATCACCCATTTTACTCAGGATATCCAGTACATTCTGGGTGCACGGGAAGAGAAAGCTGAATCACTGACTTTGTGGACCCAGCATCATACCTTTTCCCGGAAAAATTCCCTTGCATCACCCTGTTTCCAATGTAATGTAACTCAGACGAAGAGGAGGCCACTTCAGAGGCTGATGGCATGCCAGGAAAAAAGGAACTCATGGTCTTTCCTTACAGACCTCTCTCGGCTGTGGCTGGACTGTTGCAGTGGAAATGTACAGTATTTAATTAACCAGCACTGTCTGGTCCCTGGAGACGCGCCTGCTCGATTCTCCAAGGGATGTGTATCATCAACATCTTTGCATGGCAGAAAACAGTAAATCCATTTGCCTTCTCCTTCAAAGGCAACGTTCATCTGAAAAGAGGTTACAGCTATGCCAGTGCTCATTTGTTCCCAAGTCCCACCAGAATACAGGAGGAAAATGTAGACCCAAGAGGGAACCATTTAGTAGGGCCTCTGAGTCACAGGGGACAGGGAGGGAGGTGGGTGAAGTCAAAAGTCACATAAGGAAAATCAACTGAATCTTGGAGATGAAGGAAATGAACATTGACTAGGTGTCTGCTATGTGCCAAGAACCGTGCTAGGCATGTCGTGTGCGTCCCCTCGAGTCCTCACACCAGCACTGTGAGGTTAGGGGTGCTGGCCCCATCTTGATGGATGGGCCCAGAAAGCCTGGATAACTTGTACGAGGCCCATGAGTAAAATAAGTTGTGGTCTGCAGCCCTCTTCTTCCACCAACCCAAGATAATACCAGGAAGACAGAGCGGGAGTGTGTTTCCGGGGGACTTTGGATACCAAACGAAGGATGAGGACTTAATTTTATGAGACCCTGCCCTGAGGAGGTTTCTGGGCAGAGAAGTGACAGGAAGATGTGAGGAGGACAGTGACCTAGGGAGAAGTGGCTGATGCGAAGGGGTATGCAGAACAGCTCGGGGGCGGGAGCCTAGAAGCAGGCAGAGGGCCCAACAGAGGACAGTGAAAGAGAAAGCCTGAAAAACATGGTGGGAGGAATGAGATACGCAGGGAAGGAAAGGCAGATACACAGTATCATCATCAGGCGATACTGGGGGCCAATGACCCTTCCTTACTTGTCTTTGATCCCAGTACCTAGCTCAGTGTCTGTTAGAGCAGACATGTGATCCATTCTTGCTAAATGGATGGATGAATGAACTAATGAGCACCTAGTCCACATTCTGTGGACTGTGAATCCCTGATTTTGTGAACACAAATTCCCAAAGGAGCACTGAAGAAGGACCAGAAGGGCGGAGGAAAAGAGTTAAAGCCTCAACTCGATGTTAAGCAGGGTGCCCATTAAAGGCCAATGCCAAAATGGTTAAGATGCTATATTCTATGTTATGTGCATTTCACCAATTAAAAAAAAAAGACAATGCCACCCTGACCTATTGCGGGGATGGGAAGATGGTGGCCCCCGTAGTCTTGCCACTGTGCTGAAGGTGTCTCGTTCTCCACTAACACTGTAGCCCGATGCATCGGTGATACTAAACAGTGCCTGAGATACTCCTAACTGCTCTCTTCTTCCAAATTTATGGTCCACTGTCAATTTTACGTAACAGTAGAGCAGGGCTAGATCCCAACAAGAAATGATGTATATTTGATTTTAAATTTAGTCCTCTTTAAGACAGAAAATACTTGTTTCAAGTAGGAAGAAATATATGTGTAAGCATGTTCAGGGCAGCATTTCTTCTAATAGCAAATGCATACACACACAGAGACCCACACAGGAAACATCCTGAAGGTCCACTGCGAAGGAATGGCTCCATGAATCATGGTTTATCCAGGCCATGGGCAACTCAGCAGCCAATTAAACCGGGCAAGCAGCTCTGTGTGTACTGATGTGTAAAAGGTGCCCATCGTACATTAAGTTAAAAGACCAAATCACATAATATGTATATGATCCCCACATTGCAAACGCATGCACGCTTGCGTGTGCACGCGCACACACACACACACACACACACACACACACACACACCACCTCCCTCCCTCCTTAGCTCCCACCAGGGACTCTTTTATTTACTCCTATTATCCAGAACCTATCAAGAGTATGCATTCAACAAATGCTTATTAATGAATAAATGGATTCATTCAACATTCAAGTGATATGTTAGGACCTAATACAATTAAATGAATGAGAGAAGGAGAGTGTGTGTGCACGAACACACTTGTGTAGGCACAGAAGATGGTATGGAAGGGCACACACACACATACACTCTCTGCCGTTGGGGCCCCTTCTCTGGGTTCCTCTAACAACCATTGCTTTTCTCTAGCACCGCCTGCATCCCACTGTATTTGAAATATCTCTGAGTGTCAGTGTATGTTTTTCTCCACTCCTTCAGCTCTGACACCTCTCAGCGCTTTCATGCACACCTTTTTCAACAAATGCAACTCATTTACCAACACCCACATGTGCCTCACGAGGGTTCTGAGGATGCTGTCTCATCACGAATGCCCACTCGCCATCAATCTGTGAGCCCAGGTGCCAGGTATCTAGAAACTGAGGGAGGGACGCAAACCCCTGATCTTCCTTCCCTCAGTCCTAGAAACTTCAGAGTCTAATGCCTTGTTTAAAGAAGCCACTGAAAGCAGTCTTAAAACCAGCCAATTAACACACGACCAAAAAAAAAAAAATCAAGTTTCTATTGCAAGCGAAATACAGAAAGGGGCCATCCATTTAACAAGCCGAGTTTCTGCTAAGAGGAGCTACACATGGATATTTTCAATGTTAACGTTGTCACCTGATATTTCCATAGAAGCCACATAATATAATATGGGCGCCAGGGGCACAAAGAACTCCTTCAAACACAATGGCCTCCACCTCAAACTGACTCATAAAACTGGTGTGAATTAGCTGTCTGAAAGGAAACACGAACTCTGATTTTCCGGCTCATGGACACGTGGTTCATAACGATAGCATTAAGGCACATAAAGAGAATCCTGGGCCTCACAACACCGAAAAGACAGATAACCCAGTGGCCCCAGCACTGCGACCACACCGTGCAGCCCACTTGAGCTCTCAACCTCAGTTTTTCTCATGTATAAGATTAGAATGATGAGGGCAGACCTACTTTACAGAAGGGCTTGCTGCCACCTGACTCCTGCCCTTTTTTCCACTTGTCTTTACATGAACGAATATGCTAAAAGGCAGCCTTGTTCATTATTTATACCAGTTCAACCAATTTTCTTTTTGCCAACCTTCCCTTCCCAATAGCGTGAGGTAAAGGAATCACACTGGAAAACAAACTCAGTGGCACCTCTAAACATCCTCCTGGTTTTCCCCTCTCCTTAGGCTGGTCCCAGGGTTTGGTTTGCTCTTTCAGCACAGTCCTTAATCCAAATGACCAGGCCCACAGCAGACCACACTGGGGGACACTTCTCCAAAGCATCCCTGGCTCGATTCCCCCAGCCCACGCCGCCATCTCTCTGGGGGAGGGAGTCTGCATGTTCAGAGGAGAAAATCTGATACAAAAGCACACTGCTTTTCTCTGCTCTAGCAAGGCTGATTTGGGCAAAATGCCCAAAAGAATTCAACATTATTTATAGAGTTTTGTTTGATCTCCTTTTAAATGCTCCATGCAGAGTCATTCAAGTGAAATAAGAATACAGAATTTCAAAGGGAAAACTGAAGGAAAATTCTAAATATAAGTGATTTGTTGAGCATAAACAAGATTTCTCCTTTCTGTCCAACACACTCCTTCTACCATCTCTATTTTTAAAGGCCTTCTCAAACTTTGTTGCTGACAAATGGACCTATGAGATCCCTAACTTTTACAGTGAAGCGGGAGGCAGAGGGAACAAGATGAGGGGAGAGTGAGTGATGGGTAGCACTCACGTGCACGTGCACATTAAGAACAGAAACAAAGGTCTAGGAAATCCCAGAAACCCTCATCTGGGGTCCACCTCTCTTGCCTAGAGAATTCTCAGGGGAAAATACCCACCATAAACAAATCTGGAGTATCCCAGTTCTCAAAATCAGTACCAAAAAATGGCCCTGGGAGATTTAGAGAATGACAGAAAATTCCACATATCTTTCTCTTTCGGAAGTAGGGGAAAGATCTTTATTGCAGGTAATCAAAATGTTTGCTAAATTCTGACTCATTTTTTTTTAACATCTTTATTGGGGTATGACTCATTTTTAATATAGTTTCCTTTCTCATCCCTATCAGAATAAAGAGGGGGGAAGTGTAAGTTTTTATAAATTTTCTTGATGCAAATGGGGGTTTGCATCCCAATTCCTTCTTCTGTATCTAAAAGCAGAGATTCTTAACTGAGGTTTGTGGATAGATTTCAGTGGGTCTCAACACAGATGGGAAGAAAATTACATCTTTATTGTCACTACCCTCTATGCGAAACCTGGTCTTTCTTTCCACTCTGCATATAGACAACAAGCCACACTGGGATTAGCAGCACCTGTGGATTTTATTTATTCCCTATTATGTGGAGAGATATTTTCAGTTCACATCATGGTCATTGCAGCTACCTTGAAATATCATTTACCCTCATCCCGACTTCAAAATTATGATCGCTTCTAGACTCACTGCTGGATCTTGCTATTTAATGCATGAGTAAAGGAATATGTATTGCTTAAGTTTTTGCAATATTTTTTTTTTTTTTTTTTTTTTTTTTGCGGTATGCAGGCGTCTCACTGTTGTGGCCTCTCCCGTTGCGGAGCACAGGCTCTGGACGCGCAGGCTCAGCGGCCATGGCTCATGGGCCCAGCCGCTCAGCGGCATGTGGGATCTTCCTGGACCGGGGCACGAACCCGTGTCCCCTGCATCGGCAGGCGGACTCTCAACCACTGCGCCACCAGGGAAGCCCAAGCTTTTGCAATATTTTGATACCTGTACTTCAGTATAACTGTATTCATCTGTAATCCTATGTATTTTATTTTATTCATTTACAAACTTTATTCTGAGAAGGGGTCCACAGGCTTCACCAGACTGGCAAACAGGTTCCCAAGCAATTTTTTAAAAAGTTAAGAACTTCTAATCCCTGCTCTCAAGATTATGGTTTGCAAGGAAACTCAAAGGTGCAAGGGGGAATTATACACACACACACACACACATATAAAATAAAGCAGTAAACATGACATTTGGACCCTGTCTGCCATAATGTTTCACAGGCTTTGGAGCAGCACATCATGACAGAAGAACCACATTGGGTGGGCTTCCCTGGTGGCGCAGTGGTTAAGAATCCGCCTGCCAATGCAGGGGACACAGGTTCGAGCCCTGGTCTAGGAAGATCCCACATGCCGTGGAGCAGCTAAGCCCATGTGCCACAACTACTGAGCCTGAGCTCTAGAGCCCATGAGCCACAACTACTGGAGCCCACGCGCCTAGAGCCTGTGCTCCGCAACAAGAGAAGCCACCGCAATGAGAAGCCCGTGCACTGCAACGAAGAGTAGCCCCCGCTCACCGCAACTAGAGAAAGCCCATGTGCAGCAACAAAGACCCAACGTGACCAAAAATAAAATAAATAATAAAAATAAATACATTAAAAAAAAGAAGAAGAACCACATTGGGCAACTTGACAGGTCCTGATCCACGAACAGCCGTGCGGCACAGTGTTCAGGAGGCTGCTGGCCAAGTGCCCTCTTATTACCCGGGTCAGTGGCTGGCGAGAGCCCTGCTCTGTCATCTGGCACCTTGGCTCAGCTGAGCTCAACGCCCATTGCTCCCTTCCACGAAGGCCAGCACAGCTAATTTGCAGACTGCCACCTGCCACCGCCTCAATGTCCCCCCTCCAACCAAGCCCTGCGTTTCTCTCCTTTTTCAAACCAGTAAAGTTATGGAAAGCATCACAAGGTCCCCCTGCCATCCCAGGATAAAGAGGTCACTTGGGCTTCCGTGCACCCACAGAGCTCCAGATACACCTCTTCCTCCCAGCCCGAGTCAGCTGCACTGTCTTCTCTGCGTGCATGTACCCAGTGCCGGCTGGGCAGTCAGTGCACGAATGTTCCATGAAGGGAGGGAAGTTTGTGCCAATGTTTATAACTGCACAGGATTTGCTTGGATGCGTTGCCTGGCTTCCACCGAGGTCCCATCTTTGTGGTATCACTGGAGGATGAAGGACCCTAAGGTCAGCAAGTCCAACTGAGACCAGAGGCATCTGACCAGTTCTTAAAAAAAAAAAAATTAAAATCCAGAAAAGAGCAATTCCACTTTTACAAAGCTATGCTCCAGATAACTTACATGAAATGTACAAAGATATATGCATAATGCTCAGTGCTACACTGTTCAGAAGAGTGAAAAACCAGAATCATCCTAAACGTCCTTCAGTTAGGGGACTGGTTAGTCAAGTCACGGTGTATCTACAGGTGGACTATTAAACAGTGGCACTGCTCTAAACGACCGTTATGCCAAGAGTTCCAAGATTCTCTTCAACCTAACATCACGAATTGCAATACACTATAAACAGCACGATGCTATCTGTATTTTTTTTAAAACACCAATATGCCTGTATCACTATGTGCTTAGATTAGGTCGTACCATGTGAAATTGACACTTCTGTGGTCAAATCTCTGCAATTTCTTATGGTTCATCGCAATAGACATGGGTGGAGATCTTCTGAGGAGTTGACCACGAGCCAGGTCTCCTCTGGGGAATATGAATGAGGAAAGGGATTTTAAGTTACTTTTTGACTTTTGTTACCATGACATTCCTTTACTAATTTTTCACACCGAGCATGTATTATTTTTATAATAAGTCTAACAAAGAAAACTTAGGGTGAATCTAAAATAAAATGTACAACTTAAATTTTAAGAAAAGAGCAGTGAGGTCTATACAACACTATAGCACAAAAGCTGCCTTACAGAGCAGGCAATTTTTTTTTTAACATCTTTATTGGAGTATAATTGCTTTACATTGTTGTGTTAGTTGCTGCTGTATCACAAAGTGAATCAGCTATATGTATACAGATATCCCCATATCCCCTCCCTCTTGCGTCTCCCTCCCTCCCACCCTCCCTATCCCACCCCTCTAGGTGGACACAAAGCACCGAGCTGATCTCCCTGTGCTATGTGGCTGCTTCCCACTAGCTATCTATTTTACATTTGGTAGTGTATATATGTCCATGCCACTCTCTCACTTCATCCCAGCTTACCCTTCCCACTCCCTGTGTCCTCAAGTCCATTCTCTACGTCAGAGCAGGTGATTTTGTTGCGATCAGAACAAAACCCGTTACTGTGGGCTTCCTCTAGGGGCTACAAAGAGTTTTGTTGCCAAGGACCCTCTGGAGGAGTGTCATTCAGAAAAGGATGGGTTTCTAGGCAAATGAGCAATGCAGATAAAGGGACTGGGCTACCTGTAAGCAAAGGTTTTTAAAGATAATTTTTTCCCCTAAACAAACAGTTTACTGATACACATAGTTATCTCTTTGTTCAAGGCAAATAAAGGTTTTTCTCCTTTATTGAAGCAAGTCCCACTTTCCTTGGAAATGCGGGAGAGTAGCAAAGGTACATTTTAAAAAATGGTATCTCACACTCGGACTTTTCATTTTCCACACCGATCTGCACCTTTCCTCTCCCCCTGGAGGGAACTGAGTGCCATGAAAAGTATAAATTTTGAAACTGTAAATCTAGAAGGTGTTAATCTAGAAATTTGGAGGCAATAAAATGAATGTAGATTCATTCGTGGAATAGAGAAAGGAAGAGCAGAGGGAGAGAAGTAGAGAGAAATAAGTGCACATGGATTCCTCCAACAATGCTGATTTTTGCCTGCACCGCTTGCCTCAGCACTTAAACATCTTTTTTTAAATAAATTTAATTATTTACTTATTTTTGGCTCTGTTGGGTCTTCGTTGCTGCGCGCGGGCTTTCTCTAGTGTGACGAGCAGGGGCTACTCTTCATTGCGGTGCGCAGGCTTCTCCTTGCGGTGGCTTCTCTTGCTGTGGAGCACGGGCTCTAGGCGCGTGGGCTTCAGTAGTTGTGGCTCGCGGGCTCAGTAGTTGTGGCGCACGGGCTTAGTTGCTCCGCGGCATGTGGGATCTTCCTGGACCAGGGCTCGAACCCGTGTCCCCTGCATTGGCAGGCGGATTCCTAACCACTGTGCCACCAGGGAAGCCCAGCACTTAAATATCTTTACGTCAACAGGCTTCATGATCAAGTTTTCTATATACTATACCTAAGTAAGTCTCCTTTTGCAAGACGAAACTTCCTGGAGGGCAGGAATTGAGTTTTCCTATCCGTCTACAGCAGGGCTTGGCAAACTTGTTCTGTAAAGGGCCAGAGGAAATATTTTCGGCTTTGCAGGCCACACAGTCTCTGTGGCAACCAATTAACTCTGTGGCTGTAGCACAAAAGCAGCCACAGACCGTATGTAAATGAAGGGGCATGGCCATGTGCCGATAAAACTGTATTTCCCAAAATAGGTAGCACCAGATGTGGCCCATGGGCTGGGATTTGCCAACCTCTGGTCTACAGAAAGGCGAGGTCAGGGTCCAAATCAGGGACCAGGGATGATTTTTCTTTTAAGGAAGAGCAAGAAACATTGCTAAGTTTGCACTGTCAGCTTAGAAGCAAGCCCCTCTCAGACGCCTTCCCTGACGACCTCTGAGGCAGGGCTAAGCGCCCCCATCACCACCATCATGGGACAGCACGGCACCCAGAGCACAATGCTCTCTTCACCCTGATCCCACTGCCCCCACTGCCCCTGCTGCCCGGGACTCTTGGATTCTCAAATCCTAGACTCCTGTGAGCAGCAGCTGAGCTGGCCGCCTTGTAGATTATGAGAGGTTAGCCCAGAGCCCAGCCCTGAACAAGCCTTTAGTAATAATCTCAAAAACAAAATGAAGTGTTGATGGGAAGAACTGAAGGCTGGCATGATGCTGCCAATGAAAATACAGAAGCAAGCAGAAGTGGGAGTCTGACAGGCAGGAGAATCTGAGGCTCAGCCACGTGGGGACAGCTGGGGATTCCACGGCAGACAACCGAACCCCGGGCTAGGTCCAGCCAGGGATGGGTGCAGGGATGGGTGGGCAGCCCTAAGCCAGGGTGGCACAGTGAGAGACAGAGATGGGTCTGCCCTGGGCATCTCAAAGAAGAGAAGCCCCTGTCCTCCCCCCACTAGGTATAACCAGGGACGCCCACTGCCCTATTTGCTGGCCACAACACAAAGCCAACTCAACGGGAAGCAGGGTGGAGGGACAAGAAACCTGGGCCCCAAGGAGTCTGCTCTGCCTCTGGACTTCCTGTTGTACAAGACAGACATTTCCTTACAACCTACGCCAGGTGAAACCAGGGTGTCTGTGACTTGCAGCCACGAGACCACTAACCAGCACAGGGTGGCTGAGAGTGGAGGTGAGGGTGAGGGAAGCAAGGAGGGAGGTCCGGCCCAGAGGTGAGGTTTGGGGGCTCGTGTGCTTTGTGGCAGTGGCTGAGCCCAGGAATTAGACAGAATCGAAGATGCCGAAGACAGAACCATAAAAATAGCTTACACTTGAGGAGTTGGCAAAATATAACAGAGAAAGAGGTAGAGCAGGGGTGAGAGGCGTAAAGACACAGAAGGCAAAACAAGTGCTTTCAGAAAGAGGCAGCAATCTAAGGTGCTGTGGAGTCAGGCAGGGCAGCATGGAGGAAGGAGTCTTAAAGACAGAGTACATTTCCCCACCCGATGTGACTTGTTTTAGAAAACAAAGTGAACTGGAGGTAGCAATGTGCCAGTTTGGAGCCCAGGCCTCAAGGGAACTTGCTCTGTTGCACCTCCACCACTGCCGTATTAATGTGCTCAAGCTAGCCTGCTGGAGCATGCAAGACACACAGAGCAGGGCTGAGGTGCCGAAGGCCTGCAGCTGAAGCCGAACCAAACGCTAGCGGCCCTCCAGACACACGAGGAAGCCCAGTCAAAACCGTAAAGACTACCCAGCTAGCTCCCAGTTGACCCCAGATTCAGAAGCCATAAACGCTTACTGTTGTTTGCCACTGAGGTTTTATGGTTATTTGTTATGCAGCATTACTGTGGCAAGAGATAACTGATACAACAATGCCTGGCACAGAACAGGTCCTCAAAAAATGTTTAAAATGCACACACTCAGAAGCCCTCCTGCAAGGCCATGAAGATGAGCCGGCTCTGCCTCTCTGCATCCCTTCTTGTCCTCCTGGGCACCCTGGCGGCTGGCACCCAGAGGGATGAAACCAGCACCCCTGCCCAAGCCCCGCAGCCCACCTTCTGCCCGGAGCCTCCCTACATGGGTCCCTGCAAGGCCCTGTTGTTCAGGTACTTCTACAACGCCAGCTCCAGGCTCTGCAAGACCTTTGCTTACGGCAGATGCAGAAGGAAGCAGAACAACTTCCTGGATAAGGAGGACTGCATCAGCACCTGCAATGGCTGCAACAGGCTCCAGGAGAGCTGGGCAACTGTGCTCCCCTGAGATGCTAAAGTCCTAGGAGGGCCCCCACAGGGCTGGGCTGTGGTTGCTTCTGAAAGATTTGAGCCTCCTCCTCTGCTCCCTTCTCAAACCTACCCTCCTCAGCAGAACCCTGCCTCTTTCCTCACTGCATCCTCACCTTCATCTCCCATGTCACCATCACTGCACTCCTCGGAGGGGGCAGGAATGGAATTTCTGACATCTAGTTCTGAGTGTCAGTGGTGGCAGAGGTCTTTTCACTAAAGAAGCCCCTTTCCCCACAGTGATGTTGCATATTATCTGTCAGTGGCTTCAACCTCTGGCCTTATATTTAATAAATTCATTTTCTAATTAAAAAAACACCACACACACACACACACACACACACACACACACACACACACACACACACTCAGGAAAGATAAAGGCTGCAAATACACTATCATTCTTCTATCCTGGTAAGTTAAGTGTCATTTCCCTTGACTGTTTCTCCATATTCATCCAGCCCCAAAGGGTAAAAGAAGTTTCTAGAAAGAGTTCTTTTTAGAAGTTTCTAGAAACACTAATTTTAAAGGCCAGGAAAAGGTTACTAATTTCCTACTTGTTTAGTATGTTTGTCTTTAGCTAACAAATGCAAGCGGAAAACAAAGCAGAAGGAAAGTTTTCCTGCCCCAGAATTCTATCACCCAAGTCATCCTTTACTCCTCAAAAAACACACAATTCAATTGAGGTAGGGTAACATATACGACATTTCAATGGTAATTATTAATTTTAAAAATTTCTTAGCTGATGGTAGGTAGAAGGGTGTTGAGTATTTGCCATATCATTCTTGATTCTTTTTTAAAATTGTGGTAAAACATACATAACATAAAATGTACCACTCTAATCACTGTTAAGGGTACAGTTCACTGGCATTCAGCACATTCACATTATTGTCCAACCATCACCACTAGTCATCTCCAGAGCTTCTTTCATCTTCCCAAACTAAAATTCCATATCCATTAAACAGAACTGCCCATCTCCCCACTCCCTCCAGCCACTGGTAACCACCACTCTACTTTCTGTCTCTATGAATTTGACTACTCTAGGGACCTCATTCAAGTGGGATCATACAGTATTTGTCCTTTTATGACTGGCTTCTTTTACTTAGCATAATGTTCTCAAGATTCATCCATGTTGTAGCACATATCAGAATTTCTTCCTTTTTAGGGCTGAATAATATTCCACTGCATGGATAGAGCACTTTTGTTTATCCATTCATCCATTGATAGACACTTGGGTTGCTCCCACCTTTTGCCTATAGTGAATAATGCTGCTACGAACATAGGTGTATAAATACCTGTTCAAGTCCCTTCTTGAGCTGATTTTACATATCTTTATTAAAACCTTATTTTGAAATATGAAACAGGCTAAAAGACCTACATCACTTAGCTAGCAGTCTTCACGCATCATCTAACCAAGTTGGGGGAATGGAATTGGTACCCACAGTTTGTAAGTTAACCCAATTTGCCATGGATGATTTTATCCTACACCTACTGATATAAAAATGGAGATAATAGAAAAAAGCCTTTTGGGGGAGGTAGGATTCTGAAACATGCTAATGTGAACGCAAAATGAATACACATCTCACCACCCATTCAACCCTGCACAATCAAGCTGAGTAAAGAACCTGCACTGCCGTACAGTGGGCAAGAACAAGTGGCTTACCAAAGGCAGAAACGCTGTTTTAAATTCATTACCCAATAAAACCACCATGGGGCTCTCTCAGCAAAGAACCAAAATCCTCTAAAGCTCTCCAGAAATTTCTGACAGGGCATGTGGGAACCTGATTCATCCAACAAACATTTGTTGGCCACAGGAGCTCGAATGGGCTGTGGGGAATATGTAGAATGGATCCCAATATTCCTTCCTGGGGACCCTGGATAGCGTTTGCAAAGAGAAGAGTGGGATCCTTTAGCTTTTTAACATTCCAAAGGGCTTAATAGCCAAAATGAGGGCACACAGGTTAAAATGTTTCACAGGACTATATATAAACGGTACCATGACCCTAATCTGAAGACCTAGTTATGTGCTAACGCAGATAAGGAAATTTGTCATCCAAAGAGTCAAAAACTTTTAGAAAGAGTCCCCAGACTTAAAAAATACTGAAAACTTCTCAATCAACCTTCCAATCTGCAGAGGAAGAAACTGATGCTTCAAAGGTGAAATGACCTTCCCAAGATTGCTAATGGCTGTGAGAGCTGTGAACTATCTGAATGTCTCATAAGTCCTCGAATGAAGGTCTCTGACTCATCCTGGGCAGAAGTATAAGGGAGAAAAAGGCACACAAATGGTTTTCCAGCCTCAGTGAACTCACAGTCAAGTTCTAAGCCCCCGAAAATGGATAGGATATTTGTCAACTGTTATCAAGTCTTGCTGGTTACCCAGGCCCCACCTGCCTCTGGCAATATGCAATCTAAAGGTTGAAAGGGAGGCCGTCCGAGAGTCGGTCTGGTTTGGTTTGGTTTGGTTTCAATACAAAGCTGACACTCCTCAGCTCTAATAAATGATCACTTTCCATTTTCCACTTCAACTTGGGCTTTTGATAGAATGAGTCCATACGTCAATATGAACAGATCGATACAGTTCATAATTTATGAAGATGTAGGCAGAGGGAGAGATTGATCCTGCGGAACCACCCAACTGAGGCTTGCCTCTCTTCCTCTCTTCCTTCTTGCTGCTTAGGTTGGTGATTTTTAAATTTATTAACACCTCCACCTGAGATGATCAGCAAGGAATGAGAAAAGTGAAATAGCATCCTACATAAGCCTTTCTAATAAACTGCAAAAGGGTGTCTGCGGGTCTAACGTGGATTTCAATGATCCATGTTATTCCAGTCAAGCCTCCACAAATGTAAATAAGAGCTGGTGACACACATTTAATATACGCAGATATATGCACACCCCAGGACCTAGTTCCAGAATGAGATGGAGCTTAAAGAGTAAGACATCACAGAGGGAGGATGCAGAGGGAGCCAGGGGGACAGGGAAGGAAGAAAGGAAAGAGAGAAGGCGGGAAGGAGGCTCTTAAGCACAACTGTGAATTGCACACAAATTCTGTGCAAGAAGGTCAGGGCTACAGAGCCCAAGCTTAGGAGGCAAGTGTGAAGTATGTTTTGTTTTTTGTTTGTTTGTTTGTTCGTTTTTTGTGGTACGTGGGCCTCTCACTGCTGTGGCCTCTCCCGTTGTGGAGCACAGGCTCCGGACGCGCAGGCTCAGCAGCCATGGCCCACGGGCCCAGCCGTTCCGCGTCATGTGGGATCTTCCCGGACCAGGGCACGAACCCACGTCCCCCGCATCGGCAGGCGGACTCTCAACCACTGCACCACCAGGGAAGCCGGTGAAGTATGTTTTGAAGTGTACATATAAGTACAAAATAGAATCAGAATTTCCATTCCTGGCTCATCTGGGTTTGCTAGTGTCAGACACATTGGCAACTTAGTTACTTTTTCTCTTCCTATATAACTTCAAGTGTCTTACTTTTTATCTTAATGATTTAGACAAAAGTAAATTACAAAGGAAGCTAATTTCTTCAAAAGAAACAAACTACTCCCAATGATATTATCAAAGAGCTGCTTTAAAGCTTTTTAAAAGTTAAACTTAAAATAACTGGTATCATTTTTTTCCCTAAACAACATTTTTTTAAAAAGAGAACTATTCACAACAGTTCTTGTGTGTGTGTGTGTGTGTGTGTGTGTGTGTGCGCGCGCGCGCGTGCGCGCACTTTACTCTGTCAAATACCAGGACCTAGAAAAAAGGGTTAAAAGAAATAAGGGGAAAACTCAATAACAAAACCTTGGGAAATCTGATTTTCCTTTGCAAGCAATGACAATACTGAAGAACCCATCCAAGGGGGAGTGGGGAAGAGGGCTCCCTGCTCCAAAGTTCCGGCATCTTCAGCGAGTCAACAAGAGGTGGTTACACAGACAGATTTTACTTAAACTGAAATCTGAAAACATGATACTAATCGCTGGTAATGCATAATAAATATGGGATTCCACACAAGCAAAATTAACACATAATCCAACCATCTCTTTTGATGAGTATCTTCACTTTCTCTCCCTAGCTCTGTCGATGGTGATGCTGAACACTCAAATATCAGAGGAAGGAGTCCAGAAAGGAGGGAAGAGTGGATACACTGTTGGACATAAAATAAACTGAACGCGATAGTCGCATTTAGAAAACCTTGGGGAAGGGTGTAAAATCAAACACAGATTAAAAGGATGACATAAAATCTAAACCTTCCCATACCCCGGATACATTTCATCTCATGTTATACTAGGAAACATGAAACATTTAGGAGCCTTCACACAAACACACTTACCCTTATAACTTAATTCTACTTTCAATCTTGTTACTCAAGATCTGGTTCAAATTTCCTCCTCTGGAAATGTATTTTGCTGTCTCACTCTCTACTAATGGCCCATTATCAGGCCCAGAGCTAAATGTAGTCCTTATTCTCATAATCCACTTTCCAAACCAGATACTTAGTAAGTCTCCTCTCTCCTCAGTACTCAGTCACCAAAGACAATTTCTCTGAATCACAGAATTTCAACAGTTTCTCCCTAAATATATAACTTAATAAGCATGTTCTCCCTCTGATAGTTTTCCTTCTGGTATTTTATTTTGCAAAAAGGTTGGGGTGTTTGCGAACTACATACAGTTGACCCTTGAACGACGTGTGGGTTAATCTGAGTATAATTTATAGTCGGTCTTCTATATCCGCGGATTTAATCCACATCCATGGATTTAACCAACCATGGACCATGTGGTACTGCAGTATTTACTGTTGAAAGATATGTGTATATTATGTGGACCGCACAGTTCAAACCCACGTTGTTCAAGGGTCAAGTGTGCTTTCATCCAATAATTAAAGTTGGTTCCAAGATGAATACAATGTGGCTTCTTCCTTCAAGGAGTTTACAATCTAGGAAAGAAAATCAAAATCTAAACACACACACACACACACACACACACACACACGGAAAAAGAAGACTATAAGTGTACTATAGAATGAAATGCAGTCAACAGTCACAAGTGCCCAAAAATAATCATTAAAGATCAGCCACTCACTAAGGCTTTTCTGACACTATTACTTGTATTACTGCATATATTTCTGTGAGATGAAGGCAGCAAGAGACCTTCGGTGTCTGCCTCTATTGGTGCCTTGGGAAAATCAGTTCTCACCTCTCCCCACCTCAGTTTCTTTATATTTAAAATGGACTGATAATGATGCTTCTCTCACCACCCTTCACAGGGTAATTCTCAGAAGTGAATGAGTCATTCAGTCTCTCTCTCTATGTAAACTGTAAAGCTCTATGAAAGCCAAGGAATTTTTAAATCAACTATACTCCAATAAAATTTTAAAAAATAAAATAAAATAAATAAAACTAATGAGAGGAAATCAAATAAATTAATCTTACTGAAAAAAAGAAGTCAAGGAATTTTTGTTTATAAAATGTCATTTCTGCGGGCTTCCCTGGTGGAGCAGTGGTTGAGAGTCCGCCTGCCGATGCAGGGGACACGGGTTTGTGCCCCGGTCCGGGAAGATCCCACATGCCGCGGAGCGGCTGGGCCCGTGAGCCATGGCCGCTGAGCCTGCGCATCTGGAGCCTGTGCTCCGCAACGGGAGAGGCCACAACAGTGAAAGGCCCACGTACAGCAAAAAAAAAAAAAAAAAAAAAGTCATTTGTTCTGTCCATCGACAGACGAATGGATAAAGAAGATGTGGTACATATATGCAATGGAATATTACTCAGTCATAAAAAGGAACGAAATCAGGTCATTCGTAGAGACAGGGATGGACCTAGACTGTCATACAGAGTGAATTAAGTCAGAAAGAGAAAAACAAATATCGTATATTAACGCATATATGTGGAACCCAGAAAAATGGTACAGATGAACCAGTTCGCAAGGCAGAGATAGAGACACGGATGTAGAGAACAAACGTATGGACACCAAGGGGGGGAAAGTGGGGGTGGTGGTGGGATAAATTGGGAGATTGGGATTGACATATATATACTAATGTATAAAATGGATAACTAATAAGAGCCTGCTGTGTAGCACTGGGAACTCCACTTCGCTGTACAGTAGAAACTAACACAACTTTGTAAAACAGCTACACCCCAATAGAAAAAAAAAAGAAAGAGAAAAATGTCATTTGTTCAAATATAGAATTTTTGTAATTTCTACTCATCCACCTTCTAATAAGTACTAGCAATTCTCCTATATCAAAAGGGAATATTTTTTTAATTAACAAGAGTATTCCGCAAATGGCTATTATGACAGAAATATTCCAAAGTTAAATTCTTCTGTGCATTGGCAATAAGAAAAAAGTATGAAGGGGAAACGATCCTATTTACAAAAGCCAACAATAACCACAATCTATATAGGAAAAGGATTATAAGGAGTAAGCAAGGCAGCACAAATTAAACCATAACGTGATTAAACAGTAATATCCTATATGTCAGTGAATCACTAGAATCAGCTGCTTAGAATTCAGAAGTAGATATATGTTTTAATGTGGTGATATATTGGCAAGAATTGGACCCCTGTGACATTTGGGGTAAAGGGGTGAGGGGAGAAAAGAGTTTCACTTATGCACCCGTACATAAAGACAATTTATATGACACAATACAAAACTTTTAAACAAAAAAAGTCAGGAAAATGTCAGTTCTTTCTAAACTGACATACTTTTATGCAATTCAAAACAAAATACCAATGGAATTTTTAACTTGATAACATGATTTCAGAATAAACAAGTGAGAGCAGCTAAAATATTTTTGAAAATGAAGAGTGATAACAGGAAGGACAAAAGCCATACCACAGAGAAGGAACCAAGATGGTGTAGTAGAAGGACTTGCACTCACTCCCTCTTGCGAGAACACCAGAATCACAACTAGCTGCTGGACAACCATTGACAGGAAGACACTGGAACTCACCAAAAAAGATACCCCACATCCAAAGACAAAGGAGAAGCCACAATGAGATGGTAGGAGGGGTGCTATCACAATAAAATCAAATCCCATAACTGCTGGGTGGGTGACTCACAGACTGGCGAACACTTATACCACAGAAGTCCACCTACTGGAGTGAAGGTTCTGAGCCCCACGTCAGGCTTCCCAACCTGGGGGTCCAGCGACAGGAGGAGGACTTCCTAGAGAATCAGACTTTCAAGCCTAGTGGGAATTTATTGCAGGACTTTGACAGGACTGGGGGAAACAGAGACTCCACTCGTGGAGGGCACACACAAAGTAGTGTGCGCATCGGGACCCAGGGAAAGGAGCAGTGACCCCGGGGGAGACTGAACCAGATCTACCTGCTAGTGTTGGACAGTCTCCTGCAGAGGTGGGGGGTGGCTCTATTTCACAGTGGGGACAAGGACACTGGCAGCAGAAGTTCTGGGAAGTACTCCTTGGCGTGAGCCCTCCCAGAGTCAGTCATTAACCCCACCAAAGAGCCCAGGTAGGCTACAGTGTTGGGTTGCCTCAGGCCAAACAACCAACAGGGAGGGAACCCAGCCCCACCCATCAACAGGGAAGCAGATTAGTTTTACTGAGCTCTGCCCACCAGAGCAACAGTCAGCTCTACCCACCACCAGTCCCTCCCATCAGGAAACTTCCACAAGCCTCTTAGATAGCCTCATCCGCCAGAGGGCAGACAGCAGAAGCAAGAAGAACTACAATCCTGCAGCCTATGGAACGAAAACCAAATTCACAGAAAGATAGACAAGATGAAAAGGCAGAGGACTATGTACCAGATGAAGGAACAAGACAAAACCCCAGAAAAACAACTAAATGAAGTGGAGATAGGCAACCTTCCAAAAAAGAATTCAGAATAGTGATAGTGAAGATGATCCAGGACCTCGGAAAAAGAATGGAGGCAAAGATCGAGAAGATGCAAGAAATGTTTAACAAAGACCTAGAAGAATTAAACAACAAACAAACAGAGATGAACAATACAATAACTGAAATGAAAACTACACTAGAAGGAATCAATAGCAGAATAACTGAGGCAGAAGAACAGATAAGTGACCTGGAAGACAGAATGGTGGAATTGACTGCTGCAGAACAGAATAAAGAAAAAAGAATGAAAAGAAATGAAGACAGCCTAATGTTGTCCTCTGGGACAACATTAAATGCAACAACATTCGCATTATAGGGATCCCAGAAGGAGAAGAGAGACAGAGAGGACCCGAGAAAATATTTGAAGAGATTATAGTCGAAAACTTCCCTAACATGGGAAAGGAAATAGCCACCCAAGTCCAGGAAGCGCAGAGAGTCCCATACAGGATAAACCCAAGGAGAAACACGCTGAGACACATAGTAATCAAACTGGCAAAAATTAAAGACAAAGAAAAATTATTGAAAGCAGCAAGGGAAAAACGACAAATAACATACAAGGGAACTCCCGTAAGGTTAACAAGCCAGAAGGGAGTGGCATGATATACATAAGTGATGAAAGGGAAGAACCTACAACCAAGATTACTCTAGCCTGCAAGGATCTCACTCAGATTCAATGGAGAAATCAAAAGCTTTACAGACAAGCAAAAGCTAAGAGAATTCAGCACCACCAAACAAGCTCTACAACAAATGCTAAAGGAACTTCTCTAAGTGGGAAACACAAGAGAAGAAAAGGACCTACAAAAACAAACCCAAAACAATTAAGAAAATGGTCATAGGAACATACATAGCCATAATTACCTTAAACATGAATGGATTAAATGCTCCAACCAAAAGACACAAGCTTGCTGAATGGATACAAAAACAAGACCCATGTATATGCTGTCTACAAGAGACCCATTTCAGACCTAGGGACATACACAGACTAAAAGTGAGGGGATGGAAAAAGACATTCCATGCAAATGGAAATCAAAAGGAAGCTGGAATAGCAATACTCATATCAGATAAAACAGACTTTAAAATAAAGAATGTTACAAGAGACAAGGACGGATACTACATAATGATCAAGGGATCAATCCAAGAAGAAGATATAACAATTATAAATATATATGCACCCAACATAGGGGCACCTCAATACATAAGGCAACTGCTAACAGCTATAAAAGAGGAAATCGAGAGTAACACAATGACAGTGGGGACTGTAACACCTCACTTTCACCAATGGACAGACCATCCAAAATGAAAACAAATAAGGAAACAGAAGCTTTAAATGACACAATACACCAGATAGATTTAATTGATATTTATAGGACATTCCATCCAAAAACAGCAGATTACATTTTCTTCTCAAGTGCGCACGGAACATTCTCCAGGATAGATCACATCTTGGGTCACAAGTCAAGCCTCAGTAAATTTGAGATAAATCATATCAAGTATCTTTTCTGACCACGACTCTATGAGATTAGGAATCAAGTACAGGGGAAAAAATGTAAAAAACACAAACACATGGAGGTGAAACAATACGTTACTAAATAATCAAGAGATCACTGAAGAAATCAAAGAGGAAATTAAAAAATACCTAGAGACAAATGACAATGAAAACACGATGATCCAAAACCTATGGGATGCAGCAAAAGCAGTTCTAAGAGGGAACTTTATAGCTATACAGGCCTACCTCACGAAACAAGAAAAATCTCAAGTAAACAATCTAACCTTACACCTAAAGGAACTAGAGAAAGAACACACAAAACCCAAAGTTAGCAGAAGGAAAGAAATCATAAAGATCAGAGCAGAAATAAATGAAATAGAAACAAAGAAAACAATAGCAAAGATCAATAAAACTAAAAGCTGGTTCTTTCAGAAGATAAAGAAAATTGATAAACCATTAGCCAGACTCATCAAGAAAAAGAGGGAGAGGACTCAAATCAATAAAATTAGAAATGAAAAAGAAGTTACAACAGACAGCACAGAAATACAAAGCATCCTAAGAGACTACTACAAGCAACTCTATGCCAATAAAATGGACAACCTGGAAGAAATGGACAAATTCTTAGAAAGGTATAACCTTCCAAGACTGAATCAGGAAGAAACAGAAAATATGTACAGACCAATCACAAGGAATGAAATGGAAACTGTGATTAAAAATCTTCCAACAGGGGCTTCCCTGGTGGCCCAGTGGTCGAGAGTCCGCCTGCCGATGCAGGGGACACGGGTTTGTGCCCCGGTCTGGGAGGATCCCACATGCCGCAGAGCGGCTGGGCCCGTGAGCCATGGCCGCTGAGCCTGCACATCTGGAGCCTGTGCTCCGCAACGGGAGAGGCCACAACAGTGAGAGGCCTGCGTACTGCAAAAAAAAAAAAAAAAATCTTCCAACAAACAAAAGTCCAGGACCAGATGGCTTCACAGGTGAATTCTATCAAACATTTAGAGAAGAGCTAACACCTATCCTTCTCAAACTCTTCCAAAAAACTGCAGAGGAAGGAACACTCCCAAACTCATTCTATGAGGCCACCAACACCCTGATACCAAAACCAGACAAAGATACTACAAAAAAAGAAAATTACAGACCAAATATCACTGATGAATATAGATGCAAAAATCCTCAATAAAATACTAGCAAACAGAATCCAACAATACGTTAAAAGGATCATACACCACGATCAAGTGGGATTTATCCCAGGGATGCAAGGATTCTTCAATATATGCGAATCAATCAATGTGATACACCATATTAACAAATTGAAGGAGAAAAACCATATGATCATCTCAATAGATGCAGAAAAAGCTTGTGACAAAATTCAACACCCATTTATGATACAAACTCTCCAGAAAGTGGGCAGAGAGGAAACCTACCTCAACATAATAAAGGCCATATACGACAATCCCACAGCAAACATCATTCTCAATGGTGAAAAACTGAAAGCATTCCCTCCAAGATCAGGAACAGGACAAGGATGTCCACTCTCACCACTATTATTCAACATTGTTTTGGAAGTCCTAGCCACGGCAATCAGAGAAGGAAAAGAAATAAAAGGAATACAAATTGGAAAAGAAGAAGTAAAACTGTCACTGTCTGCAGATGACATGATACTATACATAGAGAATCCTAAAGATGCCACCAGAAAACTACTCGAGCTAATCACTGAATTTGGTAAAGTTGCAGGATACAAAATTAATGCACAGAAATCTCTTGCATTCCTATACACTAATGATGAAAAATCTGAAAGAGAAATGATGGAAACACTCTCATTTACCATTGCAACAAACAGAATAAAATACCTAGGAATAAACCTACCTAGGGAGACAAAAGACCTGTATGCAGAAAACTATAAGACACTGATGAAAGAAATTAAAGATGATACCAACAGATGGAGAGATATACCATGTTCTTGGATTGGAAGAATCAATATTGTGAAAATGACTATACTACCCAAAGCAATCTACAGATTCAATGCAATCCCTATCAAATTACCAATGGCATTTTTTACAGTACTAGAACAAATCATCTTAAACTTTGTATGGAGACACAAAAGACTCCAAATAGCCAAAGCAGTCTTGAGGGAAAAAAACGGAGCTGGAGGAATCAGACTCCCTGACTTCAGACTACACTACAAAGCTACAGTAATCAAGACAATATGGTACTGGCACAAAAACAGAAACAGAGATCAATGGAACAAGATAGAAAGCCCAGAGATAAACCCACGCACCTATGGTCAACTCATCTACGACAAAGGAGGCAAGGATATACAATGGAGAAAAGACAGTCTCTTCAATTAGTGGTGCTGGGAAAACTGGACAGCTACATGTAAAAGAATGAAATTAGAACACTCCCTAACACCATACACAAAAATAAACTCAAAATGGCTTAGAGACCTAAATGTAAAACCAGACACTATAAAACTCTTAGGGGAAAACATAGGAAGAACACTCTTTGACATAAATCACAGCAAGATCTTTTTTGATCCACCTCCTAGAGTAATGGAAATAAAAACAAAAATAAACAAATGGGACCTAATGAAACTTCAAAGCTTTTGCACAGCCAAGGAAACCATAAACAGGACAAAAAGACAACCCTCCGAATGGGAGAAAATACTTGCAAACAAGTCAACGGACAAAGGATTAATCTCCAAAATATATAAACAGCTCACGCAGCTCAATATTAAAGAAACAAACAACCCAATCCAAAAATGGGCAGAAGACCTAAATAGACATTTCTCCAAAGAAGACATACAGATGGCCAAGAAGCAGATGAAAGGCTGCTCAACATCACTAATTATTAGAGAAATGCAAATCAAAACTATAATGAGCTATCACCTCACACCAGTTAGAATGGGCATCATCAGAAAATCTACAAACAACAAATGCTGGAGAGGGTGTGGAGAAAAGGGAACCCTCTTGCACTGTTGGTGGGAATGTACACTGATACAGCCACTATGGAGAAAAGTATGGAGGTTCCTTAAAAAACTAAAAATAGAATTACCATATGACCCAGCAATCCCACTACTGGGCACATACCCAGAGAAAACCATAATTCAAAAAGACACATGCACCCCAATGTTCATTGCAGCACTATTTACAATAGTCAGGTCATGGAAGCAACCTAAATGCCCATCGACAGACAAATGGATAAAGAAGTTGTGGTACATATATACAATGGAATATTACTCAGCCATAAAAAGGAACGAAATTGAGTCATCTGTTGAGACATGGATGAATCTAGAGACTGTCATACAGAGTGAAGTAAGTCAGAAAGAGGAAAACAAATATTGTATATTAATGCATGTATGTGGAACCTAGAAAAATGGTACAGATGAACCGGTTTGCAGGGCAGAAGTTGAGACACAGATGTAGAGAACAAACGTATGGACACCAAGGGGGGAAAACCGTGGTGGGGTGGGGATGGTGGTGTGCTGAATTGGGTGATTGGGATTGACATGTATACACTGATGTGTATAAAACTGATGACTATTAAGAACCTGCAGTATAAAAACAAACAAACAAACAGAAAAAAACAACTAATACTAAAATTTCTTTGGGTTATTTGTATGGAAATATGTTAATATAAATGTTTCAGGGGCTTCCCTGGTGGCGCAGTGGTTGGGAGTCAGCCTGCCGATGCAGGGGACACGGGTTCGTGCCCTGGTCCGGGAGGATCCCACATGCCACGGAGCGGCTGGGCCTGTGAGCCATGGCCGCTGAGCCTGCGCATCTGGAGCCTGTGCTCCGCAACAGGAGAGGCCACAACAGTGAGAGGCCTGCGTACCGCAAAAAAAAAAATTTGTTTCAGACATTATATGAAATTTCTAAAAATCTTATATGTTCTGGTATAATGTTATAAGTCATGATTCTAGTTATTACTTTAAAATGTATATCTCAGAAATAACTAAATTTCCTTGTCAATTGCATTATTATGAACTTTCATCAAATCTTTAACCGTGGTCATTTTTAGTCTTTTGTCATTTACAGACAGTTCTGGGTGTACTCTGATGCTTTTGCAAAAATGTTCCTATAAAAGGGTTTCATCTTCAAGGAATTCACGGAAAAGACTCTGACAAGTACAGGTTTCTGGTAACTGACTATACTGCTGAACTGAATGAATAAGCATTTTCAGAACTCTAATGGAAAACTGATGAAATTCATAAAAGTGCTAACAAAAGATCAAGATGAAAAAGAAAATTAATTACATGGTACTGAGTGAACTGATGAGGATGATTATAATTTTTGTGACTTTCTGTTTGAATAAATAAAAAAAATCCCACAAGGACTCAGAGGCAAAAAGTATACAAATCAATTCTCACTGCAAAGTAAAGGAGCTGTACAGTGCAGGATTACTGGACTGAATGTCAATATTATGACATAGTATGAGTGTGTTTCGTGTTTGGTAATTGCAATCATTGTTGCTTTTGTTGTGGTCTTCCAAAAAAAAAAAAAAGAATTGAAGGAGGGGAGGGAGGGTGTCTACTATTGCTCTACTCACCACTGTATCACACCACTTAACATAATGGTTAGCACAAACTGGTACTCAATAATATTTTTGAATTAATGAACAAATAAATAGATGAAGTTTGATTATCTAAAAAAAAAGCCGTACCATATATTAAAACATATTATAAAGCCACCATAGTTAACTATATTGATACAAGAATGGTTAGACAAATTAATGGTATAGAATTGAAAGTCCAAAAGAGTTTATATGATAAACGATGTATCAAAAATTAATGGGGGGCTGGATATTTAATAAATGGTCCTGGAAAAGTAGCTACTGCAAAATAAAAATCAATTTGCACACTAACCCCATACTATATATCAAAATTCCATATCAATTAAACATTGGAAGTAAAAAATGAAGCCAGTATAAAGGAGACAAAAAATTAGGTGAGAATTTATCCAGAGAAAATCTCCAAAGAAAACATCAATATACGAATCTGCATAACAATGTACTATTTCTGTACATCAAAAGCAATTGTAAATAAAATGAAAAGCCCACAAACTGGGAAGCACAATCTGCCGTGAATGACAAAGGAATAACACACTAATCAGTAAGAAAAATACCCAGACCTCAATGTAAGAGCCAAGAATACCAACGAACAACAGAGGGAAAAAAATGTTCAAGCACCCTATTAATCAAAGAAATTCCAGCTAAAAACACTAATAAGCACTCTCCCCACTTCTGGTGGTGCGGTAAGCCTTCAAGAAATCGATTTGATAACAACTTAAAGTTCCAGAAAATATATACATGCTTTTGTCCAGTGATTCCACATCTAAGAATCTTTGCTAAAGAAATCATCAGAGCTGCAGATAAAGATTTAGGAGCAAAAATGGCCAACGCAGAGTTACTGACAACGGCAAGAAAAACTGGAACCATAAATGGATTCTTTCCTTTCCAGCAAAGGCTGTCTATGAAGCACAGAACTTATAATATAAGAAGTTTGGCTTTTGATTTACAGGAAACTCTTTTTCTTTTTTTTCCTTGAGAAATGAATAACAGAATGCCACTGTCAGTTCTCTACCCTTCTCGAATCGATTACCTAATATTTAGGTCATCTCTAGCAAAACAGTGTCTTTTTGATCCTTCAGACTCACCATCTCCTAGGCAACTGATTGGATGAGGAAAAAATAAAGCTTCACTGAGAAATATATAATTTGTAAAGACTTGAATAAATGGAATGACACATCTTGTCCCTCAGCTGGGAGGGGGTAATGGCAGAGGACGGAAAAGAGAAAGAGATGGACAGACAGACAGGCACAACCAGATGCTGCATTTTAACACTAATTTGTGCGGTAATCTTTTTTCTTTTAAACTGCTTTACTGACATATAATTTATGTACCATAAAAGTCACCCATTTTAAGTGTACAATTCAATGGTTTTTATGTTCTTACAGAATTTTACGACCACGACAACAATCTAATTTTAGAACATTTCTGTCACCCCAAAAAGAAACCTTACGCCCATTAGCAGTCACTTTCCATCCCCACACCCAGCTCTGGGCAAACATTAATCTACTTTCCATCTCTAGGGATTTGTCTATTCTGGACATTCATATAAATGGAATCAAATAATATGAGATCTTTTGTATCTTCCTTCATTTAGCATAGTGTCTTCAAGGCCCGTCCATGTTGTAATATGTATCAGTACTTCATTCTTTTTTATCACCAAATAAGATTCCATTGTATGGATTAAACCACATTTTGTTCATCCATTCATCAGTTGATGGGCATCTGGGTAGTTTCCATTTTTTGGCTATTAGGGATAATGTTGCTATGAACATTTGTGTGCACGTTTATGTGTGGACATATGTTTTCATTCTTCTTGGGTGTGATATGCTGGGTCATATGGTAACTATACTTAAAACTTTGAGGAAATGCTACACTGTTTTCCAAAGCAGAGGTACCATTTTGCATTCCCACCAGCAGTGTATAAGTTATTCGTAGTATTCCCTCATATTTCTTTTAATTTCTCTAAGATAAATAGTGATGTCCCTTTTTTAGTTCCTCGTATTAGTAGTTTAAGTCTTCTCTCCTTTTTTCTTGATCAGTGTAGCTAAACTTTATCAGTTTCATTGACCATTTCAAAGAGCCAATTGAAACTTCTGGTTTCAGTGATTTTTTACACTGTTTTTCTATTCTCTATTTCATTTATTTCCACGCTGATCTTTATTATTTCCTTCTTTCTGCTTGCTTTGAGTTTAGTTTGCCCTTCTTTTTTCTAAGTTCTTAAGGTAAAAAGTTAGGCTATTGACAATCCCACTTCTAGTATATATCCAAAGGAAATTAAATCACTATTTCAAAGAGATACCTGCACCCTGATGTTCACTGCAGCATTATTCATGACAGAAACAACCTAAGTGTACATTGATGGAAGAATGGATTTTAAAAATATGATACAAACACACGCACGCACATGCACATACGTGCACACACACAGAGGAATAGTATTCAGCCGTAAAAAATAAGGACAACATGAATCAACCTTGAGGGCATTAGGCTAAGTGAAATAAATCACAGAAAGACAAATCTTACACGTTCTCACCACCACCACAACCAAAAAAAAAAAAAAAGTAATGATGTGAGGTAAAGGATGTGTTAAGTAACCTTATTATGATAATCATTTCACAATATATATGTATATCAAACCATTATGTTGTACACCTTAAAATTACACAGTGTTGTATGTCAATTGTATCTCAATAAAGCTGGAAAAAAAAGTTAGGCTATTGATCTGAGATCTGTTTTCTTTGTGAATATAGGCATTTGCAGCTATAAACTTCACTCAAAGCACTGCTTTAGCTGCATTCAATAAATTTTCATATGTTGTGTTTTCATTTTCACTCATTTCAAAGTATTTTATTTTTTTCTTTTCCTTTTTTTAAAAAGATTTACTTATTATTTATTTATTTTAGGCTGCGTCAGGTCTTAGCTGCGGCACGCAGGATCTTCGTTGAGGCATGCAGGATCTTTCACTGAGGCACGTGGGCTTCTCTCTAGTTGTGGCGTGCAGGTTTTCTCTTCTCTAGTTGTGGCGTGTGGGTTCCAGAGCGCGAGGGCTCTGTAGTTTTGCAGCACGCAGGCTCTAGCTGAGGCAGGTGAGCTCAGTAGTTGTGGCACGCGGGCTTAGCTGTCCCATGGCATGTGGGATCTTAGTTCCCTCACCAGGGATTGAACCTGCGTCCCCTGCATTGTAAGGCAGATTCTTTACTACTGGACCACCAGGGAAGTCCCTCGAAGTATTTTAAAATTTTCCTTGTGGACTCTTCTTTGACCCACTGGTTATTTACGAGTATGTTGTTTAATTTCTCACAAATATATTTGTGAATTTCCCAAATGTCCTTCTGTTGTTGATTTCTAATTTCATTCCACTGTGGCCGGAGAACATACTTTGCATGATTTTAATCCTTTTAAAATTACTGAGACTTCTTTTATAGCCTAGCATATAGTCTATCCTGGAGAATCCTCTGTGCACATCTGATCACTGGTTGCTTCATGGAAACAACACTTTATTCGTTTCCAGATATCAATAATTTCTTCCCAACACTCTGGGGCCTTACTAGCAGTTTATCATCTTTAATAACAACTACTACTATATTCAGGGAGTGACTCCCCACCCTACTTCAATCTATTACCACCCTCTGTCCCTAAATTTATTCTCTTTCCTAATTTTTATCCTCACAATTTCCCTAAGGAAATTAACAAGAGTAATCTCCTTATTTTACAGATTAGAAAACAGAGTATGAGAGTTGCCCAAAGTCCTACAGAAACTTTGGGGGTGTAGCAGAAGGGGGGTCTGGACTCTGCCTACAGCCATTTTTCCTGCAACAAGGCCCTGCTGCCACTGAGCTTATTCAGGTCTCCAGAGAAACACTAATGGAACAAGCAGTTTAGTCCTCTTCTAATGTGCTTCCCCCACCACATGCACACACACACACACCCAGGGGAAGCTTTAAGCTGTTCTTTCTTTCCCTTTCTCGGTGGGGACAAAAGGGTGGCCCACCTAGCACTGTAACTGGGCCTGCTGTCAGCTTGACAGTGGGTTAGGAAGATGGGCCATGAAATGTCCTCATTGTTCAGGGCATAACAGTCCCAGAGCTTCACAAGCACCAAAAGCCGCAAGTCCAAAGACTAAGCTGAGCCTGCAGGTGACATGGGGGGACCAGGCTGTGATGACAGACCAGGAGGACCAATCTGTGTAATTAAAAGAGAATAAGGAAACTTCAGAAGAAAAGGCCCCCTTTCCAGGGCTTTCTCCACAAGTGAGGACAGCTACTGTCCCAGTACAATACCTCTAATTAACTATTTTCAATTAACCTACCAGCTCTCTTCTGAGAACACTCCCCCCTCCTTGGAAAAGGAGAAGCTCATGTGGGCCTTAGCAAAGGTCAGTCCCCCAGACCACAGGCATGTCCTTTCAGGTCCCCTGGGCAGAGACTCCATGGGTCCCTGTATCAGGCCAAAGGCTGGGTCACTATCAGGGACCTCAGCCACATCAGGAATTCTATGATTCCAGAACTCTGAAACATCAGGCTACATGGCTTGTCCTCATAGTCCCACAGGTGGGTTCATCACCTGAACTCAAAATGGCCGCCTCTTTCATGAGGAAGGGGAGAGAATGAACAGAGCTCTTCTCCATGTCGAATCACGCTTTAATGGTATCAGGAAAAGCTAAGATTCCCTGCATTTCTATCAAAGCAGATGGAGAAGGAAATGGGAATGTTTTGACTATGGGGGACCACCATTCTGTCATCATTATAAAATCCGCCCCTGGGTTCCTAGGTTCTGTCCTGACTCAAGTCCCAGGTGGACCTGGCCTCGCAGTTCACTGGGTCCGCCCACTCAGCCCACTTTCCTTGCCAAAGCCCAGACCAGGGGGACACTCCTAGATACAAGGACCCCAAAAATGATCAAGGTAAAAAATCTCTTTCAGCTTGTCACTTGAAAAACTACCAAAAAAGACTGGCTCTCAAGTTTTAGATTTGGGGAATATTCTCGTAGCATCATCTAACTTGTTTTTTCACGGCCATGGGCTTGAGAAGCATCATCAGTCATTTCTTGCAGTGCCAGCACCACCACCTATGCTCACTCACTCTAACATTACCTGCGCAAGGTAGACTCTGAAGATGATTTTAGACATGCTTAGACAGCTCCTTGCTCTGCATTTTAAAGCCCAGCATACCCCAAAGCAGAGTCCTAACTAGTCTTCAGTGAAACGTGGTTCGGTGGTCAACGTGAAGCAGGTTTCCTTACATAGGACATCTGAGAGCCTGCGAGACGCTAGTTCATTTGTTAGTCTCTAAGAGGGTGCTTGTGCGTGCAGCTGTACCCAAAAGTTATTTGTCCAGACAGCCAACTTTCTCTCTCTCTTTATGTCCTTATCTCTCTCCTTCTCCCCCTTTTGTGGAATATTTTCTAGGGCTACAAGTCTGCACAACATGAGCTGGGAAATGCTGGCCAACATCCATTTGAGCTTGTTGCATCGTCTCCTCTCCAATAGATGGAAATATACAACAGCACCCTCTTTTATTACAACATGCCTTATACATGCAAACTTGGGCACACCAAGGTCCAACTCACAACTTGTGAAAATAAGCACTGCGTACAATGGTGCAATGTGGCTGAACCCAGAGCTATCCTTGGAGCCTGGTGTATTGCACAGAGCTTGTACAATTCCAGCATTCTGCATCATGTGAATCGTAAACTCCTCTATGACATGAGAAAACTTCAGTTATCCCCACTTATATGGACTCTCTGACTTTTAAAAGGTACCTAAGGCTTTATGCCAGCAATATAAAAACAAAATAAAAAATCAAGTCAGATTTACAAGTGGGTTATGCACTATGCACAGTGTTTAGAACTCCAAATCTTTTTCCCATAGAAACAAAGTCATAAGTGGTGATTAAGTTCCCAGACTAACCCATAATGCAGCTAAAACAAGGCACATCTGTAATGTCATCAAGTAAAAAAAATTTTAAACAATGAAATTAAAGAAGAAACAAACTTATTTATCAAGAACACTTATGCTCGGTGGTATACCCAGAGGGGGGCAGGGGGGCAGGGGGGCAGCCCGTGCCTACTAAGCAGGAAGGGGCATCCTGTAGAGAAGTGACAAACGATAATGAAGCCAGCAAGGCCAGTTGGCTCTTTATTTCACCACCTGCTGACAACTGGAAACAACATCAGTAATAAAATACTGCTCCTTTGACGAAAACTGGGTTCAACAAGAAGTGAAGAAGTAGTTAGGGGTACTTGGAGCTATTAAGGAGGAGACCATGGCTTACCAACGTGGATTTCAGTGTAATTCTTTATTGTGTCCAAATTAATATCTATAACTAGAGTCGTGCCTGTAGGAGTCTCTTTTTTTTTTTATGCTTATCAACAATGATCCTGGTCAGTTGGGGTAAAACAGATGGAACAAGGATGGAGAAACAGATTCTACGAGTTCAAGGAGCAAACGTTAGAAGAGAAAGGAAAGGAGCTAAAGAGAACATGTGTATAATGTGAGAGGCCGTAGGTCTGAGATGGAATTGCGTGGACTGAGAACACTAAATCAGAGGAACCAAAGGCATCCTGCTCAAGATTCTCCCCGGGAGAGAGAAAAGGTGGGGAGGAGGAGGAGTTTCCTAGGAGAGCCACCAGGTGGAGCCACCATCACAAAACCACTTCAGGGATGGTCCTCTGGGTGGACTTGGGTGGAAGTCTAAATCATTATTCCACGCAACACTCATGACTCCACTGTTAATGCCTTATCACTAAGACACAGAGATTAAAAGGAGATAAATATAATAGAAGAAAAATTCTAAAAACAATTTTGTCAATGACCCACACACTAAAAATTATAGAAAAAATATGAAAGCAACATCCCTCTAGAATGGCTTCTTTCCACCCATTTCACACCCACCCCTAAGCCCAACAGGCAGTACTACTCAGATAAGAAAATGGACAAGGGCAACATACTCTAACATCAACTACTGGTCCTAACACAGGCTCCTAATAAAACAGAAATGCAGCCAAGGATCATTTACTGTACAAGATCTTTATGGCCCCTTTACTCTCAAACTTTCAAGAATGAAGGCTCACGGGTGTAAAAAAAAAAACCCCCAAAACCATAAATGCACGTGCAGATACATTCACACAGGCATATGTATTATTGAATGACTATATATGATATTCATCCACGTTCACTGCCAGATGGCAGGCTTTATTTTTATCTTCCCATGCGAAAGAATAGCACAGGTGATAGCCAAGAGCTTCCACAGAATAGTAATGCCTTCTCTTAACTCTTACTCTTCTATCTGTGCATAAAAGCCAGCAATCTAGGTAAAAATGACAGATGATTTGGAAACTTGAAGAAAAATCTGACCCAACACACCACATTTTCCGATTCCTAGTTAACTCGAGGTAACTCACATTTGCTTCTCCAAAAAGAAATTTGGAAGGAAAAAAGTCTTGTCTCTAGAAACAAATCCCCAGATCTCACATCTACCTTAAACAACAAAGCACTAGAAAACCAAAGTGGTTGACATTTTCCATCCTTCACAGCCTATCAGGATCCATGCCACTGTCTCTGAGCCAATGCAAGAGTGCCATGGCAGCACGTGCACATTTACGGACACACGCACACACACACTCACTCACGTTCTGATGAGCAGGCCAATGGATACCTCAAGGATATTATTCCAAGTTGCTAAGTAAATGCTAAAGACAAGAAAGCTCGAACAAACGTTTCCCCTTCAGTACAGTCAAGGGAGGGAGGTCACTATGGCCGGATGTGTTTAGGGATTGAATGACAAGTGCTGAAACTATGAGAGAAAGAAAGATAAACAGTAGGTAAAATTCTTCTGACAGCTACAGGCAGCAGACCAAAATGGAGAGCCCTTCTGTGCGCAAACACTAGGCCCATATTATGTTGAGGGGCATGTATGTATCACCCATCAACACACAAAATGAATTCTGGAGAGTTTCTGCACTAACTTTTAAAGCAACAATGTGTCACCGGAGGCAGAGCAGCTGTTGGTCTCTCTGTCAAGGAAAACTTTTGAATTAAACCCGTCTGAAGGACTAAACACACGAGAAATGAGCCTCAAAGAGTCATGTTCTACAATCACAGTCATATCCACATACCAACTTAGAGAGCAACTCTCCCCCATCTCAACTTGAATCTTATCTCGTAGCGTCAGTGCTGTACCTGTTACAAATAATATCCTTTAAGCCATCAGATCTTTCAGCACTAATCTCCGGAAGGGGCAGTAAAATGCAAATGCGTAACAAACCTTAAATAAAGATGGCGAAAGCAGATTATCTTTCGGAAGGCAGATGCCAGAGTAGCAGAGCGACTTAAAAAGATGATTATAAAATACACTGTATATCAGGAGAGCATAACAACAACAATAATAATAGTAGCAAAGAATAATAAATGTGCAAAATACAATAGAGACTTACCAAACACTGAATTCATGATAAACTGGAAATAGAAACAAGGACATATAAAGCCAACCAGAAACACGCAGAGTGGCTTCACGTTCAGAATGACAGAAGTAAATAAGAGACATATCCCCACCTTGCCAGGAAAAAGATACAAGGAATGTGCAGCACTTTCTCAACATTTCCCAAGTGATACAATAGATTGGAACTGCTTAGAGGCAGGACCAGCTGGTGTTTTCTAGTTTTTCTATCTGCCCCAGCACCTAGCACAGGGCCAGGGCCATAGTAGGCACACAGTAAACATGTGTAATTGAATGTCTGTTAGTACCCACCCCAAAGTGAGTAAGGAACAATGTCCAAAATTATAGGCAGCAGGAGGGGTTCAGAGAGAGGCAGCTTCCCCATGAGGTCTGCTAACAGTGCAAAAACTGGGAAACTACAGCCCTGAAATAGAAGCTGATCCTCACACAGGCCAGCAGGGTATTGATTCCAGCCTGGACACTTAACCTATCACATGGATAAAGTTGATTGGGAAACCCTTATAAGGATGAAACCAAAAGATTTTTTTATTCCATTTTACTTCAAGTAGAAAAGAGTCCATATTCAAATGAACAAAATCCTCCTTGCTCATTTTTAAGGATATATTTATTGTATTTGCTGTTAACTGCTAAGTACCTATTCTGTTCAATTTTGGTTTGAAACGCGAGGTATGAATATCTTTAAAAAAATTCTTCCATATAGCAAAGTTCCATTTTAGAAGGGCCCATCACTCTCTTATATGGGTTCAATGATAGAAGAAACAAAAGAATAAATCATTCTCAGAAGGAAACAGACAACGTTTTTCTTTCTGGTTCATGAGAATGACTTCTGGCTCTAAGAAAAAATTTTAGATTTTCTGGCTGCAATTTGTCAACATTCTGGAGTCTGGGATAACTTTAGGATATACAACATCCATGCTGCAAGTTTAAATTTAAAAATGACCTCTTAAGCCTTGCGGAAAGCTTGTCTTAACCAGGAAGCTCCTTCACTGTGACTTGGGTAAAGCCCAGAGAAGTGGCCAAGGGTGAGAGCAGACATAACTGTCCTCAACAGTGCTAATGTCTGGAATATATAGCTGATGGCTGCCAAGCCAACTGGATGATCTTCTCCCTCTCTCTCTCTCTCTCTCTTTCTCTCAATTTCAGTCACATCTTTTTTCTCAAATAAAAAGCCTGTGGAGTCATTCCAGTACCTCCCTAAATCAACTCTGTAGAGATCTGCAAAGGTTAAAGCTGAAAACTGAAACTAATCGGTCCCCAAACTAATGTTTCCATGGTCCTGGCCTTTTCTCAAGGCTATGAATAGCCTCCTTCAAATGTAGAATATCTTTTGACCTTATGTAGGTGCCTGGGGAGGGCGAGCTCATCCCACACTGTGAGCTACTACAACCCATTCACCCCTGCTGCAAAGTGAGGCACGTCCCCAACGCAAAAATCGCTGGACACAATTGGGCAAACTTCTTCAGCTCAGTGTATCTCAAGTTCAGGACGCAATGAAATGGTTCAATTTCAGACTTTTCATAGAAATAGACTTCAATCTTTCTTTATTAAACCATTGCTAAGCCTGCATCAAATGATATGGCCCATATAAAGTGAACAGTCATCTCATCTTTGATAAAGATGAAGAAAAAGAACCTGTGTTAATTCTACCAAATTCACACAGGGTCCAAGGCTGAATCACAAGGTGGACTCATATACTATAAGAAAATCCCATGTTAGTGAATCAAATTAGCCTGTTACTAAACTCTGAAAGCAACTTCCCTCCATAACAACAGCAACAGACAAAAACATCCAAGAGATTTCTAGGGACAAAGCCTGATGGAAACAAAGGGAAGGAGGAGGCTTCGGTCATTTATGATAACTCATAAAACTTGAAAAATTAGTTGGACGGAAGTGTTTACAAGTGACTAGAATCGTCCCACAGATTTAGCCTCTGATCCTTGTTCTAAGGGGGAGAAAAAGTGGTTTTTCACTGATTTGGGGTGGGAAAAAAATGTAGCTTTTGAGCTCAGCACAATGAACTATTTATGTGGCCTGACAAGGCCAATCAATCCAGCCTGCTGTTTATTATAAGGAGCAGTAGGATATTGTTAGCTCTGGTGGGTGGGGGCGGGGCCAAAGACGGCACTGGCCCTGGTACACAATTCTTCCCTTCAACTGGAAATTTATGTGTGGCCCAGGTGACCCGGGGGTCAGTATGAAGCCTGGGCCAGAATGAAGATGGTTTGTTGTGTGTTTCACATTTACAGGACGCCCCCATGTGCTATGGTCTCAGAGCCACTGGCAGATTAGGACCTAAGAGTAAAAAGCTGGTCATAATCAGGCTGTCGGCCTAAGGTGGAGGCTTAGAAAGAAAACATTAAGTCAGTAAGCCGGTCCCTTTAATGCCATTTTCTGGTTACTGAAAAATTCTGTAGGGGACCTCAAAGGTCAGATTTTTCGTTGTAAAGAGACAATTATCTAAAAAGTTCGATTCCTTCATTGATTTAAAGCTCTCAGGTAATTTTGTCGAACTTACCTGGATAATCACCTTTATTCCTTAACTTAATTAATCCCTTATCTTGTTAAATTAATGAATTACCTTAATTCTCTTATTTGCTTTACAAAAACAAGGCTGGCCAGAGAGGCCTTGCCGCTGGTCTACGTGTATGCCATTCCTCGGCCCACTGACCCAAGGAGCATCAGGAGAAACGGGAGAGGCTCAGATCAGCAAGGGAACTCTAGCTCTCCAAGTCCAACGAGGGCAGGCCTCAGGAGTTCTGGAACCTATTTGCAAGAATGCAGGAGGTGCTCTGGGGGATGACTATAGTTTTAGAGCTAGGTAGGCCTAAAAATTCTTAACATGGGAAATCCCCTCCATTGGCAGGATGGGGTTTAAAAAAAAAAAAACAAGAAAGAAAATCCTATAGCTGCTAAACAGCGTGGGCCTCCAGCCAATATTTCATCTGAATAATTCAAAAAAGGAAATGTAACCCAGGGCAGCTGGAGGGGGTAGAGGAAGAAGCAGGAAGGAAGACAGACACAAAGCTGAAGTCTCAAGCACTATGATCAATGGACAGTTTATTGGACAAATTCTTCTGCAGCCTAAATTTGATGAAAGATTAGCTGTTCTTCCCCATGGTTATGTAAACTTGCCTTTTTTTTCCTTTTAATGGAACTCTTTGCTAATACATTTCCGGCTCCTGCTTTTGAACAGCTCTATGTTTCTCTTTAAGGAAGTAATAAGCCCCTGAAAAGCCTGCAGCTGAAAGCTAATCTACCTCGGGCGTGCTCAGTGTGCACCCGGCCTGGTCCATGGGGAGGATGGGCTCGGGAGAAACTGAGGCAATCCAGTTTCCATTTCAGTATAGAATTGAGTCGGGTTGTCTCTGCCATCTTATAGAATCTCTCCTACCATTTCACACAACAATGTCACAAAGGGCAGATAGGGGAGAAAACAAAACTCCAACAAGCTGATACCTGAAAAATCTGCCTTGAGGCCTCAGAAGGGGGAAACAAGATGGTGAAAGGTTTCCTGGTTAGACACATGGATGGATGAGCTATATCTCTGTAAATACTGCCTCCTAAACCGAGAGAGACAAGGCGGAGCCCAGCGGTTAGAGAGAGAAAGACCCTGCTAAAGCCTGCCCTTACATTAAAAAGAGAGCATGGCCAGACGTGCCCGGCTCAGCTGGCATCACAGTGTTCTCTGAAGTCACCCTTCAGCCAAAAAAAATAGATACGAAAGCGAAAGCTAAAGTCCTAGAAAAATCATCGTTTACAAATTTAGTCTACTTTCCCACTGTCAAGAAAATTTTTTTATTAGTTCCCTTTAGTATAGTTATTGGATCATTACTTGCCGTGTGTGTGAGTGTGTATGCACCCCAACTTTATACAAAAATCAAAAACAAAAGGGCAAACGCCATTCAATTTTCCAGCAATGCAAAATGTGATACAGTTCACCCAGAAGTTTCCAGTTTGGGTTTGTGTGGGGGGAGGGGCTCTTTCTTCTTTGCCATACCTCTCCTGTTGGTTCTTAGAATTGTTTCAGAAGACAGCAACGCATTTCCACTGGACACTTCGTGCATGGGCTTTTCTGGAGCTTTGCTGGAGAGAGGGTCTTTCTTCATCTCTTTCTTTATTTCCTGTGAGGACAGAGAAAAGGAAAACAAGATTGTAGTTTAACATTTTAGAATGTCTCTGACTATGTTAAGCTTCAGCTTTCTGGAAATGAACTATAGTGACCTCAACTCAGCATAACATTTTATTCTATTTTATTTTATTTTAACATCTTTATTGGAGTATAATTGCTTTACAATGGTGTGTTAGTTTCTGCTGTATAACAAAGTGAATCAGCTATACCTATACATATATCCCCATATCCCCTCCTTCTTGCGTCTCCCTCCCACCCTCCCTATCCCACCCCTCTAGGTGGTCACAAAGCACTGAGCCGATCTCCCTGTCAGCAAAACGTTTTTAAAACACCATTTCCTGTATGTTGTAGTTTGTTTTCCTTACATTTATTAGACAAGCACCTGGTCCTATAAAATGTAATAATGTCCAATACAATGCAACCTTCTGTGACTATGGTCACTCCAAGGGATCAAAAAGGCCACCATACAGCTCCAAATGATAGCCTGTTCTATTTTTTGAACAATGACAATCTTTGGCCAAGCAGAATCGCCCCTCAAAGGTCTTCTGGTTTCTATTCTTCCCAACAGGGGTTTAAAGAAGTATATTCCCAAATCACCATTGTGCTCACAATTATGCTAAACCCAAAAGAAGATGATTTCAGTTCATTTACAGTTACCAAGTTCCTCTGGCTTTTTAATCCCTCAGAGAGAAAACTATAAAAGATAATAAAATAAAATAAAGACGATCATTCTAAGCCAGGGGTCGGCAAAGTAAGCCCACCACATGTTTTTGTAAATAAGGTTTCATTATAACACAATCCCCTTCATTTCGTTTAGGTATTTCCTATGGCTGCTTTGATGCTACAACGGCAGAGTTGAGTAGTTGGAACAGACATCCAAGCGAAAACTACCTGGCCCTTTACAGAAAAAGTTTACACCAGGTGGTCTCTTATCAAAGCTCCATTAAGATCTGGATTTTTAAAACCTGATGCCTGATACAATTATTTCAAATTATTGATATTCGAATAATTTACATATTTTTTTCCAAAAGCATTAATAGCCGGAAATGATAGTAACTCACAAAGTGCGGATCTGGGCAGGGTGGGTTCTGGGCTTGTCTGCATCCATGATCACACTGACTTGGGAAAAAGAGAAAGCTAAGGGGCTAGAGCCAAAGCACGGCTGGGTGGCAGGAAGGACTCAAAGATGAGAGATGTGTTCTCTAGAAAGAGCCTGGGACAAGAATTGGACATGGGTCCTTCTATGAATGAACATGAAGATGGAAAATTTGGTGGGAGGCTACAATTTGGCCTGGGCAGAGGTGGAAAAAACAGAACAAAAGCTTGTCAAAACATAGCCACCGCCTGGCAGCTTCCTACACACCCGAGCGTTAGTTACCGTATCCAATTCCCCGATTGCTGGCTCTGTTCACAACAGCCTCGCCCTCTCTCCCTCATGAGGGCCTCACCGGAAACCAGCAACTGCGGTTGGTGCTCTGCTGGGTTGAGAGTTTCAGCTGGCGGCTCAGGCCAACCCAGCACAAAGCGGTGTGCATGCGTGTGTGTGTACACGCACTCCCACCTCAGCAGCCCCGGCACCTGCTAGAACAGCAGTTGCTGGGGGTTTCTGCAGCCTCACAGGCAGATGGCATCAGGGGACAATCTGCAAACATTGCCAGCCTGAGCCGCATGAAAGGATGCTTTCTTAGTGATGGCTGCCAGCCTGCTATGGCTCTAGAAGTAAACAAGGCACCACAGGGCCTCATTCCCCAATCGTTGCTTCTTTGGGGGTAGAGAAGTTGCTCAAACATCACTCTCCACTGTAGGGCGGGTATGACTGTGCAAACACAAATTTCCCACCTAGACACAACATAACGCAGTGATACAACATCCAATTTTGCCAAGGAGTAATTCAGAGAAATTCAGTGGGTTGCAGGTGACATGGTAAGCACTTGCTTAGCACTAACCACGATGCAGTTAGGCAGGGGTGAGGGGGTGCAGATGTTTGACAGACTACGGTAGTCACTGGAGAAGGCCTGAGAAGCTATGGTTGCCAAGAATGTTCACACCCAAGGCTTCAGAGCAGCAACCCGTGAGCTTTGAAGGACTGATCTCATCATGCAGGTGCTTAAGGGCTGAGAAACGAGCAACAGGAGAGAGGTTGCTTCATAAGTTTCAGATTCTGTTGTCCCTCCAATGATTGTTCCCATTTGCCAGATACGTAAGCCTCATGATGACCTAATTTCTTAAGTTGCTTGTTAGATTCAAGCAGGGAGGAGAAAACTTAAAATATGCCCTGCATTTTTCCAAAGACACCAATCAGACATGTAGGCATGGCGGTGCATCCTGGACTCTCCATCTGCCCAACACCCAGGTACACCAGGCTCAACGCAGTCCCACCCAAACCCAACATCGTCCCTCCAACCGGCCCCTTCTCTGGGAGAGACGGGAGCTATCTTGCTTGACAGCCCATCATCAACCCACTTACCCAGGCTGGAAAACTCAGCGTTAACCTTCGTATCTAACCAGCCACCCAGTTGGGCTCTATCTACTTCCTCAATCTGTTTCTCTCCTTCCTCCCAAGCTGCCTTAAAAACATGAATACCAGGCAAGGAACCTGAATAGATATTTCTCCAAAGAAAATAGACAAATGGCCAGTAAGCACACGCCAAGATGCTCAAATCATAATTCACTAGGGAAATGCAAATCAAAACCGCAACGATATACCCCTTCATTCCCACTAAGATGGCTAGGTTTTTGGGGGTTTTTTTTCTAAAGGAAAACAAGTGTTGATGAGGACGTGGGGAAACTGGAACCCTTGTACATTGCTGGTGGGAATGTAAAATGGTGCAGTCACTGTGGAAAACAGTATGATGGTTCCTCAAAAAGTTAAACACAGAATTACTGTATGACCCAGCAATTCCACTCCCAGGTATATACCCCAAAGAGTTGAAAGCAGGACCTAAACAGATACTTGTATGCCAACATTTACTGCAGCATTATTCACAGTAGCCAAAAAGTAGAAACAACCCAAGTGTCCATCAACAGACGAACAGATAAACAAGATGTGGTATATACATACAATAGAATATTGTTCAGCCTTAAAAAGGAATAAAATTTTGATAATGCTACAACATGAATGAACCTAGAAAACATCATGCTAAGTGAAATAAACCAGACACAAAAGGACAAATATTGTCTTATTCCACGTATATGAGGCACCTAGAATAGGCAAAATCATAGAAGCAGAAATTGACTAGAGGTTACCAGGGAGTAAGGGGATGGGGGGATGAGAGTTAATGTTTAATGGTTATGGAGTTTCTGTTTGGGGTGATGAAAAATTTTGGAAACAGACAGTGGTGACGGTTGCACAACATTGTGAATGTAATTAATGCCACTGAACTGTACTTTTAAATGGTTAAAATGGCAAATTTTATGTTATAGATATATTTTTACCACAGTAAAAAATACACATGAATACCAGCTTACATTTGAGAGCTTGCCATGTGCCAAAGCTTCCTCTAAGAGCTGCACCTGGATTGCAACTTTTAACCTGCATAACAGCCCTATTCACAGATGCACACGCCAAGTCACAGAGAGCTAAGGAAATCTGTCCGAGGTCAAACAAGTAGGTGCCAGAATTGGAACTCAACCTGTCTAGCTTCAGAGCTCATCTCTTAACCACTCTTCCCCCCAAGTCCTGCCTGCCTCCAGTCCCTCCCCTCCCCTCTCAACCTCCACACTGCCTCAAGGGACACTTTCCTAAAACAATTGTCTGCTCTTGTCACTTTCCTACTGAAACCCTCCAGTTACTTCCAAAAGACCACAGGGCAAGCTCTTTCCTTCAAAAAGTTTTCAAATTGCACAGCAAGCCACATGTCCCTGTGTACTCACTTCTGGCTCAAACTATCTGACATACATGCTGACCCCAGGGTACCAATTACCATGCAAATGCAAGGTAGGAGTGCATTTTTTGAACACCCTGATGTTCATAGACATCTGATGTCATGGACTCCTATTGGTAGGCTCCAAAAATAGGTGACGATGCCGGTAATGACACAACCTTACACTCGCAAGGCCTTATATAAATTAAAGTGCTTTAACAGATCTTTTTTCGCCTGCTCCTCACGATAACATTTTCATTTTGTTACTGAAAGAAATCCTGTTTTTTCTAGACTGATATATTTTTTCAGACAAGAATCATGAGACTCAGTCAGAGAGGATGCAAGACCATCCAAAGGCTACAAGGCTAGTAGGGGGCAGGGCAGGCCGTGGGATGCAGCTGCAGGCCTTCTAGGCAGAGCTCTCTTGCTTACACCTCACCTCCCAGGAAGAACTAGTGTCATGGCTATAGCAGGGACAGTCAAAATCACCCCACTGGTGGCTCCAGTGGAAAATTTCACTTTCCTCCACATCTAAAGAATCTGATTTATTGCTTTATCCATAAGCCCACAAGTACAAAGGCTGAAATCCTTGAAGACCCTTATCATCCACACAAAAAAGCTCTTTGCTGCAAAAGAGGGTGGACTTGGCAGTGCACTAACTCCTGCCTGCCTACAGCTGCCGGCATCCCTGTACCTGGAGCTCTCCGAGGTTCTGATCCAGGTCATGGGACTCTATAGACTTCCTGGGTATGAGCATTCCTTGCCCCCAACCCTCAGTCTCAGCTTTCTAACCACAAGGCCTAGACTTTTAACCATTTGTTAAGAACATGGATCCTACTATCTCACTGGTAGAGACTACACCCTGGACCAGAGCTGTGGGCCAAGGGGGCTTACAGAAGTTCATACCTGCCCACATATATAAATCAGCAATGATTCTACTTGCTTTAAAACACAACAGAATAGTCGGGGTATCAGCAAACCTCTTTAGGAGGTAAAGGAAACCCAGTTTATCTCAAAGCTAATGTCTTAACAATGGAAACTCGGCTTGTACAGTAAAACTGAGGCCATCAATAAACTATCGATGCTCCAATGACACTCAAGTTGTTGTTGCAAGGACCCCCCGAGGGAAAGGAGAGGAGAATTCACACCATTTCTGCTTCCCAAAGCAGAATGCTGATCAGAGTCTGAGATGGCTTACCCACATCTGGAGGCCAAGAAGCCCCAATAATGCCACTCTAGCAAAAATTCTCTGTGACACATTTAGCAGCCTGCAAACAGCAGCCTCACTGGGCAAAGGCATAATTTGTACACAACTGGAGCTCAACTAGCACCGTCTGTTTTCTGATAAGTGGAACTGCCTGGATGTGGCTGGTAGACAAGCCCAGTTAACTACCTCTTTGCCTCTCCCTCCCCCATCCATTACATAAGATACAGGTGCTAGAGGGTTGGCTCAGTTGAACCTTAACTTCTTTCAATTAACCAAAATACTACACAGTAAAACATCAGTGAAGGTCTGGTCGGGGGGCCCCTCCCTCCTCTCATCCTTTATGTTTTCTACCAACCTTGACACAAGTTAAGACAGAGGTATCACGGTGGATGGAAAGAACGCTGCTGTGAGTCAAAAAAACAGAACCAGTCCTGGCATCATCATTTATCAGGTGGGTGACCTTGCGGGCAATAGTGAAAGCCTCTAAGCAGCTCTTTGTCATCCCTAAAAGAAGCCTAATGCTAAATGGTTTGGCACCATCATAGAGGTGTCTTCAGGATTAAAGAGTGAATTGGAGAGTAGTATACAAATGGATTACTCATTATCATTATTAATGTCACCATTAAATAGTAAGTGCTACAAAAAAAAAAAGAGAGATCTACACCTAATAGCACAGATGAATGTTCACAGTCAGAATGCTGAGTGAAAGAAGCCACACCCAAGAGATCACATACTGTACAATTCCATTTATGTGAAGTTTAACAACAGGCAGAACTAATCAATGGTGAGCGATCTCAGAATAGCAGTTACCCTTGGGAAGGTACTGACTGGGAGGGGTACAAGACAACCTGCTGGGAGGATGGAAATGTTCTACAGTTTGGTCTGGGTGATGGTTTGCACAGGTGTACAAACACCTAAAAATTCATTGAGCTGTATTTCTAAGATCTCTGCGCTTCACTGTATGCTATTTCAATGTAAAAAGAACAACATAAATGAGTAAACCAGAAGAATACAGACTCTTTTCAATCAAAATGTGCTAATATTTCATCCTAGGAGGTCAAAAACCAGAAAAGCTAGTGCTTGGGTGTTTTAATATTCATCTCAGGGGGTGGAAAGCCTTCTGGGATCAATATTAAGCGGATAAATGGTCAGAACATGCCAGATGCACCCTACCAAGTAGGTGAACCAAGGGGCATCTCATCTAATTGACACAATCAGCTGAGTGGCTCGGCTCCCTCCAAGGCGCCCCTCCTCTCCACCTCAGCTGCTTTCCTCACATCTCACAATAATTCCTTGTCTCCTGCCACCAAGAATACAGGCACACAGAGCAGGCTGGTGCCACTAATACCAGGGGAGCTCGGTGATGCCCTGACCAGCAAGAAATGCTGGTCCCGGGCTTCCCTTGGCATTAGAGTGAGGCTGGGCAAGGTCCCCTAAAGCTCAGGGCTGATGCAGGGCAGGGAGAAGAGGCACCGTTTGTCAGCCTGCCCTCGCCTGCCCTCAAGCACGGTCTGTTTCTTTCTGAAGGGTAAGGTTTCCTTTAGAGCTAGATGTGGGTATGGGATCACTAGTACTAGTGCCCCCTACACTAGTTCATGGAAGATCTTTCTGCAAAATTACCACTGGCAGGAAATAAAAGGAAACAAACCCTTACCCCAAATCTACTGATCAAGAGAGTTTTGAATAGATACAGAAGCCTGGAAGAGCACAGCGCCAGCCCGCCCCCGTCACACACATGCATGATATCTTTCTGCCCGCTCTGCACACAAAGGGCAAGTTTAAGAAGCAGCCACCCCATGAACATTCCCTGCTCGCAGAGACTGTGCTTTCCCAGAATTTGGCTCCCTTCACAATAGGCTAGTCAGTCTCAAAACACCTGGGAAGACACGGCAAGTATCCAGAAAGTAATAGTAGACACCAAGGGAGCTTCAGCTCTACCTGTAAGACTCCATTTCTTTAAAAAAATACATCTCATTATCACAATTTTTTTTTTTTTTTTTGTGGTACGCGGGCCTCTCACTGTTGTGGCCTCTCCCGTTGCGGAGCACAGGCTCCGGACGCGCAGGCTCAGTGGCCATGGCTCACGGGCACAGCCGCTCCGCGGCATGCGGGATCTTCCCGGACCGGGGCATGAACCCGTGTCCCCTGCATCGGCAAGCGGACTCTCAACCACTGCGCCGCCAGGGAAGCCCCACAATATTTTTTGAAATACCCATGCCGCTGAACCACAAAATGCGCCAAGTTCATTAGAAACAATTGCAAAGAAAATGTATATAAAATATCTGAAGTAAATATGGCAAAATATGAGGATATGATAAAGCAGAGTGGTGAACACACTGGTATTTGTTATTCACTTTCTTTTTCCAATGCTTGAAATATTTCATAACTTCCCCTGAAAAGTACATAGTGAAACCACATTGATGTCTCATATCACAATGGCTTTCTTACATTTCCAAATTTCATTGCCACTTAGAAAAGTGCTCTGAAATATCATCATAAAGACACCTAAGATATTTTCAGCTCAAAACTAATTCTTTTAAAGTAACAGGATACCTATTGTTATGTCTCTATGTAAATCTTCAACTGCATTATCTACACTATTATATATTTGTAGTATTATCTCCCAAGAATCACCAATAGCACAAGCCCAGGCAAGAGGCTCTCGACCTGCAGGATGGGAATGAATGCTGCAAAGAGCTCAGCCAGTGCTAGATTCCGGACAAATATAAGACCGGCTACCTTCACGTTCCGAAGAGATGACATAGCTTCCTGATGTAAGACACAATTACCTGCATGACAGTCAATGCCTTTATATATGCCCATGCCCTGCTAAACAGCTAGATTACCACCATTGGATCAAAGGGTATCAATACTAACCAACTGTTTGTACATGCTTTAGTGAGCACTTAATAAATATTTGTCAAATGAATGGCCAATTTCACAGAGTGTTATGGGCAAGATAGCTATCTACAGGCAAGGGGGAGTATTTTCAGTTCAGCCCAAAGCTATGACAACATGGAAATCTGTATCATCCCTACAATGATACAACTGGTGCTCACTGGATCACAATCAACTTCTCACCTTAGAGGATACAGATCTGGCTTAAGAGTGGTAGGAAGAAGATAGAGTAAGAAAATTCAGGGCTTCCCTGGTGGCACAGTGGTTGAGAGTCCACCTGCTAATGCAGGGGACACGGGTTCGTGCCCCGGTCCGGGAAGATCCTACGTGTTGCAGGGCGGCTAGGCCCGTGAGCCATGGCCACTGAGCCTGCGCGTCCGGAGCCTGTGCTCTGCAATGGGAGAGGCCACAACAGTGAGAGGCCCGCGTACAGCAAAAAAAAAAAAAAGAAAAGAAAAGAAAAGAAAATTCACAGAGTGCCTCATTTATTTAAACAAGCAATACCATTTCTTTTTAGACTATGAATATTAGATATTCAAAATAAATTTACTCATTTAAAAAGTAAACCTTAATAACACTAGAAGAAAACATGAGAGAAAGATTTTTACAATCTCAGAGTGGGAAAGACTCTTTGACACTGACACAGAATCCAGAAGCCACAGAAGAAAGGGTTGATGAATTACAGAAAACTATAAATACAACACAGAAAGACAGACAAGAAAGACAAGAAAGACAAAAGTCTTTATCAAGAAAGACAAAAGTCAAAGCACGAGAATATTGCCTGTTATAAAGACAGACCTCTTTCCACAAAGTATCAGCAAAGAGATCAATAACCCAACAAAAAATAGCAAAGGACAATTCATAGAAAAAAATGACTCAAACACATGAAAAGATGCTTAACCATGCTCATAAGAGAAATGCAAATTACAGTGGGATTCATCTGACCATATCTGAGCAGTACTCACTACACAGAACAACCCTGAATCCTTTTGGCTATTTTCTTAAATGAAAATTGTAGCATTTGTACCTTCTGTGTTAGAATGTTTACACAGCACGTAGCACAATGCCTGGCATACAACTGGTACTCACACAGAGAATAAGTATGAGAGATACAGAGAACAGCAAGCACAAAACTCTCCAGAAGCTGACAGTCTACATAGGGAGGGATGTAAATAACTTGTTAATTACAAGATACCTTTTCTTCTTGATATTAAATATCATAAAGTTTCTCAATGGACCTCTCTGATACCCAGTGGATTTCTTAGCCCTACTGATATGCAAGATATAGTTTTTATCTGTCATATCGGCAACAATCAAAAAAATTGGTAATATAATGTTGGCAATGATGTAGAGAAAGATACCCACTTGTACTTTCCACTGAGAGTATAAACTGATGTATAAATTGGTACAACCTCTGTGGGAAGCAATGTGGCAATTATCTATCAAAATTTTAAATGCCTACACCTTTTGACTCAGTATTTCCACTTCTAGGAATTCAAACTGCAAATACACTTGCACATGTGCAAAGTGGCATATGTACAAGATTAATGGTTACAGCATTGCTTAACTTAGCAAAAGACTGAAAGAATGTAAACGTGTGTCAGTTAGAGAACTGGTTCCATGAATCCACACCATGCAACTCTCTCCAAGAATGAGGCTGGTCCATAAGTGCCAATAAGAATATACACTGAGACATGTTACTAGGTAAAAAGCCTAATAATGTATGCAAGCATTTGTGTGAGTTTGTATGCATGCCTCACTGTGTAATACAGAATAACAAACTGATAACTGAGGCCTTCAGAGGGGGAAACAGGGTGGCTGAGAGACAGGGAAAACATATTTTGTCCCTTTTAATTGGTACCATGTGCCTTTGTTAGCTAGACAAAATTTTAACTGACTTAAAAATTAATAATTAAAATGTGTTTAGTATTTCCCAATCATTAGACTATTGACTGCTACTTTTTCTGCAAACAAGAGATAAATTGACACTGCCCCCTAATATAATTTGATTATATCATTTCCACTGCTAATTTGAAAGATCCCAACATAACCAGTCACAGTGAGAGCAGTATATATGAACAGATACAAAGCTTTAAAGAAAGCTCTTCAGTCCACATATTTCATCAAGAAGGGGACACAGGAAAGTTAAGACGTGAGAGAAATCATGCCAGGCCCAATAATCAATTGTTTTTTCAATTATTTCATACAAAATTCAACATTATGGAAATATAATTATAATTAATGGCATGACAATAACCGATAAAGACAAATAAAATGCATATAAAGAGGCGATATTAAATCTTTCTTGTAGTTTTATCATGGGAAGAATACATTCTGCTTTGGTGCCCAGAGTTCAAGTTACAAGAGTTAAACAGTTTGGGATTGGTTAATTATACTCAAAAAGGTTAATTAAACAATGTCAAATTGAGCTCCCCAAGGAGTGGGCACTTTCTCCATCAATCTCTTCCAGAAAAAATTTTAAATGTTTCTGATAGCATCATACCTACTCCATGAAGCAGTACTATCTGAAACACATAAATTATCGGGTGTTTTGCTAGGTAAACAGCTCGCTCTTGAAGAAAAAAAGAAGAAGGGACATCCAAGGTCCAACAGCCATTTCTTCCATCTTTTTTTCCTGTCATCTTTTTAACAGCTTTGATGATGATTAAGAGCCTGTGCGTCTGTGGCCCTTTGCTGGATTCCCGGCCACAGCACTGACCACTGTATGAGTCCAAAAGTCTCTCTCTCAGCTACTTTGTAAGTGCCTCAGGGGTAAGAAATAGGTCTCACTCATCTTTCATCCCCAGACACTCACTAAATCTTGGCCAGCAGGCACTCAATCAATGTTAGCCATTATCATTAGCTCTATATTCTTTTAACCATTATTTGAGTACCTACTGTGTGTCAGATATAAGTGAAAACAGTACATGCATCTAGCTGAATGTTAATTTTTACAGTCACAACCACTTCTAAGACTAATAATTTAATGGAAAAATACAAGGCAATCTACCTGAGAAAGACTTCAGAGTAATATCGTAAAGATGATCAAAGAACTCGGGAGGAGAATGGATGCACGGAGCAAGAAATTAGAAGTTTTTAACAAAGAATTACAAAAT